>NC_134041.1:36852683-37204823 GCF_965140245.1 Athene noctua
GGGCAGGTAAGGGAGATCCTGACTCACAGTTTCTGCTCCAAAGACTCTTGATATTTTGCATTAATGTAGTGTTTGAGAAAGGAAGTGAACCCATACTCACCAGCAAGAAATAAGAGTTATTCACATAACCGTGCAGGCAAGTCTTGTACTTTTTCATAAAATGAATTTCTAATGTGGGGTTTAGGTTTATTTTTGGTCCTTGACCAACACAGTAGGATGGATGAAGATCACCTCTGTAATAGAATCATATAATCGTTTAGGCTGGAAAAGACCTTTAGGATCATTGAGTCCAACCATAAACCTAACACTGCCAAGTCCATCACTAAACCATGTCCCTAAGTGCCATATCTACATTGAGATGTGAAAGGTGGTACCTCCAGGTGTTGTGGATGGATTTTATTATCTTTGGAGTAAAATTGAACTGGGAAATTGACTGGGATATCCCTTTGCCTGGATTAGAAGTCTCACCATGAAAAGACATAACTACATATTATGACGAGAATGAGCACCGGTCCCAAAAATAACATCTCAGTGGTGAAAAAGATAAGTAAAAATGTGTCACTAAACTCTGTCTTTTGTGAATATGGGAATGAAGTTAATACTAGTTTACAGTTTAAAAGTGATAAATTCTGTTTACATGAGTTTATAGTCTACTGCACCTCTGATTTCTCTTCAAGAGAGACTGTGGAGTGAAGGGGGATGTCTAAGCCCTGGATCAGGGTAGGTATTCCACACAGCATCCACAGGAAAACCTGGATTTTTTTTTTTTTTTTCTCTCTCTTTAATATACAGTTAATATGGCACTTAGGTGTCTTGTTTGCTTGTAGTAACTCTGGAAATTCTTCCTCCAGCCTCCCTAACAGGGCATATCTAAAGAAAAACAAGCCAGGAAAGGATGAATCTGAGACTTTCCACAAACACAGAGTGGTGTTTATTGCCTGGCTCTGGACAGATCCACCTTTCATCATGGAGGCCAACTTAGAAATTATTTGGAGGTAATATGGGAAGCTCTCATGCCCTGCACAGTACACTGCACATTGAGAGACAGGTAATGAAGTGCTACAATGCATGTTTTCACAATCCTGAACACTTAAGCCTTTGATTGTTGCAAATTTCTGTTAAATATATGGTGAGAAGACAGTGAAGAATGGTGACTACTCCATTAAAGCTTGGGAAAACTTCACTGAGACAAAAAGCATCAGTGGCAGAGGTTTCACAGAAATAGATACAATATAGAAAAAACTTCAGAAATATTTTTAGTGTAGTGTGGCAATTTTGAGGAAAGAACAAAATATACATAAACAGTGCAGATTTGTGCATGAGGCAGATTGACCGAGGAAGGTGGAAGAGGCAGTTCTACCAAATGTGCTGAGAAGTCTTTCTTGTCAGATTGAATTTGGAGTATATCCCAGGTACAAACCAGTGCTAGCCAGAGGGCTCCAGATGGATATTATCATGAGCCAACAGCTAACTATATCAATGTTTTTCTTTGACTTTGGTGGTGCAGAATTAAATGGCAGCAAAATGTTGAACATATATGGTTCCTTTTATTTCTACTGATGCCATAAGTGACACATTCCCTGGACAATCAAGACCTAGTAATTAGTATTCAACACCATCAGTACTGTTTTCAGCTGTCAAATTGTGAGTCTCATCGATTAATCTGATATTTCAGCAACGAAGTAATCTCTGCTACCAGACTGTGCGTGAGCTGGATGGTCACACTCAAAGAGTTGTGGTCAATGGCTCGATGTCCAAGTGGAAGGGGGTGATGAGTGGCATTCCTCAAGGGATGGGTACTGGGACCAGCACTGTTCTAACATCTTTGCTGGAGACATGGACAGTAGGATTGAGCGCACTCTCAACAAGTTTGCCAATGACACCAAGCTGTGTGGTGTGGTTGACCCATGGGAGGGAAGGGATGTGCCATCCAGAGGGACTTGGACAGGCTTGAGAGGTGGGCCCGTGTAAACCTCATGGAGTTCAACAAGGCCAAGTGCAAGGTCTTGCACATGGGTTGAGGTAATCCCAAACACAAATACAGGCCGGGCTAGGAGTGAATTGAGAGCAGGAGTGAACTGAGAGCAAAGAGTGGATTGAGAGGACTTGGGGGTATTACAGAATCAGAGAATCACAGAATCATTCAGGTTGCAAAAGACCCTTGGGATCACTGAGTCCAACCACCAGCCCTACTCTACAAAGTTCTCCCCTACACCATATCCCCCAACATCTCATCTAAACCACCCTTAAACACATCCAGGGCCGGTGACTCCACTCCCTCCCTGGGCAGCCTATTCCACTGTCTGATCACTCTTTCTGTGAAATTTTCTTTCCTAATCCAGTCTGAACTTCCACTGTTGCAGTTTAACCCAATATTGGTTCATGAGAAGCTTAACATGGTCCCGCAATGTGTTTTTGTAGCCCAGAAAGCCATCTGTGTCCTGGGCTGCATCAAGAGCAGTGTGGCCAGCAGGTTGAGGGAGAGGATTCTCCCCCTATACTCCGCTCTTGTGAGACACACCCACACACACACCCCCCCCCACACCCCCTCAGTGCTGTGTCCAGCTCTGGGGCCTCCAATACAAGATGGACATGGACCTGTTACAGCTGGTCCAGAGGAGACCATGGAAATGGTGCTGCAACACCTCCCCCATAAAGAAAGGCTGAGAGAGTTGGGGTTGTTCAGTCTGGAGAAGAGAAGGCTCCAGAGACTCTTTGTAGAGGCCTTCTAGTACTTAACAGGGGCCTACAGGAAAGATGGACTCTTTATCAAGGAGTGTAGTGAGGGGTAATACTTTTAAACCGAAAGAGGGCAGATTAGATGTAAGGAAGAAATTCTTTACTGTGAAGGTGGCGAGACACTGGAACAGACTGTGCAGAGAAGTTGTGTTCAAGACCATGTTGGATGGGACTTTGACCAACCTGGTCTAGTGGAAGGTGTCCCTGCCCATGGCAGGGGGATTGGAACTAGGTGATCTTTAAGGTCCCTTCTGATCCAAACCATTTTATGATTCTGTGATTTAATTAATCCTCTTTTCTATAGCTGCTGCTTCACTGAGAAAAATTTGAATCAGTGTAGAAATAGCTAAAGTTTTTAATCACAGTTAAAATTAAAATACTAATTACTAGAACTGGATCCACTTACAGTATATATTATATAAGTTCCTCAGTATGACAGAAAAAAAATACCAGGGACGAAATCTCAAATGAATAAATACTTGATGTGCAAACATGGAAGAAATATGCTTTGTATTAATGCATGTTGCTGTAAAGAGTCATGGATTTCTCACAGGTCTTTAAAATTTCTCTAAAATATCACAATCTCATTTAATTTACTATGGTCCCATAGCTGCCCATTAGGCATAGCTAACAGGTAATGCTTTTTGATAACTTTTTCTTTCCCACCCTAGAGCACTTTTGTTTATACGCTGAATATATTTAACACTATATTATTCACAGCTGTTTATCTTACTTATAATTAGTTGTTCAATGAGTGAAAAATACTAAACGTTTTTTTAATAGGAACTTTTAAAAATACAAAAAAGCTACTGCATTATATAAATAATACTGTATTATATATAAAAATACAAACAAGCTCAATCCCTAATGGAAAAAAAAATAAAACTAAAACATATTCTGGACAAGTAAACTCAAATCCTAACTGACAACTTCTGTGTCTGCTCAAACAGATACAATGTTGCAATTACTGACATATTAATTTTTCATCCACTTTGGTAAAAAAAACGGATGTGTACTGATAATGCTGACAAAACCCTTGTGATGGTGTTGCCATCGGATGCTGATATAATTAAGTCCCAGAATAAGGTACAGCATGTTGGTGATGCAACCTGTCAGTAATTTTGCAATGATTTATGATCTGCAACTAACAAGAGATCACCAACAAGACAAGCAATATTGCACACTCTGTTGAGAGGAAACATTTTCCACAAAACTTTTAAAGGGAAATGTTATCATTAGGTTTTCTAGATAAGATGTTTTCAAAGATGTTTAGGTACCTAAAGGTACAAACAGGTGTCTTCTATAATTCTGAAAGTCTGTAAACAACTTGGTACTAATTTTTAGACAGCGTCATGTATCTATGAATATAAAAAACTCAGAAGTGATGCAGTATAGAAACACCGAATTAAAAAGATTTTCTTTTCATATGAAATGTGTTCGTAACATCATTTCCGCAAAACAGTAAGCAGTTAAATACAATTGTAAAGTGTCCATTTAACTAAATCTAGCTCTCAGACAGCTCTGTATAGTGTGGTTTAGTAGTAGGCAGAAAATGTGATTTATGGTATGTCAAGAAAAGACAGTAGTAATAATGAATAACTAAAATCAAGGGATCTCTTAAGAAAGATAACTATTGTTTAAATACCTTATTATATGACATTGTCTGTAAGAAAACATACTAGAAAATAATGTCAACATCATTTCAGGCAACATTTAATATGCTACTTGTTCTTCCCCCTCCTTCCTATTACAGATTTTTTCTCCCACTAAATTCTGAAACAAATTATCATCTGCTGATTTATGTCCCATTACACATTTCTAAATTGTGTCTGTTTATGTGGTATGTTTCTGTACATATGTATGTACTTTCTGGTTTTCAGAAAACCTGTGGTGACCTGACACACTATTTAAAATAATGTGATAAGGAAAAGGTAATAAAAATTTACATTATTAAAAAATTTGTCAGGATATACATTCCTCACTTCACTGTGAAAATTAGCCTCTGAAAACAGCTGGGTCATGAGCTGATACTTAAAAGAACAGATGACAGCCAACCAGCCAGTGGAAGACTAGCCGTAGAGCTGAGCAGATATGACAGATTTCGAGGAAGACTTAATAACATTACTATTAAATGTTATATCCATGGTACAAGGAGCAAATAGGGATGTAGGTTCCAGTGATAGCTTCCACTTTGTCTGATGGTATTCATACAATGAAAAAACATTTCACAACAAATAAAGTGCTTTATTTCTGTTTGCTTTTTCTTAATAGAGAAATTAATTTATGTATTTTCTATGTTCATTGCAAAGTGCAACATACCAGATCTTGATGCCTTTTGGATAAGCCACAGAATACAATTTATTTTAGAACAGAACACTCTGCAGTTCCAGAGACATCTTGGTATGGATCCAGACAAAGAAGATTAAACTTTACTATAGGTTTCTACTTCAGCTACTTTTGTTTGGCCCAGTTATAAATAGTAACGTGAGCTCAGTTTGGGCTTTTTATCAAAACAGACCATCTGTGATTTTGGTGATATAATTCTCTGTCCTGGTTTTGGCTGCGATAGAATTAATTTTCTTCCTAGTAGCTGGTGCAGTGCTGTGTTTTGGATTTAGTGTGAGAATAATGTTGATAACACACCGAGGTTTTAGTTGTTGCTAAGTAGTGCTTATCCTAAGTCAAGAATTTTCTAGTTTCCCATGGTCAGCCAGCAAGGAGGTGCACAAGAAGCTGGTAGGAAACCTGGCCAGGACAGATGACTCAAACTAGCCCGAGGGCTATTCCACACCATAGGACATCATGCTCAGTATGTAAACTGGGGGAGTTGGCCTGGAGGGGCCAATCACTGCTCGAGGACTGACTGGGCATTGGTCAGCAGGTGGTGGGCAATTGCATTGTACATCACTTGTCTTCAGTTTTATTTATTTTTGTAAAACCTTTATTATTATTATTATTATTATTATTATTATTACTACTACTATATATTTTTTATTTTATTTATGTTATTAAACTGATCTTATCTCAGCCCGTGAGTTTTGCTTTTGTATTTCCAATTCTCCTCCCCATTCCACTGGGAGTGGGTGGTAAGGAATGAACAAGTGGCTGCATCACGCTTAGTTGCTGATGGGGTTAAACAATGACATTGTCTCATGTGCCACTTCTGATAAAACTTTTTGCCCAATGGACAATCTAGGTTCCTTTTTTAGTATCAAAGGATGACACAGTAAGTTAACAGTTTCTTGATTCAGTATATCTTTACCATCAATCTATTTTTTTGTGCCAAGAAACAAAATCAATGCATGAACAAAAATTTAATTGTTCTGGTAAATATTTTTCAATTCAGTTCCAAGTTAGGCATTCTTTACTGCATGAATTCTCTTCTCTTCTATCTTTTAATCTTCCTACTCTTATAGTACACTAATTCCAACAGCCCATTCACACTTCTGATCAAACAGCATTCATTCTTACTTTTCCCATTACTTGGAAATAGGTAAAGCACAGGGAAGTGGAGATAATTTCTTATATTTAAGAAGTTTTTAATTACCTTTCTTTTGTTTCTTATTGTTGACATACAAAATTGTGTAAGCAGTGAAAACATTCCCTTCAGCTCTGTAATGCGCAAGTGGAAATTTCAGAGTAGTTACACTGGAATAACACTTTTTGACCAGAAAGTAATTATATTACTGGAAATAAATAAAGTGTAATTATCATCTTGGTAATGTAACCTGGATTTTTACAGTTATTTTAATAATTAAAATATCAAATGGAAAACAATAAAGGCATCTGTAATACAAACTTAATTTCAGTTCTGTGAATTGGAGTTACTTACAACAAAATCCCCCAACTCTTCCACTATGTAAGTACACTGTATCTTACACAGAACTATCATGTAATTGAAATGAATGAATTAAATTTGGTTTAATGGCGTTACGTTTCAATGAGTGTAGTAAAAAATCTCATTCTTGCAAGGTCTTGAACTTCCACTATGAAGGGCAGCCTTCATCTCAGCAGCTTGCAGCCTGTAAGGTAAAGTGTTTCAGAGTAAAATAATTAATCCTGATTATTCCTGACAGGCCTGTAAAAACAGAACATTTGATTAACATGGCAGTCATACAAATCTGGGCATTTTACAGCACATTGCTTTTACACTTGTCTCCTCAAGTAATAAATTATTTATCAAATGTAATTGTTTGCACCAATCTGGGCCTTTCAGTTACACTTTGTTAATACTTACATGAATAACAATATGAAGTTGCTAAAATATTCATTGTTTTAGAAAAAGTGGATTCTGTTTTGACATGAATTAGGAATTATGATTGCATATTTAAATGCAGCAGACAACAAGAAAAAACATTCTAGACACTAACCTGGGAAATAACTTGGAAAGCCTAGGACTAGAGAGGTGAAAATGTCTTTAGCAGGAATAGCATAACTGATTTTCAGACTATATATGTGTTGACATTTTCATCATTTGTAGAACAGTGATTTTCCCTCTGGGCTTCAAGGTACTTAAATCTAATTTTCACAAGGATTTATGTATGCATGTATGTGTAATATTCTATTCCATAAAACTTGCACAGAACAATTGCACTCCTCTGCAAAGTATGCAAACTGCATGCAAACTATTAAAACAGATGTATAACATTCAGTCGTTTTCTTAACTGGTGTGATCTAAAATGATTAACCAGTTAGTACGACTGACTCAGATCTGCAACATGTGACTTTGATCAAGTTGATAGATATGTAGGTGAAAATTTTCAGAGGTAACAGATGAAAGGTTGTGATGAAATTTCTACAAAATAATATTTTGTGAATTCATCATTATCAGCCCAAAATTTGTGCTTGATTTTTAAAGGAAATTCTGCTGTCAGGGTACCTACAGAAATGTATAGTTACTTCAAGAAGTGCTATTTTATAGGGCTGAATAAAGCTAGCTAAGAATTTGTTCATTGTGATAGAGACATGCTCATCTTTGTACTTGACCAACAGTTCTTTAGTCCTTTTAGGGTACACTGGAAGTTCATCCTCCTTTGCTTGCTGTTGAAAAGGATGAAAGAAAATAGTTCAGGAAAGCACTTTAAACTGTAATGCCTGAATGTACAAGGAACACCCTCACTGACTGTAGTTGGGAAAGAGTCCCTGCTTGACATGTTCTTTCCCTGTAGAAAGAATTAGCTTTCTTCACTGAGAAAGAGGTGTTTCAAGGATGCTCTGGGCTCTCAGATTCCAGAACAAGGATCTGAATATCTGGGAAGGTGATATTCTTCATGATTTTTTTCATTTAGCTCCAGGTTTTGATTCAACTCTTTAGAGTGTGGTGCTTCCTGTAAAAAAATCAGACTCCTATAGAGAAGACAGTGCTGCTGATCTGCTAGTGCACAGAAGTTTGGGGGAAGGAAAAAAAAAAAAAAAAAAAAAAAGTAGAAATTGTGCTGTGCAGTTGCATATTGATTTCTATAAATAAGAAGGAACATAGACTTTAATGGCTATGCGTACATCTGAATAAAGTTGGGGTCTTTATAGTTGTGCATTAAATCTTTGATAAATAAATACTAAATACTTTGATGAATAACATTCATTTTGGTTAGTGTAACTGAAATTTAAAAAAATATGCCAAATTTCATTTTCTGTCATCTTCCTTACAAATATAAAACCTATAAATATAGGAGATGATGAGTTCTGTGCTGCTGTTAAAGCTTTTAATTACGTCTTGGTTGCCAACAGCTGGCAATCCCTTTCTCCTGGGAAAGGGATACTACTCTGTCTTTATGCCATGCAAAGACAAAGCTTCCATGGAAGTTCAACAAACAAAACAACGGAGCTGGTGTAAGAACGGTAAGGCTGTTCCTGTCTCTGCCACTGATATTGTATCGTCTATTAAATCCTATCTCTTTTTGCCTCAGAATTGCAGTTGTGCTTCATTTTATTCTCTGTGCAACATATTGTTAATGAAAATTAAAAGAATGCTGCAAATTAAAAGAACAGTTTGAATGTCAAACATTTGAAAATAAAAAATCTGTATTTCTAAGGTCTCCAAGGGTTTTGCTAACTTTGAAATGTACCTCTTCTTCAAAACATAGTTGAATTATGAAGTCATGTTTTCAAGTAATGGCCACATAACTATTAATTTCCTCTAGTATCTATTGGCATCCAGTTTACAATTCTGTACTCATTTGATACAAATGTAGGCATAGAAATCTGGTGTTTCTTTAAGGTTTCCACAGTGATACAGTGCTGATTAAATTTACAACTGTGATACAGGGTTAGGTCATCTCCAGCTAACTAGCAGAGGAGTGAAATGGCATTGTCATACAGAGTGCTGTTCAGTGGTATTCATGATTTCAGTGAATGTCTCAGCATATTTCACTGTATTTTCTTGCCTTTTATAGCAACCTAATTGAAAGGTAAGAAGAAAAGGGATTTTGTTAAGGTGACTTTAACAATAGTGATGGCATCTGAACTAAGAACAGATTTCTCTGTGTCCCTGTTAAAATAAGTTCTTCCACTGTATTTGTCAGAACATGAACCAGATCCCAGTTTGGTGGTTATCATATTATCACCATCTTGAAGTCAGGGTGAGATGCATAGATAAAATTAATCTCTGGTTGTTTTCAGAGAGGCATAACCAGATAACAAAACAAAAGTTCTTAATTGAGATATAAGTAGTCCCATATGATGTAAATGTAGACATGAATGAAATACTCTGTAAAGATGAAAAAATTAGAATCTGGCAAGAAGACAAAACTGAAAATCTCATCACAGTTACTCTCATAGGCATAATGACACATCCCATACCTCCCCGGTTTCCATTGTTACTTTCCTGATATCACATTTCTTTCATTTGACTCCCACCTTCCTAAATTTTAGCAGTTGTATTATTAACAATATAAATAGTACTTCCCCGACATTGTCTTACATAGTTTCATTTATTTAACTTCTAATAAATAAAGTGTATTCTGCTTTAAAGTTTAAAAAACTCTGCAGTTTTGTACTACATTATAAAGGACCAAATTCCATGGATTATTCTGTCATATTTGTAATTCTGGTTTATTTATGAATGCTTAGATAAAATAGTCTGTTGATATTAATAGATAATCAATGTAGATTCCACCTGAATTGCATAGAAAAAACTGTCCAGGTTGAAAATGAAGTTGTGATGCATTCTTATACTATGCAAGATCCATTGTTCAGGGAAAGATTCATTCACTTAACTGAAATTTCTTAGCCTGAAAGCAAGAGATCTGACTAATGACAAGCTGCATCTGTTGCTATAGGGTGGAAATGAGTAATATAGTATACATATAGTCAATGGCTAGGATTTGTCACTAAGGCTTTGCAAACATGATTGTGTTTCACTTCACAAAAATTTCTTAGGGAGAAGGAACATTTTCAAGACCTTTTTCTTGATGGTGAAATTTCAGTGTGCCTTTCCCAGGACACAGCATATGTTTGTCAAAGTAGCAAGATGTTACTCTGAATACAAATTTCTCCAGTATGTTACAGCCAGAGCCTGACAATTTTGATGCAGAAATAAACTTTTATTCTGAACAAATGCATCTGAAATTTAAATACAGCAATTACAATAAGTATTTTTCTGAATATTTAAAAATGTTTTTATGGTAATTTCTACTGATTTTCCTTTCGTGACATTCAGGTCCTGCTCAATTTACATGTTATCTTATACTTATGTCAAATGTATGATCAATTTAGTTTTCAGTTTAGTCCAGTGCCTGATTCTCCTCACAGCACCCTGTCTTGCTGATTTTAACCTCTCCTTGTATGTCTTATGTTAGTTTTTGGAGATACTTACTGTTAAAAGGGAAAAAATACTGCTCAAGGAAGGAATTGTATAAGCAAATATATTTTTAAAATTCTATTCATTTTGCATCCGTCTTTTATTCTTTGATATTCCTTTTCTTGTCAATGCAAACAGGTACAGGAGGACATACCCTGAGATCCCCATGAGCATACGATTCTTGCACAGATATCTGGCATTCCTTAAATTCCTCATTCCATTTCAAAAGTGTACTCATCTTGAAGAATTTGGCTGTTTAACTGATTGAAGTTTATCTGCCAAAAAATGTGGTAGAGTAATAACAATATGAGAAGATTTTCCTAATAATCTACTATCAACAAATAATTGAGAGTCTCCTTAGCAACAAGAACATGAAAAAAATTATTTAGCTGTTCTGGGTTTAATTGAAAATCAGTGACAATCTTTTTTTTTTTTTTTTTTTTTCCCCCCCCCCCCAAGAATTTACTTCTGTTTCTTATATTTTGTGAAAGATAATGTGCAGCCCATAGAAAAAATATAAATTGATTTAAAGGAAAAATTTAAATGCCATTTGATAAGGAAATATGTTTAGATTGGGGAAAACACTAAACACTATTTACCACAATGTTTAACTTCTTTATTCAGATATCCTTCTTCTTCAGTAGATCTAGAGAATTTTAGAGACCTGTGATGAGTGAGTGAACAAAGATTTCAATTCAGTGGAAGAGTATGTGAGCTGTGCCAATGCTTCTTGGCTCAAGCTCTGGCCTACTAACAAAGAATGCTCTTTTTCCCCTGCAACACCTACATAGATGCTACATGTAACATGCATTTGATATGGTTAGAATAAGAGACCAGAAATGTGATTTAAGAATGCTCCATTTAAAAGATGTGTTCTTTGTCTCATTACTGCTGAAATCGGTAGTTACTTTTGCTGAATTCCATATTAAGTCTATAACAGTCTACAACTTGTGGCAACAGCAAGTGCTTGAAGGTAGCTGAGCTATGAATATGTATGGAAGATTAAAAAAAAAAACCAACACTAGAAATATACAGAAATTCTTAATATGTTCAGTTCTGTCTTTTAACGTATTTTGTCTTAAGCAATTTAGAACATTTCAGTGACAAAGATGCTCAGTTTTGGTTTTGTTTTATTATACAATTTTTATTAGTTATTGTACTGTGTCCATAAACTCTACTCCTAGGCAGAAGGAGACATAGTAAAACTGTCATATTCGATTGAAATATCACACTGTGGTGTATCCACAACTATAAATGAAAGAATATCCAAAATGTTCCATATTTGAAAAGGTCAAGTTGGCAAAAGAACTGTTCAGGAACAGATATTATATCAGTGGACCTAACATAACAATGAATGTCAAAGCAAGAATTTAATCAAATAAAAGGTTTTTGGAATGAGTCCTATTAACTGAGTAAAGGTAAAAAAAGTTCAGTTATTAAGTTCAATGACATATGATATTATGCTAGTCTCTTCTTAACTGGTTGCTTTCCTAGCTGTGTTGTGAAGCAAAGGAAAAGAAACAAGTTCTTTCTAATTGTCTTGTGGCCCCCATTTATTTTTCCATAAAAATCTTTTTCTTTTCTTTTTTTTTTTTTTTTTCAGTAAGACTCAGCCATTACTTTTATACTGTAGCTAAGGGAGTTTCTGACACCTTTCTGGAATCAGGTAAGAAGAGTAGTGACTCAATCTATCCAGAAAACTATGTGAGTGCCAAAGTAGCTATTCAAGGAACCTGTTTTCAAATGAAGACTATAATTCAAGGACATGTCTAAGCTTAACATCAGTTTATAAAGAGGACTTAGGTAAGATTTTTTTTTCATATTAGTAGGAAATATTATATTTTGTATTTTACTAGAAAAATTACTAACGTTATCTGTTGTTTAGTTATTTTTATGTCTTTGTCTCTTAGTTGTTACTGGTTTTTCTTCTTTTTTTTCTTTTAGATTGCTCCTTTCTATTTCTATATTTTGACATATATACAGGGCTTTGGTAGCTATTTTAAAGATAAAAGTAATATTGACTTAAAATTTTCTATATGAAGATGTGATGTTTAAATTATTGATGGTTAACTTATCTGAAAATTTTAAGTGTTTTACATAGCTATTTGGATACTAGGACTGAAATTTAAGGAAGTACTAATTTTATTATCAAGTGTGCATCTCAGTTCATTTTAGTCCTCAGATATTTAATTTTTTAAACAGATTATAAGAATCATCTACGTTAAAGGATGTATAGTTGCTGAACAATAATATACGTGAACAGTCCTCAGAATTTTTCATTGTGTTTCACAACATAAAGTCCATCTGCAAGGCTTTGAAAGTAAACAATATGACATCATGACTTCTATCCCATCTTTTTTCTTTTTCCCTCCCAAAAATATAGAGCAAACTAAACATAGTTATTTCCAAGCTATTATTGTGTTAAGAGATGAAGTTGTGTTTTAATGTACATGGAATGGAAAACATTAAATGAAAATTAAAAGGAAGGAAAATGAGAACTAAATGAAAGAAAACTGGAATGGAATGGAATGGAATGGAATAAATGCCGATACCTGAGTTATTAAACAACATGCAGTTTTTTTCAGAACCTGTAGAAGACATTCTTCAGTCATGGACATTAATACTTTGGGTCTCTGGATTTACGTGACTTTGGATAGAAGTAACTCAAACTAATCCAGACAGTCTGTTTCAAAAATGTTATAACTGGACTGGTCTTTAGTGAAACTGAAAAATGGGTATTAACATGGGATAGGAAAAAAGCTAAATGAACTATGTTATCTACAGATCCAGTGAAGGACTGAAATGTAATTTGTACATTTCATTTTGAGTAGACAGGCTCATCTCAGATCTAACCTGTAAATTCAATTGGTGCCTGGCAGATTCTCTGTTCTTCTTTGTTCTACATCACTGTGTCAAACCCAGACAAAACAGTATTTTAGTGTTGGCTTGCCTTAACAGAAAAAGAAAGGAAAACAATTAAAACTTTGTAATAAAAATTGATAGCAAGAATTCTCTTTAATTGTTTGAAATCAGTTATTTTTACAAGACTGGTATTAGCCTTTATTATTGCTGAGGAGAAGGCTCCGAGGAGGAGGACAGCAGCGGGGCACCCTCCTGAAAGCATAAAAAATTCACGGCAAAACCACAAGACGTGAAGGCAGAAGCCCAGGGAAGAGGGAGAGCCTCAAGTCGCCCCCCGCCCCCGAGCAGGAAGGCGGAGCTGCTGCAAACGAGGGCAGCGGGGACTCGGAGCGGGCAGAGACTGGAGTGACAACGTCGCACGCCCCCACGTAAAAGAGCAGCCCCCGGGGAGCGCGAGCGACCAGGAGCGGGGCAAACAGGGCGTGGCATGTCAGAAGGGTGAGACGTGGCAGTTCGCGCGGCAGTGCGAGCAGACAGGGCGCAGATGCTCTCCGGGTTCCTGAACTTATCCAAGCTAGCCCCTTTACAGTGCTCCACGAGTAGACCGAGCCATGGTCTCCACTCGCATCAAAACCACCGCCAGAAAGAACGTGGCGACCCGGACGGAGCTGCCACGCAAACATGCAGAGGTTCAGGTCTCGGGCTGCAGGGAGTGCCTGAGCCTGTCGGTCCTGCCGGAGGGCAGCAGGGACAGCACCTGTGTGCGCTGCCGTCAGCTGGGTGACCTGCTCAGCCTGGTGGCAGAACTCAGAGAAGAGGTCGAGAGATTAAGAAGTACGAGGGAGTGTGAATGGGAAATTGACTGGTGGAGTAACACCCCAGAACCCCTGAAGCAACAGGAGGTAATGAAAGCTCCAAACGAGGCAGGTAATCCCTCGTCCTCTTGCTATCAGGCAGAAGGAGGGGCCCTAAGAGACGAGGGAGGCTGGAAACAGCTCCCTGCTCGGGGAGGCAGAAAAATCCTCTCCCCACCTCCCTCACCCTCCATGGTGCCCCTTCACAATAGATTCAGGTCCCTGGAACTTTTGAACAAAGAAGAGAAGGAGGAAGAAAATGAGACAAAGGAAGAAGACCAAGTTCCACCAAGGCCAAGTCACTTCAGAGCAGGTGTTAAAACCAGCTCTGAAAAGAACCCCAGAAGAGTCATTGTAGTGGGTGACTCCACTCTAAGGGGTGTCAAAGGCCCCATACGCAGACCAGACCCGCTTCATAGGAAAGTCTGCTGCCTCCCTGGGGCCCGTGTCAAGGACCTCACAGCAACACTCCCTACCCTAGTGAGACCGAAGGATTACTACCCTCTCCTGGTTTTTCAGGTAGGTAGTGATGACATCACCAGGAGAAGGCCTAAAGCAATGAAGAGAGACTTCTGGTCCTTGGAAAAACTGCTTAAGGGGTCAGGGGCACAAATTGTGTTCTCCTCCATCCCTTTGGTTTGGGGGATGGATGAGGAAGATTACAGGAGAATTCATCAGATGAATGGGTGGCTCCAAGACTGGTGTTACCATCAGGGCTTTGGATTCTTTAATCATGGGCTCGTATACAGGGCACCTGATCTTTTGACATTAGACGGGATGCACCTGTCCCAGAGAGGGAAGGGGATTTTGGGGCAGGAGTTAGCTGGGCTCATTGACAGAGCTTTAAACTAGATTTGAAGGGGGAAGGGGGCAAATCATTGGCCCATCTGAAGTGCATGTATACCAATGCACACAGCATGGGTAACAAACAGGAAGAGCTTGTAGCCGTGATGAAACGGGAAAATTACGATGTTGTTGCTATTACAGAAACATGGTGGGATGCCTCCCATGACTGGAGAGTGCCAGCTGATGGGTACAAGCTCTTTAGGAGGGACAGACAGGGAAGGAGAGGTGGTGGGGTGGCTCTGTATGTTAGGGACCGTTATAATTGCTTCAAGCACAGGTGTAGAGAAGACAGGGTTGAGTGTCTTTGCATTAGAATCAGGGGGAAGGCCAACAGGGCAGATGTTGTAGTAGGAGTCTACTATAGGCCGCCCAACCAGGACAGAGAGGTGGACAGATAATTTATAGGCACTTAGGTGAAATCTCACAATCGCTTGCCCTTGTTCTTGTGGGCGACTTTTAACTTCCCAGACATCTGCTGGAAATACAACACGGCAGAACAAGACCAGTCCTGGAGATTCCTAGAATGTGTGGGAGACAACTTCCTGACGCAGCTGGTGAGTAAACCGACCAGAGAAGGTGCCCTGCTGGATCTCCTCTTTGTGAACAGAGAAGGGCTGATGGACAACGTGGAGGTTGGAGGTCAACTAGGGCACAGCGATCATGAAATAGCAGAGTTCTCTATTCTTAGGGAGGTCAGGAGAGACCTAAGCAGGACTGACATCCTGGACTTCAGAAGGGCTGACTTTGTCTTGTTTAGGCACCTGCTTGAAAGGATCCCCTGGGAGACTCTCCTGAAGGGTATAGGGGCCCAGGAAGGCTGGGCGCTCTTTAAGAAGGAAGTGTTAATGGCTCAGGAGCAGGCAGTCCCCAGGTGCTCTAAGAGAAGCCGACGCCAGAGAAGACCACCCTGGCTGAACAGGGAGCTTTGGCTGCAACTCAGGGAGAAAAGGAGAGTTTACAGCCTTTGGAAGAAGGGGCTAACCACACACAGTGATTACAAAGAGGCTGTGAGGTTATGCAGGGTGGAAATCAGAAGGGCTAAAGCCCAACTGGAAATTAATTTGGCCTCTGCAATCAAGGATGACAAGAAAAGTTTCTATAAGTATGTCAGTAGCAAAAGAAAGTCCAGGGAGAGTCTCCATCCCCTGCTAGATGCAGGAGGGAATTTGGTAACAAGTGATGAGGAGAAGGCTGAGGTGCTTAATGCCTTCTCTGCCTCAGTCTTTAATAGCAAGGTTAGTTGTATTGATGAAATCCAGCCTCCACAGCCAGAATACAGAACCTGGGAGAACTACCCCCCTGCAATCCAGGAGACAGTCAGTGACCTACTGCATCACATAGGCATACACAAGTCTATGGGACCAGATGGGATACACCCGAGGGTGCTGAAGGAGCTGGCTGGGGTGCTCACCTGGGCCCTTTCTATAATTTACGAGCAGTCCTGTCTGACTGGGGAGGTTCCGACTGATTGGAAATTGGCCAATGTGATGCCCATCTATAAGAAGGGTTGGAAGGATGATCCGGGAAATTACAGGCCTGTCAGCTTTACTTTGGTGCCTGGGAAGCTGATGGAGCAGCTCATCCTAAACACCATCATGCAACACCTGAGGGACAACCAGATGCTCAGGCACAGTCAGCATGGCTTTATGAAAGGCAGGTCCTGCTTGACAAACCTTATCTCCTTCTACAACAGGGCGACCTGCTTATTGGATGAAGGAAATGCTGTGGATATAATTTACCTCGACTTTAGCAAGGCTTTTGACACTGTTTCCCACAGCATTCTTCTGGCAAAAATGGCTGCTCAAGGTTTGGACAATTGCACACTTTGCTGGGTAAAAAACTGGCTGGATGACCGGGCCCAGAGAGTTGTGGTAAACGGAGTTAAATCCAGCTGGCGGCCGGTCACGAGTGGTGTCCCCCAGGGCTCGGTTTTGGGGCCACTCCTGTTTAACATCTTTATTGATGATCTAGACAAGGGGATCGAGTGCACCCCCAGTAAATTTGCAGACGACACCAAGTTGGGCGGGAGTGTTGATCTGCTCGAGGGAGGGAGTCTCTGCAGAGAGACCTGGACAGGCTGGAGCGATGGGCTGAGGCCAACTGCATGAGCTTCCATAAGGCCAAATGCCGGGGGCTGCACTTCGGCCACAACAACCCCCAGCAGCGCTACAGGCTTGGGGAGGAGGGGCTGGAGAGCTGCCAGTCAGAGAGGGACCTGGGGATGTTGATTGCCAGCCGGCTGAATATGAGCCAGCAGTGTGCTCAGGTGGCCAACAAGGCCAATGGCATCCTGGCTTGTATCAGGATTAGTGTGGCCAGCAGGGACAGGGAAGTGATCTTGCCCCTGTACTTGGTGCTGGTGAGGCCGCACCTTGATGACTGTGTTCAGCTTTGGGCCCCTCACTACAAAAAGGACATAGAGTTACTCGAACGTGTTCAGAGAAGGGCTACAAAGCCGGTCAAGGGTCTGGAACACATGTCCTGTGAGGAGCAGCTGAAGGAATTGGGCTTCTTTAGTCTGGAGAAGAGGAGGCTGAGGGGAGACATTATCACCCTCTACAACTACCTGAAAGGAAGCTGCAGAGAGCTGGGTTTGAGCCTCTTTAGCCTAGTAGAAAGCAACAGGACAAGAGGGAATGTCCTCAAGTTGCACCAGGGAAAGTTCAGACTAGATGTTAGGAAGCATTTCTTTCCAGAAGGGGTTGTTAGGCGTTTGAATGTGCTGCCCTGGGAGGTGGTGGAGTCCCCATCCCTGTAGGTGTTCAAGAGTAGGGTCGATTTGGAGCTTAAGGATATGCTGTAGGTGGGAACTGTGCTAGGCGAACGGTTGGCCTAGATGATCTCCAGGGTCCTTTCCAACCTAAATGATTCTGTGATTTTATATTCTTTGTCAATGCCTTTCGAAAGAGACATAAACCACGCTGGTTCTCTAATGATAAGGTCAATAGAATCAACTAGGCAGAAAACAGAATTTAAATGATTGATTTAGTTCGTGAGAAAAGCTTGGAGGATAATGCCTTTCTATTAATAAACCCAGATAATTGTTAACAAATAATATGTTAGCAGAATTGTTATTAGCTTACAATCTTTTGCAGACTACAGAAGGAAATAAATCAGGGATATTGCTAAGAATAATAAGCATACTCAATGAAATTTATCAGAATTGCCTGGGATTCACAAAGCAGACCTCAATGTCCCTTTGTCTGTCACCCATGAGGCTGTGCCTGGCGCTGTATGACCTGCTGTACACAAGGCATAATAAAACTGAAGAGAGTCCAGCAGAAGACCAGAAAAATGCTCCATGGTTGGAACATGTGAAGTACAAGGAGAATGTAACAGACCTGAGCTTGTGGAGCCTGAAGGGTATAAAGCTATAGGCTAGGAGTTGGGGCAAAACGTGATGTCTTTAACCCCCCAAGAGACATTACAGAGGAGTGGAGCCAGACTCTTCTGAGGGGTGCCCAGCAAAAGGGAACGAAACGATGAGGTATAGCAAGGAAGAGGGGGATTTTCACCATTAAGGTGGTTCAGCACTGGCACAGGCTGCCCCAGGAGGCTGTGGCATCTCAGTCCTTAGAGGTCTTCACAGCTCTAGGAGTCAAGTCCTTGAGTGACCTGTGCTAGCTTTGGAGCTGGACCTGTTTGGAAGTTGGACTAGAGAGATCCTCCTGAGGTCCTTAATAACCCCATTTATTTTACAAATCTAACGTACTAGATAAGGCCTGCTAGGCATTTCAGAGCAGAAATAACCATCTGCAATAGCTTTTGTGAAAGTGGAAGATTTTAGTGAATGACCCAATAGGGTAGACGCCAAGCCACTTCATTCCAGGCCCTCATGTCTCACTATAATGCTGAGGAGTCATGTTATATTTTAATTCAGGCCTTTACAGTCAAAGTTGTAAGCCTTTTATTCTGCAGACAATTTCTTAATACTTGTAGGAAATTATTTCTGTCTACTAATTAACCGGTACACCATGGGAATCCTCATTTTTCTACACTTGTGGAAATAATGTTTACAGAGATGTTGCAGTATTACAAGTTGTTAAAAGAACTTTGACCTTTCATATAAAATCAGAAAAATAATTTTTCAGAGCTTTACAGAAAGTTCACAGTTTTTTCTTTTCACAAGTAAGATGAAACTTGCTCTGCCTCTGCTTCACCAGTAGAAAATAATTAGATATCAGAAGAAAAGCAGTGAAGTATAGCTGTATTTTTTCAAACACGGGTGTCATTCATTCTCTTTCCTTATTCTTAATACTATATTCAAGTAGCTTTTCTTGGACATGGTTTTTTGGATTAAAAAAAAAGACTATTATAGGAAACGTAGATTTGTAGGCATTTTTGAGCAATACAGATTACAAATCATCTCCCTATCTGGTTTATTTTCTCTAGAAGACCTTAGTCACCTATATTATTTAAATTTGCTTTATAATATTTGTGAGAGTTTATAATCTATAAGAAGAGAGCCCCCTGACATTACAGACTTTCAAGAAACTTTTAAATTGTTGTTTTCTGTTAGTATAACTGTTTCAGCATTTTAAAATACATTGCCCACTATAGTGTAAAATTTGCAGTTTTCTTTTCTTTTGTGGCAGTAAAGAGAAAAAAGAAATACAGATAGGTCTTTAGATGGAAAGTCTTAATTTTTTCATTCTATATAGATCCAGCCTAATATTATACCATAAAATTAGCCTAAACATACAACTCCTCAGTCCTGATTAATTTCTGCATCTTCTTAACTCACTTATCAAAAAAAATTGGAGTCCAGGGCAACAAATCAGAATCATGAAGACTCTGTTTTCCCAGGTATAGATGAAAGATTCGAAAAGGAGTTGTGATTTCTTTATATCAGTGTAGCATAATTTATGTGTAAGTATTACCCTTTCTACATTAAGGTATGTTTTCCTAGGCTAGTCCCTTATACCATAAGTGTTCACCATGGTGTAAACACAGAGTCTAGGGCACACCCTTTTATCATCCTTTCTTTTTATTAGTAGTTGAGAAACTTCGGGGAAAAAACAGTAGCTCTACTCATTGGGTTGACCTTAAAATTGAACATCTTATATATTTACTGTTGATATGGATGTACTGAGAGTAAATATATATTTGTTGTGGTTATTTCTTCAGAAATAATTTTGCATAGCTACATGTTGTAATCATGTATCTACAATAATTTTTCAGTGAAATTTTTGGAACAACTAAATATAATTAAAATAGAAAGTTAACATATTTGCTAATGAATTTTAAATCACTCTTAATCCATACACTGTATTACCACACTATGGTAAAGAAAATACATGTGTTGGTTCTGAGGGGACTGGAAGCATCTGCCAGCAGTAATAAATACCAAAGATAATGAAAATTGTTTTTCCAAATTCTAAATTCTACATACTCACTAAAAGTGGACTTTTTTTCCTTTCTTTTTTAAAGAAATCAGGTCTCAAACCCAAATTGGCATTTTCCTGTTCATGTAACTTTATGAGTATATGCCTTATTTTGCAAGTTTAGGAAGTCAGAAAGATCAGAAGCTGTTCATCTTCAAGGAAAGGTCATGTGAAAGTTTGAAACATAAAGGGTAAAAGGTCCCTTCAAGAGTGGGTAGAAAATGCTTTGTGTATCTTGCAAATGGATGAAACTAATTTGCTTTTTAATTTGCAAAATTAATGAAGTTCATATATAATTTCAAGTAAAAAGTGTTGAAACATGACTATTGGCATTTCCCTAGCTGAGTAAGGCAAAAAATTTCCTGCAGTAAACTTAGCACATTCTCAAGAATAAAAAGGGAATACTACATACCATCTTCAGTAATACAGAGAAACTTTGTTGCCTTTCTGTGTTCTATAAACTTTCATGTGAAACCTACATTTATAATGCAGTGGGTTTTTTAGCCTTTGTAATTAGACTTTATGTAAGTACCCCTTTTTGACACCAAATAGGTGTCATAGCAACCTACTATATTGTTTAAACACATTGGACAAATCTGATAAAAATTTCCATCTGCGGTCCACAAAATGCCAGCACATATGCTTGCATACAATATTTCACACATTTGATTTGCTCTGCTCATAGCTTTTATGACATCTGTTTCCTCAGTGATAGACTACTGCAGTATTTGTCTTAAAATATAGCATAGTTGGGAATGAAGTTTCCCAGAATATTAACAGTCAATGAACTTCCGCAGCAACTGTTCGTTGTGGTTTTTTGTTTGTTGGTTTGTTTTGTTTTGTTTTGTTTTGTTTTGGGGGGGGTTAAGTAATAAAATGCAGCTGATATGACCTGTTCTTCCTCAGAAGCTGAAATGGAAAGAAAAAGTCATATTTTACCATGCATTATTTCAACTATCTTAACAAGATATCATTCAAAGAAAAATGTAATTAAAACCACATACTAATGAATACCTTGTCCTCAAGATATTGTATCACAATGTCTTTATTGTCTTTATCAATGAAATACTAATTTCTAGCCTTGACTGCTTATTACTTCATTGGCTGGTGCTACTGAAATCTGACCCTGCAAATTTTCCTTAGCCTAGATCTAAACAGGGATCTAGTGAACACTTTCTGAAGTTCAGGATTCAGGTGTGAGTCTTACTTAATGCTACTCCTTACTGCGTTACTCCTCTTGAAGACAAGATCTAATTTTTGCTAAATCCATTTCTCCATTTCTTATTTTTTTGTGTTGGTTTTTGGTTTTGTTTGTTTGTTTGTTTGTTTTTCTATTGAAAGGAAATGCAGATACTCAGGTAGAATTTCAGTTCTTGTGTATTCCATACTTTGATCAGGAGACAAGGATTGAAGAAGAGGCTTTGAATTTGCTTTTTCTTGACTAGATAATCCTTCCTGATTTTCTGCCAGGTCAGATGAAAATCATGCAATAAATCAGTATCTAGCAAAAATTTAAATTCATCATGTAATTTGGGCAGCTTTGCTTACATTCTGCCTACCAATCCATCTCCTGCAGAGCTACTTATGCCATTTCAGACTTTCCAACAGCTTCAAACACACATGGCTGTTTAAAAAATATGCCAAATAAATAATTCATTGTTTCCCCTCTGAACCAGCCCATATGTGATAGTGGTCTGAGGTACAAGACAGAGAATATTCAGTTTTGTCATGATAACAAGATCAAGTTCTAATGTTTTTGCAAGTCATCTGTAAGACCATATGGAGCCTTAGACCCCCCAAATGGTAAATGGTTAACTTCTCAGTGAGGTATAAAATTGTCACCTTTTATCCTTGAAAATAGTGAGCTATAAGAGCTCTTCATCTGTAAGTTTGATTTTCAGACACTCTCATCACTAAACCATTGCCTAAGTAATCATGCCACAGCATATGTAGCACATGAAGATAGCATAATGTCTACTTATGGTTTATGCGTTTACTTGGCATAACTAAAGATGATCTCAAAACTTAATAAAGCATCTCTCCAAAAAACTCTGATCTGATCTTCATGTGTGTGCCACGATGACAAAAACCCCTCCCACTCAGAAAGTCATTGTGCTTTATTAGATCGCCTTTCAATGTTACCTTGTTTTTAGTAATAATATTCATTTCCCTGGAGTAAGAGAAACAGTTTCCTAGCTCTAAATATGTTCAACTATAACTAGATTCTTTTTAGTTTTGCCTTACAGTACTGCATCAAATGGAGAAACAGATTCCACTACTATTACACATTCAGGACATGGAAGACTGATTGAACTTCTGTTCATTGCCATGTTGTCATAGATAAGGTCAGTGTGCAGTAGCAAGGCCACTGCCACAACATATATGGATTTACCAAGAGTCCTTTTTTCTTCCAGAATTCCAATTTTTTTCAGAGATTACTTCAAGTCCAATACAGCATAGATTAAATTTGCTTTTCAAAACCATATCGAGAAAGTTAACTCAAGCCACAGTCCAGAAGTAACTATATATATCTATTTTTTTTTTTCATCTTTTTTGTGGTGAAGTATTTTTTAAATTAGATTTTGTATTTTGAGTTTAACATGCCTCCTGGTTCCATTCAGGATAATTTAATAGCTGATATGGTAAAAAGTAAACTATCCAAACTGAGAGCATAAAACTTCTATGTACTCTTACATTTAACTTCAAAATAATTAAAGATAAATTGGCATGATTTATTTAGAATACCATAAATTTAATTGTGGTATTAATATACTCAAAAATTCGTCCCTTATTTGCATTGCTTATTCAGAATACATTAAATCTCCATTTCTTCTGACTATAACTAAGGATGCTTCAAGATGAATGTATATTGTGCCATCAATTTAAAAAAGACTATAAGCTTAAAATGGAATTCAGTTTTAAGAACAGTAAAAATTCCCAGTTTGCTTTCAGCATTTTTATTATTTTGTTAGAGATGTATTACAAAAATTATTATCACATAAACAGAGTTTAATCAGAAAGGTTATATTACAGAATAAAAGAAATATAGGACACTTCCTCAATATTAATAACTTGTGCTTCATATTTTAATCTGATTTATGTTTCCATAGATACTACAGGATCTCAAGCAAAATGCTGAATTTTGGTTAAGTTAAGATTAATATCATTACCAGTTGTGTACTTCCTTAAAAATTGCTTAGGAGTGTTGAATGTACCCATTTGTATCAGAAAGCCACACAGATATGGTCTATTCTCAGAAACATAACTATTAAATGCAAACTGAAAGAGGTTTTCTCTTCAGTAAGAAATAATAGGAAAGCAAAGTCAGCGCTTCCTGTATACGACAAAAGACATATTCCCTCCCATTCTCTTTTTGTGTTGTGTACATAGAACTTCAAACAAATAAACAAAACATAAAACAAATATAAAAAAGCAAATCTAGTTTTCCTCCTTTATATTATTTTAATTTTATTGCTTGAAAATCCAGATTGTGGGAAAAGAGTTATGGGAAAAATAATTAAATTAAATTAAATACTTTTAGATGTTTTCTAGGTTCATGAACTGCTGCTACACGTGACTGGGAATAGTTTCAGATATTCATTTTAGAATGGCCATGGATGCTTTAAGCAACAACCAATGGCTTTGAAAACCACAAGAGAAAAAGGCATCTTGATGTTACATTCATGAGCATGAATTTATGAAGGTTTGCCTTTAAAAGGTCATGTTGTCATATAATATTAAGCATTGACAAATACTTCCTGTATTAATGGCTCTGTATAGTTGAAATGGGATGCTACATTACCACTGAATAGGGATATAAGGTTTGAGGGGATGTGGAACTGAGGACACAGCTGTGGGTGAACATGAGGTTGGATGCTCACCAAGCATATTAGACAGATGAGTAAATACAGCATGGAAAAACGCATCAGATTTTGGGAGAAGCTTAGAGAAGCTTTCCTGGGAGGATCTTTGTACAATATGTAACCTGACAGAAACCCGTCTTCCAAAATTTGATGAAGTGCAAAATATATGTAAAATGAACCTCTTCATACCTACAACTCCGGTTCACTCTTGAATGTGTTACAGTAGCTATTCCTTACATCTTTGTTTCTAACATAAAAAGTATAATTATTAAAAGATCGAGTTGTTATTTCAGTCGGGTAAGTTAGGCATAATTTTTTCTATATAGTTCACACTTCCAGTAGTATTTGTTCTTCCTTTCACATAACTCAATGAAGGGGATAAAAAAACATTAGGAAGAGCTGGGGTGAAACTGTCTTTTGGTTTTGCTTTTACAGCAGGAGTATCACATCCCAGTTAAACACTTGGAGACAGTGCAAACTGAAGAAAGAAAGGTACATTTAGGGTTTATGGCTCAACATTATATTATACAGCTCCTTTGGTTAAAATCTAAATGACAGAAGTGAATAATGATGACCTGATATTTCTATCATAGGCAGCAAATTGCTAAGAACTCTGTAAAAAGTTGGGGCATTCTTTATGCATTGGAAAATAACTATAGGTCAAAGATTTGTATGAATTTAATTTGCAGTTAATCTATATAGGCAGGTTTGCATGTTGAATGCAATCCATACAACTGACACCGTGACTGTACTGCCACTTACAGTATATAAATAAAACAGGCCTCTCTTTAACCCACGGATTATGTCCCAAAGGTGAAAGGACACCTTTATATCAAAAAACATAGTTCAATCATCAGCTGATGTAAATCAGTTTATGGTTTCTATCACCAACATCTATAAAGTTGGCTGACTTTTATGAAATGAATATTCAGATCATTAATGCCAGGAGACATGTAAAAAGTGGACTTGGAAAAAAACCTTTCTCAAAAGTAGTAGGCAGGAATACTATTCTTATTTCTAAAACTACTAAAAAATAATTTCAGAAATCTAAAATAAATGGGGTTGACAGGGTTTTCAGGAAGATCTCTCTAGTCCAATCTCCTGTTCCAAACAGATCCAGCTCCAAAGCTAGCATGGGTCACTTGGGGTCTTGTCCTCTAGAGCTGTGAACACCTCCAAGGACTGAGATCCCACATGTCAGCTTGGATTAAGAAGGGTCTTGTATCCACAAATCATGGATTAAGAAGGATCTTGTAACAATAAAACATTTCTTCTTCCCAAAGGATGATATAAACTTCCCCAAACATCACAAGCATCACCTGGCTTAGGTAGGCTGCTCAGTTCAGTTTTGATTGTTACTGGAAAAATACTGATTTAGTACATATTAAAAAAAGGAATTAAAAATACAGCATATGGCCTAGAAAATGTGCATATATGCATTTTGTGAACCTATTTAACAATCAGCAAATAAATTCTGTCCTTTAACAGATCAATATTTGAATTCTTGTGGAAAGAAGTGAGATGTAGCTTGGGGGGGGGGTGTGGGGTGTGTGTACTTTTTTTTTTTTTTTCCCTACAGGCTAAACTCAAAATTATAGATAATTTATGAAGTTTTCTCACTGGGTGACCAAGTACAACAGACTTTGACAATAGGAACAGATATCAGCATGATATTCAGCAACCATGGACTGAGGGCCATAGTTTGAATTCCAGTTTCACCTTAAGCACCAGGTCTCAAATTAACATGACTGTTAATTTTCAATGCACTGTCAAAGGGCCATTTCTTCATTGAGGAGAAGAGCAAAAATCTGCTAGCTCCTTCAGAGTGTGCTTTAGGAAGCCAGATAACATTTGTTTTCTCCTTCTTCTTATACAAAAAGGAAAAATATTACCTTATGGTGTTACATGAATGTATTAGGCATTGCATATTAACCATATGAAAGTCTTGTTCCAAGGGACCTGCCTGGCATGCTACATACCTGAGCTTGCAGTCTAGATACTTGAGGTTTAGGAGTTTGAAAGTTTTGAATGTCACAAAGTTAAAACTTTAAATAAAACTGTTTCTGAACTGTTAAAAAATCTGAGAGAAAATATGTTGAACCCCTTCCATATAGCCGGACCTCTCCTTCGACTTTTGTGAGAAGTTACCATCATGCTTTTTAATAGACCAACCACTTCCAGCTGCAAGTAGTAGTGGAAGAGTTTAGTCTCTGACGAGCCCACTCTAAGCACAGGTGAGAGTTCACTGACACTAGTAAACCCTGAGAATTTAATCTGGACTTTTAAGAAATTTTTATAGGCTTTACTAGAACTGATCTCAGATAAAGGAACCATTTTTTTCTTAAGGCTGTCTTCCATTAAAAAAAAAAAAAAAGAAGTTAAAAAAACCCACAGCAACAAACATTTACATTTTGTCAATGATAGACTCGGGTTTCCTGCAGAACCACCAAAGTAATTGGTCCTAATTTTGTGTGCCTCCCTATTATAGGAGCTCCATACAATGTATCTTCTGAAACACCACAGCCCCTTAAGAAAATCAATATATAAGGCAGATATTGGCTCCAGTAAAGTAAGATCATAAAAAGGCCTATAATGCTTACTTCAGTAAGAATGTCAAGAACTCAGCTGAGGTTATCTCTGAATTTCTGTTGCTTTAGCAGTTTTAAAGTAACAAACCAATCCCTGTTATTTATGGTCAAAACCAAATTACATCAATAGTCCATAAATGTATGGCTTCCTGCCAGTTGTATTGCTTTATGACCTGACAGATATTCTTGTGAAAGAAGCATTAGTTGTGTTTATTTTTTGTTCTGTTTATTTTCTAAACAACCTTCAGTATAAATTTTTGGGGCTATCATTTAAAAGAATATTCCCATACAGATTTTTGTTTGATAGCTCTGCATTTTGAATGTATATATTTGTCTGAAATAAACTTGAGAAACTGTGTTTTTCCCTTTAAAATGGAAATAATACTTAGAAAGTGGGATTTTTTGTAACCAGATCAGTCTTACATAGTAAGAATATGTCATGAATAGGTACTTGCATAACAAGGTGGTGAACAGTTTTATAATTACATGTGATTATTACTAAATCTGGCCCCAAAATTACATTATGGGAAACTCCCGTATTCTAAATTAATTCTGCTGCTGGTTAGGGTGTCCAAGTTGGAGGCATCTTTACAGGAAAGCTCTGGAGAAGAGTAGAAGTAATGTAAGAAAGAGGAGCGGGAAAGAAAAGAAGACCCTGATCTATAAAGCCCCAGTGTCTGCTCCTTCAGTGTTCCTTACCATCCATCACTCATCACATTACTTTCCAAATCCAAACTAACTGAAAGCTGAATATCTTGCCATTGTGCTTTCAACCCACTTGGTTACTACCGTAACATTTAATTTTATCTGTACTGCTAAGAAGCCTTAAACTGTCTCTAGAACTGTAAGAGATGGGTTTAATACCCATTGAGTCCAATAGCTTTAAGCATTATCCTTCACTGTAGAAATCTGAGATATATTTCTGTCAAAAAGAAAGGCAGCAGAGTAATTTGTATGCACTGAACTCAGAGGTTTTATGGACTTTTTTTTTTTATGTTTTCATAGTTTTTTTCTTTTTCTAGCTATTTAGACAAAAGAGGACTACTTGAAGGGCAAAACCCTTCAACATAGTGTTTGAAAGGTATTTTATCACAGAATCACATAGTTTAACTGCTTTAAAAATGTCATGTTGTTGAGGTCCCTTAAAGTAGCCCATAGTCTGACAAGAAAAACACAAACCAGAAGATTTTTCCAACTTACAGTTACATGCTTTATACAAAAATGTATCTAAAGATTCTGAAAGATCAGAAAAATCACATCAGAGTGGCATTTCCATCCAAATAATAAAAAAGTTGCATTCTCAGTAGAAATAGATTAAATCACTGAATGTCAATAAATGAAATCAATGATTTGTATCAGCTGAAGACAAGGTCAATTATGTTATGTTGGTGGAGGTTAAGAAAACATATCCTTTCCAACAATATTCTCTGATAAGTTTTGCTAACAATAATATTACCAGTCTATATATTGTTCTCATGTTCCGCATTCTTCTGTATTTGTTTTTCCTATATAAAAGAAACACTGGAAGGGCAAAACCTTATCAGCCCTTTGAACTATTGACATGTGCTTTACTGTAGTACTTTTGATCTTTTCAATCACCTGCTAATAAATTAGGTGACAAGCGACTCTAAATCCGTGTGTATGGTAAGCCTTAATAAACTGTCAGTTCTGATTGAGAAGTGAGTTGATATAAGGACAAACTTCCAACCCAAAATGTATTATTCCACTTTCTTATATGTACTTATATATTAGATTATATTTTTACATACAGTGATCGGAAATGTTCAATTTTCCTTATTTTGCAGATAAATATTTGTATTACTTTTAATTTCTGTAAACTTATAAATGAGCAGCTCAGAATGATCAAAACAGTCCATATAGATGACCAGATCCTGCTATCAGCTATACCAGAGCAACTTTTTCTGAAGCACATGGAATTAGCTGAGATTTACACAAGTATAACAGAATCAGTTAACTTAGACCCCAGTTTTCAGATAGCTAATTGGGGAAATATATGCAGTGATAAAATTGTTAATTATTGTGGAATAATGTACTGCAAAGAAATAGTTTCCTCTTTCATTCATTATTTTTATTTCCTTAGAGATCATTCCCTGGACTTTCTTTACCTTAATTACAGATTTTCAAGGCTGGTGCAATCCGCTTTAGAATTTATGTTTATCTGTTCTAGTCTTCTTATGTAGCATACTGTTACACTTACTAGATTGAAACTTAAGGAACTATGTTTCACAGATAATATTTTACTTCCTGTCAGAGAATATCCCTACAGTGGTGGTTGGTTTGTTTTTTGTTGGTTTTTTTTTTTTTTTTTTCATTTGAAGGTATATGTTTTTTATTGAAAAACAAATTAAAAAAAAAAAAAAAAACAACCAACAACTGAGCAAATAAAAGTCTATAAGAAATTCCATATGAATGAGTCTATTTTTTATCTATTTTGAGTCATATATTTTAGTCAAACCAGATAATATCTTTTTACAAGACTTGGTAAGGCATTGAATAAGTAAGGGTAAAAGCATAATGTCAAGATACTAATTTTCTTTAAAATGTGTGTGTGTGTGTATATATATATATATATATATATAAATAAATAAATGTGTGTGTATATATATATAAAAGAATCTGTATTAAGAACTAATAAAAGTAGGCATTGGACTCTATTTTCCTGCAATTCACACAGCAACAATCAGGGTTTGACAAGATGGCAGACCTATGAGTGAAAAGTCATTATGTTATGAATTATTATTGATGTACTTATTGGCAGCTAGTAGTGTTCAATGAATCTAGAGCCCTTAGAGAAAAAAAATTCCAGTGCCAATAAATTAACTATCTTATTCAGGAGGTAGCAGATTATCTTTGATGGGGTGTTGCATATGAACTAGAATTAATGGGATTTGGGGGCAATATTGACCTTCAGGATTTTCCAGGTTATGCTCAATAAGTGATGTAACTGCATCCCACCAGAAAATAAAGGGCTGAACTGACCCCTTCCAGTCTACGTCAAATGGGACATGAAGTTGTGCTAGGACCAGACTGATCAGAGGTATAAAAGTGACTCTCATGCCTTTCAGACTTTTAAACAAAATTGACCTGCATGCTAATGAGAAATTAGTCCTAAGGAGACTGTTAGGAGGACAACAAACATGACAGACAAATGTAAGGCTCCTTAAAGAAACAAGGTAAAGGAAGACATTAAGAGGTAAAATCTCAGCGAGAATCCTTCATGCCTGGCTTGCTGTAATCTTCTTAAGGCTGAAAACCTTAAGATCCCAGTTCTTCAAAGAGAAATCCCAACCAAAAATCAAGGAGGGATTCCCATCTCTAGTTTCTGACCAGGAGAAAAGAATTAAGCTTATGCATGGCCTGAAGATGATTTCCCTTTCCCAGGTCTGAATTCCATATCCCTCTCTTATTAACATAGTACCTTCTGGCCTGTGCATCCAAATTGCTAAGTTATTCCCCAGGAGGATCACAAGCAGAATGCTTGACATGTGAGAAAACTTGGAGTGCACCCAGCGCTCCCCAGTCAGTGTGAGCACAGCCATATGTGAATAGTCGCCAGGAGCGAAACAAATAGGACACTGGCAAAGCAAAGACAGCATACAGAAATGGCAGAAAATGAGTTCTTCTGTCTTGGAAATAAGATGGTCTTGCTCAAAGAGATTGGTTTATTGAGAAATGTGATGGTATTTTCAAGTGGTGTGTTCCTTCTGGCCAATAAAACTTTACTTGTTTTGAAAACTATTTCACAGATCCTCTGAGAGGATAGGTGGACAATAAAGTCAATGGGGTATGTCTAGTTAAAACAAAACAAAACAAAAAACAAAAAAAAAAAAAAACACAAAAACCCCCCCACAAAAAAAAAAAAAACAACAACAACAAAAAACCCAAACCAAACCAACCAAAAAAAAAAACACCCACAAGACAACAACAAAAAAAATGCGAGAATTTGGCCCAGGGATCTGTTTCAAGTAGCAAAGCAAAGCTGTGTATATTGTGAGATACCAAGTGACTCCACTTGAGATTGTATTGCACCACACTTGTAATTCAGAATTACCAGAAGATGAGGAGAAAGATGTTGCAAAGAATTACACAAATTAATGGGAAGGTTACGCAGAATTACACAAACCCTATAACTTTCATTTTTAGTTGTCACTAGTGACATCTTACTACTTACTTTACAACCACTAATCTAAAGGAATTATTTTGCACCAAAAAAAGACTCAATTTCCACTGAACACTTTCTCTTGCAGTGAATCTTTCTTTCCCCATTAAACTCCTGGAATTTTATAAAATTTTGGGGAATAAATATATTGTTTAGAAATTGATTTTAATTTTTTATTTACTACCAGAAACTATTTCATCAATAATTAAAGCTATAGCTGTATAAAGCTTGTGCTTTATGTCTTTGTGTTTGGAGATATCGTGTCCTTCACAAATACTATAATTTCAGTATCTTAATTTGGGTTTTTTGCTCAGGTTTAGTAGTCTCTATTACTGTTCATATTAAAATAATTTGACGTAATTTAAGATACTTCCAACTGCCATAAATGAACAGAGTTTATGAATCATTAAAAACTGTTGACTGTTACTTTCTCAGTATCACAATTCACAAATCAAATGTTTACTTCAAACCTCAGACTACCAAAAAATGTGTTTTTTTAAATATGTCAGTGTTTTGATTTTGGAAATTAGAAGTTATATTCTACATGGTGGCATACTAAACAGGAATATCTATGTACCTTTCCAAATAGATGGCCTCATTTCAGCTGCCTGAAGGTTGTTGGTTTTTTGGTTTACCTTTTTTTTAAAAAGCAGTGAAAACTGACTGATTAGTATAACCTGAGGTTGGTTAACCTTGGCTGTCTGCCAAGTGTCCACCAAGCTACTGTGTCACTCCCTCATCAAGACAGGGGGAGAAAATATGATGAAGAAGCTTGCAAGTCTAGATAAGGACAGGAAGATCACTCACTAATTACCATCATCAACAAAAAAGGTTCAAATTGGGGAAGATTAATTTAATATTTTGCCAATTCAGAACACAGTAAGATAGTAAGAAGTAAAAAAAAAAAAAACAAAATAAATCCCTTTCTCCCTTAGTCCCCCCTTCTTCCCTCACTCCTGAGTCTTCTACCTCCTCCCCTTCAGTCCCTGAGTGACACACGAATTGAGGAATGTGGATTGTGCTCAGTCCATAACAATTCTTCTTCTGCCACTCCTTCCTCCTCATGCTGTTCCCCTCCTCAGCATAAGGCCCCTCCCACAGGATACAGTCATTCATGAACTTCTCCAGAACTGGTCCTTCCCACAGGCTGAAGGCTTCAAGAACTCTCCAGCATGGGTCCCCTCTACACAGTACAGTCCTTCAGGAATGGACTGCTCCAGCATGGGTCCCTAGTGGGCCATGGGTCCTGCCAGAAAACCTGCTCCATGGGCTGCAGCTTCTTTCAGGCCACCTCCACTTGCTGTAGCATGAGGTCCTCCATGAGCTGCAGTGTGGATCTCTGCTCCACTGTGGTCCTTCATGTCCACAGAGGGACCAGACTCTGTCACCACAATCTTCACCAGAGGCTGCAGGTGAATCTCTGCTTCAGTGCCTGGAGTACCTCCTCTCCCTCCTTCTTGGCATCTGCAGCACTGTTTCACATTTTCTCACTCTTCTCTTACAGCTGCTACTAGCATTTTTTACCATTTATTAAATATGTTATCACAGAGTCATCACCAGCTCAGCTGGTCAATGATGGGTCTGACTTGGAGATGGCTGGAACTGGTCTATTCTCACAGAAGCCACTCTTGCTACCAAAACCTTGCCATGTAAACACAATATACAACCTTAAACTGATCATGGAAAAGGTTTTGGGGCTTTTTTTCCCCTAATATTTCCACATGTCTCATACTTTGCAGTTTTATCAAAGACAATTTCTTCAAAACTGTCAATGAAAACAATGTCAATTAGAGGACACATTATGGGTAGACAAGGAGATGGAGAATATTGTTTAAGAAGCCTAAGGTGGTATGAGAACTGTAACTGTACAACAGAAAGATAATATGTGATTATTGCACAGCAATAGTTTCCTATAATAATAGAAAATGCTTCCATGACTCAGAAACAAGGCACAATCCTTACACCTAGGACTTTCACAAGATATTAACCTGGTTTTAGTGTAAGATTTTACTATCACAGTGTGGTCACTATCTGAGAACAGCAGAGATTTTTGTGTGCATTTCTGATTAGTCCTTTTACTTATTTTATTTATTTATTTATTTATTTATTAGTCCTTTATGGCCATTAAGTAATAATACTATGTGGGGAAAAAATAATGACCAAGACAATTGCAGGAAATAAAGAGTTTGAAGGTAGGGTTTTGGTTGTTTGTTTGGGTTTTTTTGTTTTGTTTTTTTTGTTTTTTTCTCTGAATATCTGATGAAACACAAATGAATGCCATCATAATGTCTATATGACTGCATTTCACCCAAAAATGTGTTCTGTAGTTTCAACTAGGTGTTTCATAGTGATGAACCTTTTACAGCTCACCAAATGCTGCGTGAAAATGGGAAAATGGGACGGTAATTAGAGAAGGAAGTCCTGGTTGTGCTTTCCATAAGAATTACAACAACAGGATAAGTTTCAGAATGTCTTTAGAACTTGCTGATTCAGAGAATAAACACAGCTACTGAAGAACTTTAGTTGGTTTAGTTTTGCCGGTCATTAAGCTTTCTTTTCATAATTTTATCTTTTTAGGTACACATTATTAAAAAAAAAAAAAAAAAAAAAAAAAAGGCAAATTTCCTATTTTGTCTTCTACACACAGGACATTTTTAATTTCTCATAAAGTTGTGAGTCCCTTGAAGGCAATCTGCAACATTGACCTAGGGTAGACTAACAATAACTATTAATTTTATTGCTCAGTGATCTATGACAATATAAAAATAGTGTCTCAATCCCATGAGTAAGAAACAACAAGGATTTCTGCTTTTTATTTGGAGATCTGTGTATATTTGGTATTACTTTATCTTAAGAACTGTTTAATAGTGAAAATCCAGTCTTCAACACCTTGCCATTTAAATCATTAAGAGTTAGATCTACAATTGCTTTCCAAGCTAAAAATAATTATCATATCACATACAGGTTTGAGAGAGTATGAGAATATTATTCTTTTTTAAAATAAATTTAAGTGGATTAGTGTCTTAAAAAGTGATGTGGGACACCACATGTTTGCTCTGGGAAACAAGGGTAAAATACATTGTAGTTAGCCATGTGCTAGGACACAGCTGGAGCCAGTAGCCCCTCTGGTCTGGCAGCTAGGGGGACTGTCTCCCATAGGGCCATCTGGCCAGGGCTCATCCTATCACCCTCACCAGGGAATAGGACAGTTGATGGGGGCTGGGGCAGTCCCAGCCCCAGGCATTCGACATCTCCATGGGGACAGGGATGGGATGGGACACTGGCCCAAGGGTTGGGTCTGGCTCAACAGAACCGGGTAGTGCACAGTAGTAGTGGGGCTAGAGATGGATATCCTACAGTATCTTTGGAATGAGACTGGGGTCCCAGGAGGGATGACTTGGGATTCTGGGCTCCTGAAGTGGGTCAGGTGTGGCTGTGAGTGCTGTCAGGACCAAATGACAAAGATTCTTAAAAACTTTTCTAAAACTGAAGAGCATACTGATTTCAGAAGCCACAATTTAGATAAGTATCTAAATAAATGGCCTTCCTGCTCACACTGCTCTAGTGTGGTCTCTTTCTGAGCTGCATTTCTTCCGGATAAACCTGCTCCAGCATGGGTCATCCACCTGCCACAGTTCCTTCAGGAAACATGCAGCTGTTCCTGACTGGTGTTGTCCATGGGCTGCAGTGGAAATATCTGTTCCACCATGGTCTCTCTATGGGCTACTGGGGAATCTCTGCTCTGGCACCTATGGCACGTTCCCTTCTTTCTTCTTCCACCTAGATGTTGCAGGTCTGTTTCTCACACTTTTTTTCCTCAGTCCTCTGCCCGCCCAGCCCCTTTTTAAATACCTTTTTTTTTTTTTTTTTTCCTAGAGGCACCACTAGTGATGTCAATGGGCTCAGCTGTGGTTGAGGTGGAAACTTTGCAGAGACAGCTGGAAGAGACTGTGTCCAGCTCAGGGCAGTCCCTGGCCCCTTCTCACAGAACCTCCCTCTCTGCAGCCCCTCATTCCCAAAATACAATTAATTGCCAAATATACTGAGTATATGGGGTAAATGGAAGAAAAGCGGTTAAGTGCAGGTTGTTTGTTTGGGACCAGTGGTAATACATGCTCAACCTTGCTATTGGCTTGACCTAGAAATGGGAACAGCAGCAAATAGAGGAGGAATCCCCTGAGTCCTAAAGTCCAACACATTTGATTTCCTCTACCATGCTTTAGTATATGAGACTGTCTTTGATTTTATGAGGAAATTAGTTCAGATTAGGTGGAAATTCTTCTAGCTTGTATTTAAATGCAAAACAAAAGAAAATAATGAATGTAGTGAAATTATTATGTATATTATAAGAATTTTGCATAAAACAGTGATGACAAATTCCAGCCAAGAGAACTCTTATTTAATGGAAGTCGTGTATTGAAATAAGCAGTACATGAGACAGAGCTCTCAGGGGACAGTGTAGCTAACCAGGATTTTAACTTCTGGAGTCAGTATTCAACATAGCTCACAGTTCTTGATTCTTGTATGTAGCCCCAGATCATTCCTTAATATTTATAATAAATATGTATTCCTTAAAACAGTTTCAAAAAAAAGTCAGCCTGCATCAAGCTGTCATTTTCCATCTCAACATGATCTATAACTCAATGTACCTGACAGTTTGATCTTACATGCCACACTTTATTCTGTCTATGAGTACTAAATTTAAAAATACTTTATTTTGGGAATCTTAGCTATTTTGGGAATCTTAGCTATGGTAACCATAGTTTTTAAAAAGTGAAGAATTCACAGAGGTTATAAAGCTATTCAGGCTTAACTATTCCCCATATACATGCTGTAACAATGTGGATCCTTTATCTTCATTGGTAGAATTGAAGTTATTACTTATTTGCAGGGTATTCAAAAGACTATCCTTTATGTTTTTAAAATAAATAATTTCCAAAATTAACAAAGAATGTGCACTATTTGGTTTAACAACTTACATCAGGAAAACCCACCTTCTCACATTATAATATGAGCTACTGCGGAGGCTGCTAAACTTAGGCCCCTGATCAAAGATTGTTGTGATTTAAGGCCAGAGGACAACCGAGCACCATGCAGATGCTCCATCATTCCTTCTACCCTTGGGAAATGAGGAGAAAATAAACCAAAAGGTTCAGGGATCCAGACAAGAACAGGGAAGGATGACACACACATTAAGGTCACAGTCAAAAGACAGACTGAGTAGGGAAGGATCATTTAATTTAAACACCACCACCACCATTTAATTTTCTAATCGGAGTGGCACAGTGAGAAATACAACCACATCTTAAAAACACCTTTCCCCACCCCTCCCTTCTTCCCAGGCTCAGGTTTGCTCCTGATCTCTCTTCCTACTCCCTGCCAGCAGTGCAGGGAAGCAGGGGATGGGGGCTGTGGTCAGTTCATCACCCATTCTCTCTGCCGTTCCTTCCTCCTCAGTGGGAGGACTCCTCACACTCTTCTGCTCCAGCGTGGGATCCCTCCCATGGGAGACAGGCCTCCACAAATTTTCTCCAACATGGGTCCTTCCCATGGGCTGCAGCTCTTCACAAGCTTCTCCAGTGTGGGTCCCTGCTGTGGGCTGCAGTCTTTCAGGAACAGACTTCTCCAACATGGGCTGCCCTTAGAGTTCCAGACTCCTTTGGGTGCAGCCACCCACTCCAGTGTGGGGTCATCCGTGGGCTGCAGGTGGCATCTGCTCCACTGGTGACCTCCATGGGTGCAGGAGCACAGCCTGTCCTCTCCCCATGGGCTGCAGGGAGGCTCTGCTCCCCCTTCTTTCTTCCACCGACGTTAGTATTTGCAGAGGTACCTCCCTCACTCCTCCTACTACTCCCACGTTCCCCTTCTTCACGAAGGTGCAGCCACCATTGCTATTTGGCTCAGCCTTGGCCAGAGGCAGGTCTGACTTGGAGATGGGGTTGCTTCCAGAAGCTTCTCACAGGGGCCACCACTGTAGCCCCTCCCCTGCTACCAAATTTTCACCACACGCAAACTCAACACAAAGACCATGTTCCACACTTGCTTCTCTTCACAACCTTCTCTCTTCTATTTCTGTCAGTGGTTCCAGTGTCTCCAAGTCCTGTATTACTTCTCTGCAACTAATTTGCAGGAGATACGGACATGCACAGGATCAATGTGATCAAGCAATGCCAATTTATTGTAGCTAAGCAAACCCTTTATAATAATTTCTCCTGTACACATGAATAGTACGTGATACAATTCTTTATGATTGGAGAGTTAACTTTGTTCATGCACTTTAAGCCTTCTTGCCATTGGATAATAAGCACATCAACCTTGCTTAATGTCTTTCTCCGCCCCACCCATTTCCTGGAGTTGTTTGTTTGTTGAGTTCTTCCTCCTTCCTTCAGGGTTATGTCCTTGTCATGTCCTTGCCGAAGCTGAGGGTCTTATCAGTCTTGCTCGCATGCAGGATTTCTTACGTGACCATTATCTTGCAGAAAGTCCTCTAGGACCCTACACTAATTCTTTTATGTTATTGTTATTGGATAGTGTCACATGTAATTCCATCAGCACTCTGAGAAAATTAGGCTGTTTCATTCTTCTTCAATGGTCACAAGCTCCATAGACTTGTTACCTAGTTGTATCACCACAAAAAATGGATTCATATATCAGGCAGAAATGAACTCTACTTCCCTTGTGCTACGTTGACCATTTAGCTCTTTGTGGCTCTCCTGGTTCAGCTAGGATAGGGTAAACTTTTCCCAGCAGGGAAGGGGGAAGGGACTTCCAGCCGGGTTATTCATACCATGCTGACGTCAGGTCTGGGCACAGGAGTGCGGGAACATTTTCCTTTGTGGCTTTGGTCATGGGGAGCACGAGGCTGTCTGTAACCATTACGGTATTTCTCTGTATATCTTTTGTCTTGTTTACTGTTATGGCTGTTTATTGTTGTTATCACTGCTACTATTGTTGTTCAGATTGCTTATTACACTGTTGTATTAAATTTCTTCTGATTTTAAACCGGGGTTTGTGCCTCACTTCCAGCCTGACCAGCTGAGGGTGGGGGACGGGCAACAGCAACGTAGTCTTTGGTCCCGGCAGGGCTTAAACCACCACAGCCTTTTTTGGCACCCAACGTGAGGCACAAGAGGGCTGAAATAAGAATCAAAAAGGGACAGAGCCTGACCAGAGTGTGTTAGAGAAATCTGTTGGGTGTAATTTTTCTGTTTGTATTTGTTTGATTAAAAAATGTTTGCAATGCTGGCCCACTTGCTTGCGTGGTGGGGCTGGATTAATCCTTATATCCAGTGTATGATCCCAGTGCTGGCATTTGTTATCGGTGGAAAATGTATAAAGGGTCTTATGTTGATGTACTGGCTACTGACTGCTTATAATGCCTTTGTATCGCTGTGGGGGGGGGGGGGGGGGGGTGGGCCGGTACCTGTTTGCCGTTTGGGCTTTTGTTAGGGGTCTCACCCCCTCTATGGGTGAACCAGGGGAAGAAATCCTCTCGGCTTTGGGGAGTTTCAGTTATCCTTAGTACCCGCAGGCCAGTGTGATTGTTGCACAATGCTTTCTGAATGTCTGCCTGATTTCTGTTTTAGCCATGCGGCACTTCTCTAACAATAGCAGTACCTGGAAACCTTCCCCGAGGTCAGATAATAGTGAGTGGCAAGGGGTGTGGGAAAAGATGGGCAAAGGCCTGAGTCGGTGGGCACCTCCAATGCTTTGGAATTTCACTCCTGAGCAAGTGCAGAGCCCTGAGAAGCTGATGGAGTGCTTAGAAAGGGTGTGTTACCAAGCTGGCAAAACCCAGGAGACACAAATCGCTGCAATGTGTTGGGGACTTGCCCATGCGTACTGTGTCCTCTTTAATACCACTCACTGCCCTCAAGGGAGAGAAAGGGCTATGGAACCTGAGAGTGAAGTTCCTGGTACAGTATCTGAACCGGGGGAACAGGAAGAGCCAGTATCAGTCTCCTCCACCAGGACAGCAGCTGAGCCAGAGAGACAGCCAGTGCTGGTATCACTTGCCCCAATACAGAAAACAAAATATACCAGAAAGTCAGCTCACAAAGTGAGGGATGGGGAAGAGCCAGGCTCAGAACAGGAACAGGAGTGTTATATCAGACAAAGCCAATTTTTATAAAAATATATATATATTTATTTGGGTTCAATCGATTTAAAGTGGGAAGCAACAGGCAAAGCAGCGCTGGGTGCATGCAGAGCCGCAACTCTGCCACACGTACACCAAGTTTCAAAAAGCAGCGTTTTTTATACTCTTGTGCCATCGCCTTTAACCAATCTCTTCCCGTCAGATAGTTGTCCTTCTCTTTTCCATTGGGTCATTTGAGGTGGTGGGGATCATGTCCTCCTCCTGTTGGGTCTTTTGAAAGCCTCGAAGCCTTGGTCTCCTGGCGCACTTTTCTCCCATTGGATCTTTAAAAGCCTCATAATCTCATCCTTTTGGCGGGCTTTTCTTCAAACAGCAGTTACATGTCAGCTCTAGGTGGGGTTTCTGAGACACGGTTACATTGTTCCAACCAAGTGCTAGGTGGGGTTTCTGAGACATGGTTACATTGTTCCAATCTGAATGGCACATTTTACATTTAATTGTCTCACATTTACAGATGGTTCAAGTGTATCCTACCCGCCTTGCCCAACCTAGCAAATGAGTTAAAATAGTTTTATTACAATACCCACCTTGCTAAACTTAGCAAATTAGTTACAATAGTTTATTACAGTACTGGGAGGAAGGGCCAGTGGTGATTGTCCGATCTCTATCCCCGACTGAGCTATGAAATATGCGGAGAGATTTCGGCCGCCTGGGAGGCGAGCAGATTTGCACCTGGCTGCTCCAATGCTGGGACAATGGAGCCAGTGCTTTTGAAATGGAGGGGAGAGAGGTCAAGCACCTGGGATCTTTGGCCAAGGATGCTGACATTGATAGGGAAATGACTCAAACCCTCAACCTTTGGAGGCGACTCCTGCTCAGTGTAAGGAAGAGGAACCCCTACAAGGATGATATCCTATGTCAGCTAAGCAAATGGACCAACATTGAGAAGGGAATTCAGAATCTCAGGGAACTGGCTGTGTTTGAGATGATCTATGGTGATCTGAATGATGAGCAGTCACCCATGGACCCAGATCGGGCCCCTTGCACACACCTGATGTGGCGAAGGTTCCTGAAAAGTGCACCAGAAGCACACTCCAAAGCACTGGCAATAGTGTCCTGGTGGACAGACATCCACACTCTAACAGGGGATGGAGTGGTTGGCAAGTTCTGGCAATATGAGGGAAAACTTCCTTCATCTCAACATTCCTGGGTTTCAGCTGTGGAGGAACTGTCTCAGAGGGTCCAGAAAATGGAAGAGGACATGTCCTATGTTCCACCTGCACGGGCTAATGTCTCAGCCATTAGAAGTAAACGTTTCCCCACCCAAGAGAAAGGCAGCAAAAAGCACACACCAAGAGGCACCCTGCGGTTTTCCCTCTGCAACCACGGAGAAAACATGAGGAGGCAGGATGGACAGCCCACTGCTGCCCTAGCTGCACGAGTAGAGCAGCTGAAAGGGAAGACCATGACTAAAGGGGAGTCCTCCAAGAGAAGCGCAGCTCCAGTGTCCATTCGGAAATCCCCCAGACAGAATACAATGGTGAACGTTATGTCTGGCCCTCTGGAGGGGACCAGTGAATCATTCTTACAAGAAGTGAGTGATGCTGAGCAGGATTCGAGGGGCCCTGCCTCCAGCCAGGGGGAGGAAAGGGATAATCGGATTTACTGGACAGTGTGGATCCGATGGCCTGGCACATCAGACCCACAAGACTATAAGGCTTTGGTGGATACTGGCGCACAGTGCACCCTGATGCCATCGAGCTACGGTGGGGTTGAATCCATTTGCATCTCCGGAGTGACAGGGGGATCCCAACAGCTGACCATATTGGAAGCTGAAGTGAGCCTGACTGGGAGGGACTGGCATAAGCACCCCATTGTGACTGGCCCAGATGCCCCGTGCATCCTGGGGATAGACTACCTCAGGAGAGGGTACTTCAAAGACCCAAAAGGGTACCGGTGGGCTTTTGGTGTAGATGCCCTGGAGGAGGTTGAACAGTTGTCCACCTTACCCGGCCTCTCAGAGGATCCCTCAGTGGTGGGGCGGCTTAAGGTTGAGGAGCAGCGAGTGCCGATTGCTACCAGGACGGTGCACCGGTGGCAGTACCGCACCAACCGAGATTCCCTGGTCCCCATCCATCAGCTGATCCACCAACTAGAAAGCCAGAAGGTGATCAGCAAAACTCACTCACCCTTCAACAGTCCTATATGGCCAGTGAGAAAGTCTAATGGCAAATGGAGGCTAACTGTGGACTACCGTGGCCTGAATGAAGTTACGCCAGGAATGAGTGCTGCAGTGCCGGACATGCTAGAGCTCCAGTATGAACTGGAGTCGAAGGCAGCCAAGTGGTACGCCATGACTGACATTGCTAATGCGTTCTTCTCCATTCCGATAGTGCCAGAGTGCAGGCCACAGTTTGCATTCACTTGGAGAGGCATCCAGTACACCTGGAATCGATTGCCCCAGGGGTGGAAGCACAGCTCCACCATTTGCCATGGACTGGTCCATACTGCACTGGAGAAAGGTGGGGCTCCAGAAGACCTGCAGTATATTGATGACATCATTGTATGGGGGGACACAGCCAAGGAGGTCTTTGAGAAAGGGAAGAAAATCATTGAGATCCTCCTGAAGGCTGGCTTTGCCATTAAGCAAAAGAAAGTTAAGGGGCCTGCAAGGGAAATTCAATTCCCAGGGATAAAATGGCAAGATGGGCGTCGCCACATCCCAATGGAGGTGATAAACAAGATAACAGCCATGGCCCCACAGACCTCTAAGAAGGAGACTCAGTCTTTCCTGGGCGCTGTGGGGTTCTGGAGGATGCACATCCCGAACTACAGCCTGATTGTGAGCCCTCTCTACCACGTAACCCATAAGAAGAACGATTTTGAATGGGACCCTGAGCAACAACAATCCTTTGAACAAATTAAGCGGGAGATTGCCCAAGCAGTAGCCCTCGGGCCAGTCCGGGAAGGGCAGGAGTTTAAGAACATGCTCTACACCACGGCTGGGGAGAATGGCCCTACCTGGAGCCTCTGGCAGAGAGCACCTGGGGAAACCCGAGGCCGACCTCTAGGCTTTTGGAGCCGGGGATACAAAGGTTCTGAAGCCAATTATACACCAACTGAGAAGGAGATACTGGCAGCGTACAAAGGAGTTTGGGCTGCCTCAGAAGTGGTCGGCACTGAAACACAGCTCCTCCTGGCACCCCGACTGCCGGTGCTGGGGTGGATGTTCAAAGGAAAGGCCTCCTCCACACATCATGCAACCTATGCTATGTGGAGTAAATGGGTTGCGTTGATAACACGGCTCGAATAGGGAACCCCATCCGCCCAGGAATACTAGAGGTGATTACGAACTGGCCAGAGAGCAAAGATTCCGGGATGTCACCAGAACAGGAGGTGACACGTGCTAAGGAGGCCCCACCATATAACGAGCTGCAGGATGAGGAGAAGCGATATGCCCTGGTCACTGATGGGTCTTGTCGCATTCTGGGAAAACATCGATAATGGAAGTCTGCTGTGTGGAGTTCCACACGACGGGTCACTGAAGCTGCTGAGGGACAGGGTGAATCGAGGCAGTTCACAGAGGTGAAAGCCGTTCAGATTGCTTTGGATATTGCTGAGCGGGAAAAGTGGCCGAGGATCTACCTCTACACCAACTCATGGGCAGTGGCGAATACCCTGTGGAAATAGTTGCAGCAATGGAACCAGAACAACTGGTAACGTAAGGGTAAAACCGTCTGGGCTTCTGCGGTGTGGCAGGATATTGCAGCCCGTGTAGAAAAACTTGTTGTGAAGGTGTGCCATGTGGATGCCCATGTACCCAAGAGTCGGGCCACTCATGAACATCGACACAACCAGCAGGCAGACCAAGCTGCTAAGATTAGAGTGGCTCAGGTGGACTTGGTCTGGCAGCGCAAAGGTGAACTGTTCATAGCTCGGTGGGCCCATGAGACCTCGGGCCACCAAGGTAGAGATGCAACATACAGGTGGGCACGAGATTGAGGGGTGGACCTTACTATTGACACCATTGCAGAGAACATCCACGCATGTGAGACATGTGCTACAATCAAACATGCCAAGCGGGTGAAGCCCCAGAGAAATGGAGAGCGATGGCTGAAATATAGATATGGAGAGGCCTGGCAGATCGACTACATCACACTGCCACAGACCCACCACAGGAAGCGCCACATGCTCACAATGGTGGAAGTAACCACTGGATGGTTGGAAACTTACTTAACGCCCCATGCCACCGCCCAGAACACCATCCTGGGCCTTGAACCCCAAGTCCTGTGGTGACACAACATCCCAGAGAGAATTGAGTCAGACAACGGGAGCCACTTCTGAAACAATCTCATAAATGTCTGGGCAGAAGAACATGGCATCGAGTGGGTCTACCATATCCCCTACCATGCACCAGCCTCCGGGAAGATTGAGCTCTACAATGGACTGTTAAAAACCACATTGAAAGCATTGGGAGGTGGGACCTTCAGAGACTGGGACATGCATCTAGCAAAGGCCACCTGGCCAGTCAACGCAAGAGGATCCGCCAATCGAGCTGGCCTGGCTCAGTCAAAACCTCCACGTGCTGTAGATGGGGTACCTGTGGTGCGCATGAGGAATATATTGGGAAAAATGGTCTGGTTTAGTCCTGCACCAGGCAAAGGTAAAGGCAAACCCATCCACGGGATTGCTTTTGCCCAAGGACCTGGGTGTACCTGGTGGGTGATGCAGGACAATGGAGAGGTCCGATGCGTACCACAGGGGGACTTGATTCTGGGTGAGAACATGCCATGAATTATGCTGTGCCTTTGTCAATTGTTATTTTGTTATTGTTAACTGCTAAAGGGCAGCTGGACATGACGCAGATAGTATAGAATAAAGGGGTGGATTATGTCCTGGTTCAGCTAGGATAGGGTTGAGTTTCCCCAGCAGAGAGGGGGAAGGGATCTCCAGCCGGGTTATTCATACCATGCTGATGTCAGGTCCAGGGGCAGGATCGCAGGAACTTTTTCATTTGTGGCTTTGGTCGTGGGGAGCATGGGGCTGTCTGTAACCATGGCGGTATTTCTCTGTATATCTTTTTTCTTGTTTACTGTTATGGCTGTTTATTGTTGTTATCATTGCTACTGTTTTTCAGATTGTTTATCACACTGTTGTATTAAATTTCTTCTTATTTTAACCCGGGGTTTGTGCCTCACTTCCAGCCTGACTGGCTGAGGGTGGGGGAGAGACAACGGCAACATAGTCTCCGGTCCCAGCAGGGCTTAAACCATCACATTGGCTGTGAATATAAGTTAAATTTCAGCCCTATGGAATGGAGGTTGATGTTAAAGTTTTTAGAACTCTTTCTTTAGAAGTCAAGAGAGTTGCTCTGAGGAGAATCAACTCTAGTTAAATCCTTTGTCAGCAGCAGCACTGCAATATTGTGTATGGCTTTCTCAGTTAAAAATATTGCAGCACTGATGGAAGATAATATGATTATTTTGGTTACATATTTCTTGGCAATAGTGAAGCCATAATGAAATGGCAGGAGAAAATTGGATAATAAATGTAAATAATGGAAGAGTCTTAAATATAAGGCATTCTTTAGGTCAAATATTAATAATCACAAGTCTCCAACAATGAATAAATGTATTTGTTAAGTCCATTTTCTAAATGAAGCTTCTCATATTCAAGGATGCAATTCACATTCTTTGTCTTTGATCAAACTTATCTCTTAGCAATTAAATTAAGAGTCCTACTTCTTTTTTTTATTATTATTATTCTAAGTACTTTGAAAATTTTTATATTGCAAAGAACCTTGTTGACATCATAGCTCATGGGATTGTTTGTCTTACTCAATTAGAGTAAAATAACGTAGTTCTATCAGTACAACTGAGGATTATTCTTTCTCCACAGAAATGTACCAAGTGTACATTTATCCTACCAGTATCATTAGATTTAGAGTATACTTTTCAAAAATATGTTTTTTAGTATTATATTACAGTTAAATCAAACAGTTCTGGATAATTTACAAGTATACAGACTGAGCTATTTTGAACTAATGTATCATGTTGCACCTTCCCTAACCTAGCGCTTTACTTTCTCATCTTCTAGAAACCGTTTCTGTATATAAGCTAGAAGATAAAAATGCTGAAAGATGACAAGCTGTAGTTCCAGAAGATTTTCAAGCAAATATTAGCTGTTATTTATACTGGTTTAGGTCTGTCTGGGTTGTGGAGTTAGGGGTAAGAAAATTTCCATTAGCCTAAGCTTTAGTACTCCTAAAATCTCAAAAGTGATTCCAGCCCACTCTCACAGAATACACCTCAGAAATGTTTGAGCAGGACTGGGTCAGAAATACAAAATTCTTGTGGCCAATTCAAAGATGTTTAACTAGTCTAAACATAAATATTTTGATGAACAAGGTTGTAAATAAGTCAATACCACTTTCAAATCACATTCCCAACAGTACAAAAAGCTCTCCAGCTTCTCAGGAGATTCTCAGGAGATTCTCAAGAGTCAGCTAGGTGATGGTAATTTGATACACAGCTGTGCCAGTAGCTTAAGAGATATGATTATTCTTTTTTATAACTGTTTCAGGTTCACTATCAGTAAGGAGAAAATTATCTCACATTTACTTTAAGATATCAAGAAAAAACCCCACACCGATGGGGTCTAACTCAAGTTCATATACTAGATTTTCTAATGAATAATAGTTTGTATGCCTGTATTTTGTACCCTGCTTGTTATACTAGTGAAGCCTTATGCTGACTTCTGTCCCTGATTAAGGATTCCCACTGAATCCTGAAGGAAAACAAGGTATCTCACACATCTATGAACTATCAGTGGCATGAGAGATCAGGCAGAGTACTGGTCCTGGTGTGATACTAGACACATCCCTAGATTTTCTATCAGAACAGAAGTCAGTGTCTACGGCCTGAGGAAAGGCTTCTGGGTCCAAATGAATTGCTGTGACTTTTAAGTCATATCATCACAAAAATCCAAAATTTACAGTGATGCTTTGAGGATTATTTGCTTAAGTTTATTTCACTTTACCATGGCTTTTTAGCTGGAACAAAGAAAAGCCCTAACAGGACAAAAAGCAAGGGACCAATCCACTAATGCTGGACTGAAGAAAAGCGCAGAAGATAAAATATAAGAGAAAAAAAAGTAATCACAGTCTTACTTGTTTCATACAACTAGTGACTAGATACTTTTGGAAAATGAAGAGGTTTTGAAAGTAAGTTCAGTCTATTTATTTTCTTATTGTTATGTTATTACTCCATTATCAGTCTATTCCCTTTTGATGACATTCAAGGTCCTACTTGTGAGGGTCAGGTCGTTGTCCTGAACAACTTGTTTCTTTTGGAACCATACTAGGCTGGTTAGATTGGTTCATTGCCTAAGGGCTGCTCTCAATTTTAGACATGACCCATCTGATATCTAAGGCTGAGAATGGAGAGAAATGATACATCAACATCTTTAAGAGATTGCAATTACCTAAGTATTAAGGTCAGCTTACCTTTCATTGATAAGACATAAAATTGTATTCGTTAGGAAAAATTAGTAGCACTTTAATGAAGAATTAATTTTCTTACAATTTAAAGCATCTGATTTTTTTTTTATCATTCATACTTCTTTACTTGCTTGATAAAAAATTGTCATTTTGAGAAATATGTCTAGTAACACTTATCTGGATGTTCAGATGAATTTCACAGAACTCATAATGAAAACTAAGTGATTCAATACAGGGACAATGTTATTTAAAAAAAAAAAAAAAAAAAAGTGAAAAAAATAGAGAGACATTTAGAATTAGCAGCCTTCTCTCATTTGTGCCTTTGAAAATCTCTCCCCAAAAATTTGAAGTGCCATTTTAACAAACTGTTAAATGTAATTGAGTACCAAAAAAGCACTATGTTGAGTATTGCAGAAATCTTGACATTTCTCTTACGAAAATAATTAGCATGGAAATACTTCTAATATCAGAGTGATGTTAATTGCTTCCCAGTGGTAAATGTCAACTGTAGTCAGATAGTAAGAGGTCATAGAAGAGGAAAGTCACACTTCTCAGAGCAGTTGATTTCCAACTCCTGTCCTTTCTGTTGTGCCTGTGCCAGTCTTTGATATGCCCACAGATCATGTGGATAAATCTACAGCTGTTAGGACAAATATATTTGGGGTTTTTTTCCATGTTTCTTCTCAAACAGTTTTTCCATTCTGATAATTTACCATAATACAAGAAGGCACATAAACACATATTTGTTATAATTTGTTATAAGTTATAATAAGTTGTGAAGTCTTGTTTTTAAACAATCCTCACCTTCAGTATTTCAGACATGGGCTTGCTATAAGAAACTCTTGTCACAGTGAAGGCTCTTCAAAAATTTAATCATGCTTGCCACCTTGTTCTAAGCATCAGCAGAAAAGCAGCCATTTTAAAAAAACAGTAAAAACTGAAGACTCTATAAGTGCTCCCATATAGCCAAATCCTATAAACTTCTTATAATAAAAGATTGCTACCAACTTCAGTAATCTTAGCCAAATTAAAGATGAATGAGAGCAGAGAGCATATGTGAGACCCCAATATACATGTATGCATGTTCTGGAATTTGAAGTGTGGATTTAATTTTTACGTTGAAAAATACAATTTTTTTTAAAAGTACCTAAGCTAGTATACTGCTTTCTAGCTTCAAAACTATTTGTAATTTATACCATACTAGAATCATATTATGCAAATCTACAGTTGATTCAGGATCCTCATGAACATTTTATCTAAGTTATTTTTTATCCTTATCAGTGTACTATTTTAAGAAAATAAGTTCTGTTTCTCAAAGCAGATCACAGAGTTGCAAGACTATCATATAACTTCTCCCAACATTCTCTATTTTTCATAGTTATTCTTCACTGTGATATTCATAATTAAATAACAGTATTCATTACTTTTGGTTTTGTAATAGATAATTTATTCTTAAGCAATTCTATGCTATTTGCAGATCAGACTCTTTTAATATCAGATTCTAATATCGTGATAATTCTGAATTTTATCTTCATATTGACTTCACTGGATCTTTAATTTGATATACCATTCATTATCAAAAAGCTAGTGTTTTCATAAACCCTGGCCTATCACTGTGTAATCTTTAAAAAAAGCAAGTTTTAACAAAAGAAAAAATAAGTTCATTTATTTGAGCCTTCTTTTACTATAGTATTTGAACAATGAGTCTTGTAAAAAGCATTATTTGATAAAATTAAGCAAAATAAGAATTGGTACTAAACTGCCATGTAAATTTACCTCTTCAACCACATCAACAATACAATGAGTTTCGGGTGAGTGGTTGTCTCCACATCATTAGAGCTGTTAGTCTGTGAACTGAGTACAGCTGGAAAATGGTTTTGGACTGTTCTGTCCATACACCTAGTTCTCAAATCAGCACTGTATGTCTTCATATTCATTAACATATGAAAACATGCTAGCTCTGCAGTGGCATGAGCATAAAAAGTGATTGCCAAGTGATATGCAGTTACCTGAGCAAAACTTGAGAGTTTCAAATGTATTCTGTCAAGCTTTCTTTCCTTCCCATAGCACATCTGCCCATTTCAGCTGTTCTGATGGCCAGGAGTACGTGAACAACTGGGTATGTCCACATGCTGTCAGGCTTCTGCGTCTAGGAAGGGGAGACAGCTGACACAGATTTCTGGGAACTGTAACCACCATTAACATAAGCAGAACAGACAATTCTCAGCTGATGTTGTGCAGCTTCATTCACATTACTGGAGTCATAGAGTTTCACTTTAAATTCTCTTGCATATTTTTATTCTGTTTAGCAGAAAATTTCTCAATATTCATTACTAAAATTTTGAAATAAATGTAATATTTTGCCAATAAACATTTCTTCCTTATGTATATATTTTCACAGTAAAATTTATATTTTTCTGCTGAATAAACTCCTGCTCTCTTTGCAACAGAAATCAATAAATATCAGAACAAGCTAAACTTGTATTTATTAACCTGAGAATTTTGTTTTTATAAATATTTAAAAATTATATTATCAAATTTCAACACAACCCTTACTGCTGAAATATAAACAAAATTACTGATTTTCCCCCATCCCTTAACCCTGCTCCCCACTCCAAGCTTGAGATGTAGAGACACAGCCATTTCTAGTCATTATGTATCTTTCTGTGCTAAGGAATTAATAGGCAAATATATATATATATATAAAAAAATTAGGAATAATTATCTTTTCCTTGCTGAAACTTTCATTACTGAAACTCCAAGTAGTTACAAGAGTCTATCTCATAATTTCCTAGCCTGTTGCAGTGTATGATCAGCTGTGGAAAACTTCTGTAGTCCTTCTTCCAACCAGATTCCCTTTTTACTGTGCCTTTGCATATTTGCTTCCAGCCCCAAACATTTCTAGACACTTTTAGAGATGAGACAAGCATTATTAGTAGATGCAGAGACAATAGTACAGCAGGACTTGATATTTTGCCCAAGGTCACTAGACAATAGGTAATAAAACTGCAAATGAAACGGATTTTCTTGATCGTTTTTTACCCGTTCCAGGCATTCAGACTGTCTCTCTACCATCTTCAGTGCACAGCTTTTGGCCAATGAACACAAATTACTAATGAATGCATTTGTGCTTTAATTCCAATTGCTTAATACCACAATATCCTTTTAGTTTCAATTTCACAGCTAGAGACACTATTTAATCCTACATGCCTCTTTTGAAGCTATACTAGAAGTCAATGACTGCCCATTTTCTTGCAAACCTTAGGCACTGATTTGGCACCATGTCACCTCGTAGACAATAGCTAAACCAGCTAATCTGTTTGGTATGTGTAGTCTGTGAATGGAATTAAATAAAGCATTTATTAAAGATCAGCTCTGATTCTATTGATCTATTATATGCTGTGAGGAGATGTATCTGAAGGCTTATTGAAGACCTGTGATACAATATGCTTTTCAACTTAGCTTATAGGAGGTGAGTGGAAAAATAAGCCAGATGATTTGTAGCTCACACGAATTGTACAGCATCCCACCATCCTTTCTGTAGCCTAGTACGCTGATATAATAGTGCAGTAAGCCTGTAACCGAAGATATTTTTTCTTAGATAATGTTGTTTAGAGACACTCTTGAAAACATACACAGGAGCTTTCAAATTCTGCTGCTGAAGTTCCAGAATTGTGAAATGTTCCTTAAAATTACAAGTATTCTACTTTCAGTGCCTGATGGGTAGCAGAATATAACACTGAGAAAAGCATCACTGAAGTCAGAAGCCTGATAATTCTGCAAAATAAAGAATAGTTACTTAGTTATTTGATAGTTTTGAACTAAAAACTTTTGTTTAAAAATATTTTACTTTCTATGATTTAATTTTTACTTTTTTAAAATAAATAAATATATCTGCATTAATTCATTCTTTTAAGACCTTGTTAAAAAGAGACAGCTTCACTATTAAAAAAATGGGAAGTAATGCGTGAATTGAGTTATAAATTAGCAGGAGAAATTAAATTTTGCACTGTAATTCAATCACAAACGCAATACTCAGTTTTGTGAATGCTTAAGTCCTTATCATTTAGGAAGAAAGTGATGTTTTGAATTTTGAACAACACAATTTTTTTTTTTGTATATTTTTAAAATCTTGAGAAATGCTGGAATTGCATTGAATATTTGAAAGCATTTAAAGGGAAACAAAGAGCATATGAGTTATTCAGTGTTGACTGATGATTTGTAAAATGAAGAAAAAAGTTGTATACAACCTATAATAGATGGGTCTTAGCATCAGACATGTTTTGAAAATTTAGCATATATATTTATTTAATATTTTTTAAAATGTTTTATTAAAATCAAAGATTTTTTCATTTCTTCATGAATTAGATAAGGAACCTCAGAAGGTATCTCGTCCAATCTTCTGCTCAAAGCAAGGGCAGATCTGAAGTCAGACCACACTGATTGGAGCTTGATCCAGTCAGATTTCAAAAACCTCCAAGGGTGGAAAGGGTGCAACAGAGCCACAGAATCACAGAAGGCTGAGGCTGGAAGGGACCTCTAGAGGTTGTCTGAACTAACCTCTCTGCTCAAGCAGGGCCACCTAGATCCAACTGCGCACAACTGTGTGCAGACATCTTTTGAATATCCCCAAGGATGGAGACTCCACTACTTCTCTAAGCAACCTGTGTGAGTGCTGTCACCCTCATAGAACAAAAGTTTCCTGATGTTCAGAAGGAACCTCCTGTATTCCAGTCCATGGCCCGTGACCTCTTGTCCTGTCATTGGGCACCACTGTGTCCTGATCCAGTGTTGGGGGAGGCCTTGATATGATCCCAAGAGCGAGATTAAGACCCAAACAAGGTCAAATCCCGTATACCCCAAACAGGTTTTTATTATTAAAAAGGTGAAGAGGGGTATTGATAGGACAGAATGGAAGGAAAGACAGAAATAAAACAAGGATGTGGGATAGGGCTGCAAGAATAGTCACGACCATGGATCCAGCAGCGTCCTGTTGGTCCTCAGTCTTCAGTTCTTCAGTGGTGGGTGCACACAGATCTGGCTTCCATGGTGGATGCACACTGAGCAAAATATTCTGCTGCCTTTTTAAGTTCATCATACATATGATTAGCATATCTACTCTCCTTTAGTTTTGTTTTCTCTGGTCTCACAGGTTTTGATGCATCTGGCTTCAGGGCAGGAACGTTTGCCCCTTGTCAGTCCATCAGCAATGCATGCATGGGGTCTGGCCTGCACAATGGGGCCACAGAAGGCTACAGGATGGGGCCAGCTCAGCACACCTCTGCCCCTCTGAGGCTTGTCTAAGGAGTCCAGATGCGAGGAAGTGGGGGGTGCATCCTTCAATACACCCCGGCTGCTCTGGGCAGCATCCCCCAGACCAATTCACAGGCCACAGCAGCTTCTCTTGGAGGTTTGCACAGACACAAGCAAGCTTTGAGACAGTCATAGGACATTTCAGTCTCTCAGACACTGAAAAGAGCCTGGCTCTGTCCTCTTTGCACCCTCCCTTCAGGAATTTCTATACATCGATAAGATCCCTCTGAGCCTTCTCTTCTCCACGCTGGACAGTCCCAGGCCTCTGAGCCTTTCCTCATAAGAGAGATACTCCATACTCTTCATTACCTTAGAGGCCCTTTGTTGAACTCTCTCCAGTTTGTCCATGTCTCTCTTGTACTGAAAAGCCCAGAACCGGACAGAGTCCTTAAGGTGTGGCCTCACCAGTGCTGAATAAACAGAAAGGACCTCCTCCCCCAACCTGCTGGCCAAACTCCACTTAATGCAGCCCACAATACCATCACCCACCTTTTCTGCAAGGGCACATTACTGGCTCACAGTCAATCTGGTGTCCACCAGGACCCCCAGGTCCTTTTCTGCCAAGCTTCTTTCTAGCTGGGTGGTCCTCAGCATGTATTAGTGCCTGGGGTTTTTCCTTCCCAGATGCAAGACTGTACTTCTCTTTGTTGAAATTCATGAGGTTCCTGTCAGCCCATTTCTTCACCCTGTTGAGGTCCCTCTGGATGGCAACACAACCCTCTGGCATATCAGCCAATCCTCCCAGTTTTGTATCATCCACAAACTTGCTGCAGGTACAGCATCTGTCCCATCATCCAAATCATTAGGGAAGATGTTAAACAGGATTGGACTCAGTACTGAACCCTGGTGTACACCAATAGTGACAGGCCTCCAACTAGACTTTGTGCCACTGATCACATCCCCTGAGATCAGCTGTTTAGACAGTTTTCAGTCTGCTTATCTCCCCCACACTTCATCAGCTTGTCTATAAGAAACTTAACGGGAGAGAGCATCAAAAGGCTTATTGAAGTCTAGGCAGACAATATCCACTGTTCGTCCCTCATCTACCAGTCCTTTTTTCATCAAGCTGATCAGCCTTGCCACTGTTCATCCATCCTCACAGACATTTTAGAGCTCATAAAAATCCTGTATTTAAAAGAGCATTTTTTTGAGAAGTGGTGACTCTCAATGTGTATACTGTCAACATGTGCTTCAGTAGTGGTTCCAGGATTAAAAATAAATAAATAAATAAATAAATAAAATTTTGGTCAGAATTTCTGGGGTCAGTGACTACTGTGAAGACTATAAGATGTGAAGACTATATACTGTGAAGACTATCCTTATAAACTTGATCTTTCTCCTGAAAACTACTTATGAACATAATCTTTCTCCTCATTAACATAAAGCGATATCTAAAACTGTGAAAATCTCTAACATTACTTTTTAATTTCTATTCAGTTACACTGTCTTTTAAGAACATGATAATATGGCAGAAAGAGTAATAAAAAGTGTTATTTTAAACTTATATCTTCCTCACAAAGTCACCCAATCTAATTAACAGCTAACATTTGGTTTTAGTGTTCTGAAGTTACTTGCAGCGACTTTAATAGATGGTGTCCCCCTTCCTCCTTCCTGTCTGTATGTCTTTCACAGATTGTGCTGAACGAAAATAAATGTTATGGCATGTTTTCTTTAGGTAACTATTACCACGCAAGGACACATATCCACAGTAATTTAATGATTAAATCTTTAACATTACAGATTCACATATAAAAATTAAAATGTCCTTCTAACAGTATGAATTTTCTTATATTAATGTAATGTCTCTAGACTCCAAAAAGAGCATTTGTGATCATAATGTCAAGATTTCCCTTGAGACTTCATATGATGCCTTTTTACATGATACCTTTGAAATCATAAAAGGAGAAAATTTCAAGTTCAAACTGCACTTTAATGTGTTACGACTATCCCAATTATGCTGCAAATACCATTTTTTTCCCATAATAAATATACTCAAAACCTGTGCTTGCAGAATCCAGGCAATATTTCCATTACAGCACTAATAACAAAGGCTCGGTTGATACACCAAACGTACTGTTCAGACAGATTAATTTGAACTGACTAAGCAGAATGAATCAGAATAATGAAAATGAAGCATAGTGACCAAAATGAGATTCCTGATCATAATTTACCTGCTGAATTTTTGGAAGGTCTTATCCAGTATTGGAAGTATGGGAAAAGAAAAACAGCGAAAAGGCTGCAAAATGCACATTTCCTTAACACATGGTGCCCAGAACAAAGGCAGGAGGGGTTGGAGATCCAGTGATTTGTGTTGCCGTGACACTAAGGAGGAATGCCACGTGAGGTGGAGGCCACGAGGTTCCATGGAACATTTGACATGACTATGCAGATTTATCTCCTGCTCTTCCCCTTCTCTAAGGACTGTTTTGCAGAGCTCTGAGGAGCTTATCTCTCATTCTTCCTCTTTTCCCACAAAAGCAGTGCACGCCTGCATCAAGGAATGTGCTGTGTCTTTACTCAAGAAACGATGGCTTGACAACAGTCCCACCCACTCACACATACACACTTAGATAAATACCACCCCGAGTTTATATCTAACTTGGAGGGATGATAATCCAATACCAAATCAGAGGTACAGATCGGTGGGTTTGTGCTCCTCGCACCACCCCCTCTGCCCCCCTTCCCTCAGAATGGGCGCCTTTTGGTAAGATGTGGACCCTCGGCTATGCCAAGTGATTGCCCAGGAATTAAGTGTATGTGATTGTAATTGGGTTTTTGTGTGTAGTGCTATATAGCCAAACTTTAGCCTGTGCATTTATCATAGGCAATCTCAAATAATCTGTAGATGTTGCATAAGAATGAACTGTACTATTCATGAACCTGACTGCTGCTCTTGAATGCAACTGGACCTACAGCACACGGGCTGTTCATGCACCTGGTGTCAGGCCTATAGTTACAGCCATAACTGGCATACCTATTAAAAGGTAAGTCCAGCTGCCCCTAGCCCCTCTAATCTCTGCGGACTGGCTAGAAAGCAAGGGGATTCATCTCTTATCAAATGAATTCATTATCTTAAATGCAACAGTCTGAAATCAAGAACCAGACTTTTTAACCTGAAATAGCCCTGATAGCCAGGTAGACCATGATAAGATGGAAATGACAGAAGAGGTGCCAGAAAGAAACTGAGTCTGTAAGAATCTAGGTTTCTCAGGAGTCTACTTTGGCTAAATAACCTTGAATCAGGGTTCAGTGATAATAGCTGCCTGAGAATTTGCTGGGAGGAGACTCATCTAGGGTTCTGCTCTTGACTCAGGAGCCTTTCAAACTCAGATCATTGACCTTGGTCCTTGTCTGAGCTACTCTGGAGGAGTAACTTAATTTGCTTACTTTGATTTGCTAGCTTAGCCTGGACATGCACTATCCCTACAGAACTGTCTGGTGTTCTGGACTCTTGGGTGACTGACTATGTTTATTTTTACTGGAGTTGATCTGCTCACTTGGGCTTGGCAATACTGTATCCTGGTCCAGGGGACACTGTCTTGATGACCTTGATATCAGACCCAATGCTAGCTCTCCTTCCCTTGCAGAAAAGCTGCTCCAGCTGCTTGCTGACAGATTCAAATATTAATTCCTTGTTCTCCTACTTACAATACTGTGAAATTTTCTTCACCACTTGTTTAGTCTATATCTGATTCTCTATCCCAGAATATTATAGAATACAAGCTGTGGTCTAGAACTTCAGCTGTTGATTATCAGGGTAATTATTTTGTTTGAGCTATGTCAACATACAGCAGCTGAGCATTTGACTAAGAAAAAAGGCCTATAAGGACTTGTAGGGTTACCCAGACATGCAGTTTTTGACACAATCCAAACAGAATACACCAGTTGAGTATCCCAGATGTTCATCTTTTAAGAGCCAGTTTTTCAAAAGTGAACAGTGGTAAGGGAAAGTTACCAGCCCCTTTGGAACTGTGTGCTTGGACCTCTGCAAAGAAAGGTTTTTTTGACCACTGAAGAGTGATTTCAGAATCAGTTGTCATCTTTTTTTATTGTGAGCTGAAATTGCAATAGAAGTAGAATTCAATGTTCATAGATTTTCCCCTCTATATTGTCCAAAAATTATTGTTCATGTCTTGAATACATTGTCTAAGCTAGATAGAGAGCTTTGGGTTTGTTTTTTTTTGGTTTTGGTTTATAGGGTTGTTTTGGGGAGTTGGGTTTATAGGGTTGCTTGTTTTTTGTGGTGTTTTGTTTCATTTTGATGTACCAATACCATAGAACAATGTCCTCTATTTCATAAGCATAACAGGAAAATTCATGTTGAAAATTACCTCAGAAGGTCACCTAGTCCAACCTTCTAGTTAATTGTATTTCTTGAAGTAGATATTTACATAGAGTCATGTGGTTTGAGTTGAAGGGGACTTTCAAAGATCATTTAGTACAATTTCCCTGCCATGGCCAGGGACACCTCTTACTAGGTCAGGTTGCTCAAAGCCACATCCAGCCTGATCCTGAATAGGTCCAATGATGGTGCATCCACAGTTTCCCTTGGCAACCTGTTCCAGTGATGCATACACTCATCATCAGAAAATTCTTTCTTTTGTCCAGTTTAAATCTACCCTCTTTCTGTTTAAAACCAATGCAACCATGTAATGAAAGATGGCAAATCAAACAAAACATTAATACACTACTGCATCTGCCCATTTTTCACAAATGCAGTGTTTATGTAAGCAGGATATTCAAATGACGTCATCATCAAAGCTTGTGTTTAATTTATTCATTAATTCTTCCGGCAAATATTCTTAGTAATAATGGAGCAACTGCATGTATCATCTTGTATATATCAGTTGTATACAGTCATCACCTATAAATTAGCTATGTATATGACCTGAATATCTAAAAGCTAAACAGAAAATGGGACATATTCTATCACAACTTGCCCTTACACTTTCTTCACTGTCAACCTACATGTAATGTCTGTTTCTTATTCTTTGGCTAACAGGTACTTTTCACATCATCATGCAATCAAGGGGTCTCTATAAGAGATATATTTGCCCCTGTGGCAAAAACGTCATCCAGGAGAAATGGCAGGGAGGAAAGTTTGAGAAATAGCCCTGTGAGCACCAAAGTGAGAGAAGAAGGAAGGAGGAAATGCTGCAGGTTCTGGAGCAAGGATTTCCCTGCAGCCTGTGGAAGAGACCACACAGGACCAGGTTGCTCCTGAAGGATTGCAGCCTGTGGGAAAGATCCATGCTGAAACAGGAAAAGTGTGAGGAGGAATGGAGGGCAGAGAAGAGTTGTTGTGGACTGACAATATTCCCCTGTTCCCCCCTGCACTGCTTGAGGTGGGGAAGGGTCAGGAGGAAAGGAGTGAAGTTGAGCCTGGCTGAAGGGGGGTGGGAAGTGTATTGTTTTAATTTTTTCTCCATTACTACCCAAATCTATTTTTACAAATAAGTTAAGTTCCCCAAGCCGAGTCTATTTTGCCTGTGATGATAATTGGTGTCTTGATCTTAACCCATGAGCTTTCACATCCCTGTTCTTCATATTTTTCTCTCTGTCCCACTGAAAGGGGAGAATGAGCGAGCAGCAAAGTGTTATCTTGGTTCTTAGCCAGGGCTAACCATCACCAAAAAATTTCTCTTACAGTTTTGAAATACAAGTGTTACCGGGGATTTACAGATGGGTTGGATGCAGGAATAGAATCACTCTAGTCAGTGACATATAACCAGACATTTCTCTGCTAAGCAGGATGAGCCATGATTGATGTCTGTTCTATAACATACAGTCAAATCAATCAAGGTCATGCACCTGTGTTGAGATCAGTTGAGACCAGCACTGTAGACCCAGGAAAACAGGATACCCACTTCCACTGGCTGGTGACTGGCTTCCCAAGCTGCAAATTACTTACACTGTTTAACCAGGTGACAGGCAAAAGAAAAGTCATACTCTGGATGTCTTGTATTTCTTTCTCTGATTTTTTTTTTATCCCTATTGGAGAACACTGAGCTGCTAAAAATGTTATGGTCCTGAGCATAGTCTGGATTGTAACAGTTATTTAAATTTATTTGAAATTAATTTGTTAAACATGAAACATTAAAACTTACAATTGTGTTTTAACTGAGAAAATTGAAACCGTATGAGTTTTTCTATCCTTGAAAATAAGTCTAGAGAAGACCCCGAGCCTTCATCTGATCGATCACAAGGCTATGCAGTGCATCAGGAAACCTTACCCTTTCAAAGGCTGAAGGTTTGCCATTTGCCTTTATGTGGCCTGCTTTTGGCTTGCAGCTCTGGTAACATTTTTTTTTTCTTTTGGCAGTGTTATTTCAAAGTCTTTGTGGAAATATTTTTCCCTTTTTGTTCTCATGCTGTTTGTGTGTTGTTGTTCTCATGACCTAGCATTTGCAAATCCTGATACTGTTGTTCTGGTGTGTTTTCATGAAAAGAATCAGTTGCCTGAGAATCACCCCTTATTTTCTTCTCCTTTACTTATCCATTAGCTTGCAGCAAAGTCTTTTTTTTCCCCCTCACAAAGAGGAAAATTTCACTGTTATAGTTGAGGTATGCCATCATCTATGAATGCTGCTAATAAAGCTTTGTGCATGTAAGGCTGTCTCAGCATCCTTTAGGAAACAGCAGGTCCTCATTCTTGGTCATACTTAGGTAACAGCAGAGCCTCATCATTTTCCCAGGCAGCCTATTGCAATGGCTCACAAAACGAGCAGTTTTAACTTTTTCCCACTTTTCTTCTACCTCATTATGTCTTGTCCTGTTTGTTTTGACCTGGTTAACAGTAGAAAGATAAAAGCTTTTCACTTCCTTTTACAACAGTAAAGGCTAGAAACTTAGTTTAAATCTTAAGTGGAAGATCACATTTAAGACCTAAAGAAATCAACAAATAGCTTCAAAACTTACAATAAAATGTGACCACTAGCAAACTGATAACCCACTTCTAGTCTTTGACTTGGATTTTAGCATCTTCAGTGTTAAAACAACCATAGCTAAAGAATTTCTGAGTTTCATAGCAGCATAAATAAGATCAAAAGCTGGCCAAGCTCAAGATATTAAGATAAAAACTATCAGAAAGATATTAATTACAAGAGGAAATATTTTAATAACACAGCATTCATTTATCATATTCTTTATATCCTAATTATATTAATTGTTACAAATAATGTGTCATATATAGTCATCTGGTAGATACTGATATTTTTTATAATGTCATTCTTCTCATAATATTACCAGCACATTCTGATAGCAAATTGACCTTATTAATTTAATTGATCAGAGCAAACCCAGAGTCCCCATTTTTTCAAAGCACTTAAACATATATGAAATCCCTTTCTTAATACAAAAAATACAAAAAGTACTTCAGTATGTGCTTAAATCTTGCTGAAGATAGTTGAATGAAACATAATTTAAAGTTACATTAAACAGTACATTAAGTTAATCATGTCTGTTTGGTACTTTATTGAATTGAAGCCAAAATAAATTAGAACAAGTCAGGTGCTTTGGTAGTGTCCAAACTGTCACTTCAGTCATAGAGACTCTCAGGGAAGAGGAAGCCCCATCATTCAACATGTTTGCAAGTACAACAAGATGCAGAATTGAACAAATGGTCTATAAAAAACAAGTTTGCCTTTACAGGGACATGGGTTATACAAACTCACTTCTATGGCTGCAGTTTTAGCTTCCAAAATTGAACATTTCAGAGTTTCCAACGGCTGGTTAATATAGTCCAATATCTGGGATAACTATTCTAATAAACCTGAAGATTTGATGAAATTAAATCTTGACCCTTCTCTGTAGCTTCAATAAGAAGTTATGAAAAACACAGGAACAAATTAAATTTGACTCTTTGGGGCAAAATTAATAAAACCAAAATTAATATCCTCCCTGGAGTAGTCGTCTCCTTAACTCTCTGTCAATTCAGACTTCTAAATTTTTCTCTAATTGAGGCAAAACCTTTATCTGGAATTTTATGAGGTAGGAAAAAGAGAATTAGAATTTCATGTTTAGAAATTATATTACATAGAGAACAGAGTGACTCTAGATTTCCGTATTTTCTGATATATAAAGTATATCATCATCTGGATTATTTAACTTCACGGGAAAACCAAAACATTCTGGGTTAGTATAGTCATCCCATCTCTGGAAATAATGTTACTTTGTTCAATATTAACATCTTTCTTAAACTTTTGCAATAATAAGCCAAATATTTTCCTCATTTCTCAATTCTTTGTTGTATTGCCTTTTTATTTAGTATTTTTTAATAAAAGTTTCAGAATTTTACTAAGTATACATGGTGTAATATTAGCAGGGAACACAAAGTGATATTGCCCTGTGACTTGAACAACAAATATGTATCAAATAACTGCAAATTTTGTTCAGTTTGCTAGTATATGTTATTGACTCACAGAAAATAGACATACTAGGAAAAAAATTCCCTCTTAGTTTAAAAGCCTCCTGCTTAATGTAATGCCATAGCATTTATACAGAGATGGGTAGAAAAGTACATACAACAAATCAGGACAAGCAGGAAGAGGGTGCACAGCCATCAAGATAGTTTTTAAAGTGAAGGTCTGCAAGTTGGTTCATTTTTAACTTTAAAGGACTGAGGGTCTCTAGGAGAATGAGAGAAAGCAAGCCTTCCAAGTTTAGGTAATTCAGGATTATTCCATACTTTTTGTACATAAGAAAGAACATTAGGTTTGGCTCTGGAGATGTAGGTCCGAGAATTAAAAATATTCTGAGACCTTCTCTGAATGGAAGAGATAAGACAATTTTATTGTCTCTCCAGCAGACTCTTTAATCTCTTCTTATTGTTACCAAGTAACTGCTGAGTTGTGCTTGACTATTTCTTCTTCCTGACTGGTAATGCCATTTTCTAGGACCACTTCCCATAACCTGAAACCTGTAATCTGAAGTTTTGACTGCTGAAGATTGCCTGGACTTCTGTGCGGAGGTTCTTGGGACTGCCATCTCAACAGAGAAGATCTCTTGAATATGCAACATGATGAAAATACAAATTAAGAACTTTGTGACAAAGGAATCACAATTGTGAGATGAATATTAGTTTTTTATCTTCTCATCCCTAAGCAACTTCTGAGAAATATTTTAAATTTCAAAATTTTCCACCAGTTTTTGTCAATGATTGTATACAAATATGCTCACGTGTTCTAAAGGTTTAACATAAATGTCTTTGAAGTCACTTATGAAAACTCCATTTCAGTGTACTGAATATTGAACTAGTTGTTAATACATCCATATATAGCAGACATAATTTGCATTCTGTAATGTAGAAGTGTGTTTCATTAATTCTAGATTCTTTACAATTGAGAATTATGTATTTACCTTTTTTTTTCTTTTTTTTCTTTTTTTTTTTTTTTACTTTTGTAAAGAGAGCTGGAATCTTTGTCTGTCATTTTAGTTACAATAAAGTTCACAGATCGCTATTTGTTACAAAGCTATATTAAACTTATTGCCCATCTTCATTTCATCAAGGAAGATGTCTTCTCTGTAAATGCAGCTTACTGCCAGATGTTCTGGCATTTGCTAATAGAGAAAACTAGGCTTAAAAGTACATAGAAGCTTATTTCTCTTCTTCCATTAAACCTAACAGCCTAGTTAAAGATACACTGAATAGCAGGATGATACAGGAAAAATTCTCAAGTATTTATTCTGTAATAAACAGTAAAACTGATTACTTTGCAGTCCATATCTTTTATCTTTCCTAAATATTAGAACTTAATTAATATCTAGGGAAAACATAAAGGCATAAACAAAAGGCAAATTTATTAGCAAAGTTCATGTTTGTTCTTTTGTCAGGAACATTGATTTGTTTGAACTGTAAGTGTATATAATATACTAGACTTGCCGTTCACGGTTATACGTTGCTCTCTGGCTCATGAGCATTTGCATCTCACTTTTCTGAATACATGGATAGAATAAATTAAAAACTTTTAATGAACTTTACTATGTTCTTTTTAATTATATATTTCCATGTAAGTGTACATATATATGTGTGTGTATACATGTATATATATATTTAGTTAGTTACATACATATATATATCAAAAATTCCCTATAATCTGTTATTTATTAAGAGTTCATAGGACATGGCATCTCATCTTAAGCTTCATAACACATGTTATTTTGCCAAGGGTTTTCAACGTATTTCCTTGTCTAAGTATCAAATATTTTTTTGGCAATAGAAATAGGGATGAAACACTAAAATGGTCATGTCATATGATTATCTTCCAAATATTCACAAATTTATTTTCAGACCACCTTCTATTTAACTAACAGCTCAGTATGTAAAAGATGTAGAGCACATAGTCATACAGCAGCAAATAATGATGAGTAAAATAGACAAGACTGCATTTGTGCTGAATAAAGGTTTAACCAATTTAGTCTGTCACAAATTACACCTTCTTTTCCAAACTCCTCATTAACAGTAAACATGTCAGAAAACTGGAAAAAAAATATGCAAATGTTAGGTGACTGGTTATTTTTAATATGTGGCCTCCTTAATCATTAACTGCTACCAATCACACAAACCCTTGCCTACACAAGTATTTAAGGAATGTTATCCTCAGAAGGCCTAAGCCACACATATTAGCTAAGTTGCTTGAGTCTTTTGTTCATGAATTTCTCTTTATGGGGGACTGTAATTCATATTCGTACAAGTTAATGTCTGCTTGAACAATGGAAGTAATTATTTGCTGCTTGCCATCCATTATTTTTTTCTAGGCAATTTCAGTCAAAACAACAACAAAAGCATATGACCTATGCTGACTAATTGCATTTAAAGTGTAGTAAACTGTAAACAGGTTAAGTGAGCATCTTATCAGATTCCCATGGGTGAAAATTTTCTTTGATGTATCATTTGAATATAATGAATTGTGTTTCTTTATAAACACTTAACAAGAAGTTCTGAAATTCAGAGTGGGTATTTAAGGAAGTGAAGATTTAATTATTTTCATCAGAATATGTAATTTGATCCAGGAAAATTAAGCATATTGAAGATTTAATTGCATATGCTCCCTATTAGCTATTTAAACAGAGATCTTTTCCATTACAGGATGTACCAGCATATACCTATACCCTATATGCTATGCCCTAACTTTTAAACGAGCTTACAATTTAAGTCAATTTGCAGTTTCCAGACTAAGCTTTCCAAGTATAGTTTTTATTAAAGGATTTCTCCTACTTTCAAAGAACTTTTCACTTTCTCAAATTTTCAAATAGGTAATATGTAATCAAGTTGTTACTCTCCTAGATAATCATCTTCTGGATAAAAGATATACCATGTTGAAATGTTTTTTTCTTTTTAAACTGAAGGAGTAGGAGTAAGTAAGAGTCATATTAATAATAAAAGTACTACTTACCATGCAATCTAAATTATACATTCATTTCTGTGGGTCCATAACTAAGCATCTAGCTGAAGCCACTAGAGACTTTTTATCTTTTTGGAAAAATTTTGCACTTGTCAGGGTATTCTCTAAAATGTCTCCACTGTACAGAATTTGCATTCTGCATTTTATATTTGAATGTCTCTACTACAGGGCATAATCACACTTACAATTATATTCTCTACCTTTCTGAGCACAGCTGCCTTGTGAACCTTCTGAAATATCATACTCTAAAAGCAGTAATACAGAACATTTAAGATGATTCCTTTGTTATGAGAATGTATGTATTTATTATTGAAAATGTTAGATATTTTTTCTAGTTTTATAATGGTGAAATAATTTATATCTCTATGAAACTCTATAGCTATCAGTATGAATATTTCCTCTTGGACAGGGATCCCTAATTGTGACTAATACTAGTAACACAATGATCAATTTTTAGTGTGTCATTGTCATTGTTTAGGCACAGCCAGTAACTCAGCACCGTGCGGCCATGCACTGCCTCTCTGTGATGAGGAGAAAAACAAAACAAAAGACTCGGGAATCAAGACAAGGACAGGGAGAGATGGCACACACGTTATGGTCATGAGCAAAAGACAGACAACTGGGGAAGAAGGAACATCAATTTATTTTGAACACCACTATCACCAACACTAATTTACCAATCAAATCAGAGTAGGACACTGAGAAATACAACTACATCTTAAAAACACCTCCCCCTACCCTTCTCTTCTTCCTGGGCTGAGGTTTGCTCCCAATTTCTCTATGTCCTCCCCACAGCAGCTCAGTGGGTCAGGGGATGGAATGTTGCGATCAGTTCATCACCCGTTCTCTCTGCTGCTTCTTCCTGCTCCAGCGAAGATTCCTCACACTCTTCTCCTGCTCCAGCAGAGTGTCCCTCCCATGGGAGACAGTCCTCCACATACTTCTATGTGAGTCCTTCCCACAGACTGCAGCCGTTCACAGACTTCTCCAGTGTGTGTCCCTGATGCAGGATGCAGTCCTCCACAACAGACTGATCCATCATGGGCTGCCCTCAGAGTCCCGGCCTTCTTCAGGCACAGCCACCTGCTTCAGCATAGGGTCCTCCATGGGCTGCAGAAGGGCATTTACTCCACTGGTGACATCCATGGGCTGCAGAGGCACAGCCTGCCCACTCACCTCAGCCTGAGGGGAGTCTCTGCTCTGGTGCATCTCCCCCCACTTCTTCACTGACCTTGGTGTCTGCAGATTTATTTTTTTCACATCTCACTTTTCTCTGCTCCCCATTGCCCAGCAGGTTCTTCCCCTCTTAAGTACATTATCACAGAGGTGTCACCACTATCACTGATTCGTTTGGCCTTGGCCAGAGGCAGGTCTGACTTGGAGCTGGAGAGAGCATTGAGAAGATTCTCACAGGAGCCAGATCTGTAGCCCCTCCCCCACTACCAAAACCCCACCACACTCAAACCCAACAGAGTCATAAAATTGCTAAGAAACAACTGGTCTCAAACCTGTTATGATCTTTTCTCCAACTGAAATAATTTTGGTCTACTGAAAGCCACTGTGTGGGATCTCTTGAATGTAAAGCATTCAAATGCCATGAAAACTGTGGGAGCTTTCTGCTTTCAAGGTTTCTAATATCTACTAAACAGATCACATTTAATATTGATGACTGTATCTCTGTCTTAGTTCAGCTAGGATAGGGTTAAGTTTCCCCAGCAGTGGGGAGGGAGCTCCAGCCGGTTATTCAATACCATGCTGACTCAGGTCCGGGTGCCCAAGCATGGGAAGAGCAGGGACGGGTTTTGTTCGTTGTCGTTCCCCTTCACTGCTGTATCCTTGTGGTGTATCTCTGTTTATCTCTTGTCCTGTTCATTGTTATTACTGTTTATTGTTATTGCTATTGTTGTTATTCGGTTTATTATTTGTTACACTGTTGCATTAATTTTTTTCCTTATCTCAACCCCAGTGTTTGTATCTCACTCCCTGCCCCGTCCAGTCTGAGGGTGGGGGAGGGACAACGGCAACATAGTCTCAGGTCCCGGCAGGGCCTAAACCACCACGATCTCAAAAATAGAAAAGACCCCCAAATTGTTTTCAATTTCTTCCTTGGTTGTTGTAACTTGAACATGTGGGCTCTGACTCTTTAAAGCAATGGATTTTGTTATTTTTGAATTTTATCTATTAGTCCTTTATTCGGCCAAAACTCTCCAGCAAAGAGATTAGAAAAGAGGAAACCTGGAAAGGTGTATTTTAAAACACATTCTTTTCTGTCAGCATTTCTTAACCAAGTCCAGAACTTAGATGACCAGGTTTTCTTCATCCTTTCCAAGTGCTCATTAAACTATAATTGATGATTTACAATCATTTGCACCAGTTCGTCTCAGCTTTCTCACTATCTCATTAGACTCCCTGAATTCCTTTTAACTCTAAATAATAATATATAGAGAAGATATTTGTTCATTAACAAGGCCTGCTATATTCATTATTATTCATTCAAAGCGTTTAATATACTTGAAGGGAACTGTCAGTTGTGCCTAGCATAATGATTTTGTTATTTCCTTTTCCCATATCTTTAACAACGATTAAAAAAAGAACACACTGAACACTAGAACAAGTTGGAACATTGAATCAAGTTTATTATATTTTTAGCATTTTATCTGTAGGTTTGAGCAAGTTTTATACAGACAATAAAATTCAATACAATCACGATCATATTAGGTACTTTCAAAGGAAGAAACCCTATCTCAATAAATGGAATTTCTGTAGTCCACCTGCACTTCAATATTACCATGCTGAAAAAGGATGGAATATTTGGTAACAGGAAAAGTAACCATATGCCAAACTGTAGTATAACTTCAATAAAAAGATCCTTTGGGATCTGGATGAAAATTTGTCATATTGGGGCATGTCTCACCATAGCAAAGCTTGATAATTTGCTTCAGCATAATACTAATGATAATACATACTGATACTACTAATAAAAGAAATAGAGGTATCACTGAAAAGAAATATCTATTTGGGGCATTGAGATATGTCTGTGAAAATTGCTTTCTCTGGATTTAACACGGAAAAACATTTTTAAATTATGGAAAGGGAAAACTTTTTCTATTGACCAAGTGGCTGTAAACTGAATTGTCAGTAACTCCCTTTAATGAGGTCAAGATGATAACAATACGTCAAACGCAAGCAAAAATATTTTTGCTCTCATCAGGCTATTTATGACTGGAAAATAGTTCTTCACGTTGATATTGTTGTAGATGGAAAATCATTATACAGAGTTGTCTTGGGTTTGGCTGAGATATTTTTCACATGAAGCAGGGAGGGGGCACAGCCAGGACAGGTGACCTGAACTAGCCAAGGTGATACTCACTATCATGGAATGGCATGCTCTGTATATAACAGGAGGAGTTGGCCAGGAGGGAGGAAGGATCACAGCTTAGGGACAGGCTAGACATCGGTTTCTGGGTGGTGAGCAAATGTATTATGCATCACTCACTTCATATAGTCTTTCATCATCATCATCATTGTTATATTACCGTAGTTATTATTATTTCTTCTATCCTTGTGTTGTCGTGTTAAAATGCCCTTATCTCAATCTACAAGTTTCCAGTTCACCTCTCCATCCCACCATGGGGGGAAGAATTGAGCAAGAGGCCGCATGGTGCTTAGTTGCCTGCAAGGCCTAAACCATGACAAAAGTTTAACGCAATGCATGTATAGTGAAGGTGCAATGTCAAATTCTGCTGCTTGCAATTACCTCCTCCATAAAAGCACTGGCCCACATTCCTTGTCCTTATCAGCTTAAAGTAGTTGAATGAGAAATAAGGAAAAAAATAGAACATTAAGGAAGTTTTTTACACATTTTATGTACTTGTATATTGTTTCTCTATATTCTTATATATAAGTACAAACATAGACATGTCTACATACACACACAGGCACACAGACTCAAACACACTTTCTAGGGAAATAAAACTTTTAATAAAAGCATCTTTTACCTGACTACTGACCTGAGAATTTCTGAGAACATCTTACTGCATTCTGAAATCTGACACATTGTGTAGCTGGAAACAGATATTATTTTGTCCATAGGCCATTTGGATTTAGGTGATTTTATCATAATATACATTAACTAGGAAAATACACAAGCACATGAGGAGTACTACTCAACTTGTTTCTTCTAAAATAAAGTAAGCATGTGCTTAGTGTACATTTAGAGGAAACCATAAATAATTTCAGTTGTCTAAACTGTCATAAGGTCTTGGGGCTTGGTTCTGGCCTGCCAGATTCATATCTTGATCTGTACTGATCTGTTTTGCCACATCCAAAATAGAGCTTTTCCATGAGAAATTACACTGTATGTACTGCCAGGAGGCTAACTCAGATTACCAAAACCAATTTAAATTCTATTTCAGATTAAAATAATAAATGTCCTTGAAGAATAATTTCAGTAGCACTTGCATGAATATAACAGGAGAACATGTCTTTGTTAAAGGTTTATATATAGACAGAATCTTTACTGGACAGAAGGATTACTTGGGAGGTAAGAAGGAGACACTAATCAGTTATAATAATGACTCTGTAATAACCACCACCACTGTTTTTCCCTATTCATTGTTCCTTTGCACAAGTCGATTCTAACTCTGCTTTGCTGGCAGTTAGTACTGGAGCATCTACTTTTCTTCCTGCCTTGCATTATTTGCTTGCTGTTCTAAAATGTTGCTTCCTGACACTTTCTAGAGATACTCAATGAAAGTATTTTACTGACCTTGGGTCCTGTTCCTTTACCTGTCTATTCCTTATTATCTTTTTTGCATCAGGCATTCTTTCTCAATATCTCTAACAAATTTCAGTTCATAGGAGACAAAAAATAATTTCTGTAGTTAGTCTTGCTGCCTTGTGCCTATTTGGTCTTTTCTATTCAATTCATTATGGGTATAACATGTAGGCTTTCAGTAAGAAGTTATGAATGAAAGGATTTCTGGTTTTGTGTTCATTAGTTACACTGTACTCAGTGGTAATTTTCTACGGAAACTTAATTAATTCCTTTTGTTGGGAGCCACACTCACTTTGCTACTTTTGAATGAGTTTCCATCCATGACAAAATGAAGGTCAGGAAAAGAAAATTGCAGTTCATCATCTGAAGGATAGGTTTCCATTTTACAGAGCTGAAGTCATAACCGGTGGCTACTTGGCCATTGCATGATAGATCTAACGGATGTTAAAAATGAATGGTTCTTTCTTTTCTCTTTTCCCAACAGGACAAATTTGAAACACATCGTAGAAGCCGAATGGAAAGGTTGCTTGTGTTACAGCTGTTATTAGGAGAAGCGTTGTCGTAATTAAGATATACCTCTGAGCACTAACATTTTCCTGAAGACTGATTGCATGCAAACATGAGCTCCAAGCTGGTGGTGTAACTTGAGGACACTGTGTAGTTGCCCTTTATTCAATCTCTATGTGAGAAGCATATATATGATTATGTCTTATGCACTAAGGGCAAGAGGCAGTTGTTTGGGCTGCTCCTCTCTGTTTTTAATCTAAGTTCACTGAGCATGTAGCCTTCTCACGTTCATTTCAATGTGCCTCTGACTCATCTTTCCATTTAGCAGGACCTCCTTTACTCTAAATTATGCTACTTACTGTTGCTGGGCAACCCTGGACTATCACAGTGCCTGTACATTAAGCAATACTACTGTTAACGTTTTTCCTCTTACATTTTGTTTTTAACAAAAGAAATATACACAACATGAAATGCATTATGCCTTGGGATAAGCAGGTTACCCTGGTGGACATGGAAAAGTTGCTTTGTATTCAAATCTTACTTCTCCCTGATTCTGCATTAACATTTGATTGCCTAGTACTAACATCTGCATGTGGGTTAGCTAGGGGTGGCTGCTGGTTAATTGTTAATATTTTGCAACCTCAGGCAGCTTCATAGTGTCTGTTATAGCTTTCTGTGCTTCATAGTGTCTGTTAACCTGAGAAGAAAACACAGGCTCCAGATCTGAGGAGACTGCCCCAAGGGACATAACAACTTCTGATTGCCAGTTTTGGCTGGATCATGGCTGCTGTGACACTACTATGGTGGCAGTACTGAGCATCTATGTTGTTTTTCAAGTAGTGGAACTAACACTGATTTTAGCTGACATCTGCATCTTTCTGCAATCATAAATCTTGGGTCAATTTTAACGATTCCTGTAAATTGGTTAATCATTGATTAATCATCCCTCCTTCAATTATTCCAGACTGTTTTCACTCCAGTTGTTGCCACATCTCACATATAATTTTCTACCTTTTCTACAGCTTCTTAGTTATTTAAAACTGTTAAAGTATATCCACAATACACTCCATTAATCGTATTTAAATATATATACTGTTTTAACTATGATGCAGTCTGCAAGTATTCTATGGAGACAAGAACATTACATAGTATATAACGTATCAAAAAAACATTCGTATCTCCAATGAACACAATTCAATCTATACAGTTCCATGTGAAAAACTGAGATCATAATTTTGTGAAGCAATTCAGTAAGGAATCTGAAGTGCAGTTTACTGCATGACTCATTGACCTTTTCCTTCTTGAGCTCCAATTTCAAATTAGTCTAGGCAACAGTGACTAGATAATCTGTTCAACAACTGGTTTCTTAAGAGCTCCACATAATGTATTTAGGAAAGATAATTTCAAAGTCCACAAACTCTAAGAAAATGCATGTGTTTAGAAATTCTGAACAGACCAGGCACTGGGGCGGGCGGGGGAAGAAATTTTAAAAAAATATATATTTGAGATACAGATGAAAAATGAGAAATCAATTCCCCTTAAAACTGTTCTAACATACAGAGCAACATATCTATGGTTTGCAAAATCTGCTGGAACTGTATGAATAATGATTGATTTGATACCATTTGAAAGCCCAAATATCCAAGTCATGATAATTTGTTATTTCCTGATCAACTTGCTCAAATGAAACATGTTGCATCATTCTGTCAGATATATTACTAGTTAAATTTCATTAATTGGATTTATTTGATGTGAGCCAAGTCTTGATTGAATCACTCTGTAAGAACAGAACAGCACTAGCATAGATTTTTATCTTTTTTGCAGTAGTTCAGTTAGTTTACCTATTTAATCTTTCAGTGTCTCCTGCTGTTAATAATGCTCGACCAAATAGGCCAGTGATATTATCCCTCTTTTTATGATTTAGTTAACCTAGTAGTATAAATTTAGTACCCATTATGAATGTTTTCTTAGAACTCTGATTTTCTATTAGGATTTTTTTTTGTTGTTGACTTTTGTTTATTGTTTGGGGTTTTTCAGGTTTGGTTTGGTTTGGTTTGGTTTTGATTTGTTTTGTTTTGTTTTATTTTGTTTTATTTTTAAACTGGAAGAGAATGGGGAGGATCTTTCCATGGCATAATTATGCCAAGATGGATATCTACCAACAGCCAGCAGTTGGAGCCAAGAATAAAATGACACATCGAAAGCAACAAGAAAAGACAATTGGGTTAAGAGACTAAAATCTGAAGTTAGGAAAAAGATGTGTCTACAGAGGAAAACTTCTCAAGTAATTCAAAAGTTTAAACAAATGTTTTAGATAAAAACATTTATATGAAATCAGCTTGCCTAACTGCTTCAAGTCGTAACTGCTGTATTAAGAACGTCAAGTACTTAGCGTGCTTGTCCCAGAACAGGAAAATCAGTCTTCTACATGATCATTGTTTTCCTGTGTTAATCTGACCGGTTCATTCTACAAAGGGAAGGTAGGAATATATATTTATTTATTTATCTCAAAATAAATAATACAAAATTAAAAAAAATATATATATATTTACAATTGTGAGGCTTTTAAGTACTGAATTTACAGAATTATTGCTTATAAGGATATGGAGTATAGTGTGGTAGAATTGTTTTCTGTCCAACTTGTACTGAGTGAGATTAGAATACCACTGATTTCAATATGATTTTGTAACAAGAACATTTTTCCATGAATATGCATAAAGCAACAGTAATTGTTTGATTTTGCTTTTAATTTTGTTATGATATTGTCAAATAGTTGTGAAATGTTTAATGAAAATAATATATGGAATATACATTTTTACTAGGCTTAACTGTATATATCTTTGATGAGCTATTTAGAAATAAACACGAATATGTAGCTAGGACTATTGCAATATTCTGTATGCAAACTGTAAGTATAAGAAGAATATCAATGATTAATTAACAAAACCAGAAAAAGCTACCAATGAGGGAAGACTGTTAGTGTAGGAGGCTAAGTAGGAATCAAGGATTATGACCTGATTAAATTTGTAATCAACACAGAAAAAGTAGTCTGTGCTTGTAACATTATATAGCTATATTAGTCCCTCAGATAGGTTAGATTTCCACATTCATGGGAAATTAGAAATCAAAATTATCAAAAGAGAAAAAGAATGTGAATTAAACTGAACTTTACTGAAACTATTAGAAACAACTTAGGAGAGCTGGCTGTGTTTTTCAAGGGGACACATGTATGCTCCTTGTTTCTGTAAGATTTCATGAAACTCTGTTTAACAGTTTCTTCATATATTATACAACAAAATGTTATTTATTGTGAGTAAGCAACTCAGAACTGACTAAAAAAAATAAGAAACAACAGCACATCAGTGCAATACCTGTGAAATTGAAGGGACCTTCAATGATCATCTAGTCCAACTCAACTGTAATAATCCATGTAATTTCTATTTTTTATGTATTTCAGAAAATAAAAGTTAAACTGTATACAGTTAGAAAGAAACTGCAGCCTTTGAAGAGCCCACACTGGATCAGGTTTATCCGGTAGGTCTGCAGCCCATGGAAAGGACCCACACTTGAGCAAGAGAAAAGTGTAAGGAGGAAGGAGCAGCAGAGAGGAGCTGTTATGGACTGATTACAAACCTCCATTCCACATCACCTGCACCCTTGGCAGGTAAGGGATAGAAGAGCTGGGAGTGAAGTTGAGCCTGGGAAAGGGATTGTGGGAGGAAGGTGATTTAGTTTTATTCTAACTCGATTTTTACTGGTAAGAAAGATGACTCTTTTTCCCCAGGTCACATTGTTTTGCCCATGATGGTAGTTGGTAAGTGATTTCCACATGTTTATCTTGACTCATGAGGTTTTTCATCTGATTTCTCCCACTGTCCTGTTTGGAGGGGAGGAGGGGGAGTAGGAGAGTGCCTGAGTGGGTGTCTGGCAGCCAGCCAAGATCAACTCACCACAAAATTTCTCATGAATATCATGTGCTAATTCTTAAAAACATACAATATGTATCCTTTACTAATTACACATGAACCAATAGGGCCGAGTGACATAAGACACAATCTGACAAACCATTTGTAACACAGACAAGTCAAAAAGGTGCTCAAGAACTGAAACCCACAGGAGACCATAACATAAAGGAGACAAAAAATGAGATTGTAGAAAGAAGATGTATATTTTATTTCTCATTTGAATAAGGATACCAATGTGGAAAGAACATAAAATAATAAAATCACTTTAGATTGGTAGTGTATCAAAGAAGTTAACTCATCTCTGCTTCCGAAGTTTCTGTTTTGCACAATAACCTGCAGTGAAATTGCTTCACATATGAAAAGCTTATTCACTTCAGTAAATGTCATGCTCCCAATACAGTCATTTTCCAAATACTCTTATATCATAAAATGTTACAGAAAATAGTAAGGATGTTTTATAATTAGAACTATGCAGGATGATATTACTCATTTGCTTGAACATTCCTGTACCACCAACTGTCTGTATGACATTTGAATGTCACAAAGCTTCATTTATTAATATTTGCACAGCAGTGTGGAATACTTGGATAACAGTTTGTAACTTTGCAATGAGTTCTGATTAGTTTCCATGTAAGCCATAGATATACTCTGTTTCCTGCAGTTTCAGAGGCAATGTCTATAGGACTATATAAACAGCTAATGTTAACCAATGAGTGGATTAAGGCTTTTTAAGAGGAAGTAAGAGAACAAAGAATAAAATAGCTTAAACATGAGTCCAACCCCCCCCCCCCAAAAAAAAAAAAAAACAAACAAACAAAAACAAACAAACAAACAAGTTAATGACAGAAAATGACAAATTCTCAGATGTCACAAGGTAATAATCCCCCATTAATTTGTTGCAGGCCAACAAATTGAAGAGATCGGGTTTAAAATAGCAAAGAAGAATGCCAACCTCCCGGTCATCTCAATTTGACCTTATAGTTTGATGTTCTCAGTCCTCAAACAGCTGGGCTTTAAGAAACTGTTCTGCTAATGAAGGATACCAATTAAACTCAGACACCAGAGTGAAAAGAGCAGGCGCATTTCACTAGTGATAACAGTGTAATACAGAAAACATGCAGTAAGAAAAAGAATAGTGCACTTAAAGCAGCAAACAGAAAAAAAAAAACAAACCAAACAGAGTAATGCATTAAATCATTACTACACAAGAGAGAGAATGGAGATTAAGAAAAAATACATCACCACTTGCGTATATTATCATCATCCAGATCCGCATTCGCTGGGGAACCCCCGTCACAGCGAGGATTTGGAGAGCCTGTCCCGGCAAGTGGGAAATCCTACGTGGTGCATCCACCCATAGGTGAGGCTTCCAAAGATGCTGCAAACGGGCCCAGCCTTATATACCGGAGATCGACAGGCCAGAATAGCCAGCACCTTTGTTTTGAGTGGAAAAATCCTGGTTTCATTCTCCTGTTGGATTCCACCCAAAGCCTGGCCAGGGCTCAGATGGGGGAAACCAAGGGAGTTTCTGACAAGGCCAGATATGTGTGTTCTCAGCCTTGAACAAGGCTAAACAAGGGAAGTTGGATACATTCTCTCCTCACTACTGATTATATTTTCTCCAAGCTGCATCTTTCACTAGCAAGTTTACATACTTTGTTAATGATTACATATTAAGTTAGCAGCTTCAGCTTGGGGCCTGTTCAGGCTTCAGTACTTCAATGCTTTAGCACTTTTTACATCAGCATAAGTGCATCATTATAACTTACTACAATACCTACCAGCACAATGGTTATCCATTATAAAATATACAGGATTCATCTATAGGTCAACTCTGGCTTGGGCCGGTTGTCCAAGCCTTAGCACTTGTCCTGGTTCAACCAGGATAGGGTCAAGTTTTCCCCAGCAGAGAGAGAGAGGGGGAAGGGATCTCCAGCCGGGTTATTCATACTATGCTGACGTCAGGTCCAGGGGCGGAGCCTTTTTACTTTCGCTTCTGGTTTTGGGTGTTGCACACATACACGTGGCGGGCTTGGCCCCTGACCATTTTGCGGTATTTCTCTGTATATCGTTTGTATTGTTCACTGATATTGCTGTTTATTGTTGTTATCATTGCCACTGCTGCTGTTCAGATTGTTTTATCACACTGTTTGTCCTGGTTCAGCTAGGATAGAGTCAAGTTTTTCCCCAGCAAGGAGAGAGGGGGAAGGGATCTCCAGCCGGGTGTTTCATACCATGCTGACGTCAGGTCCAGGGGCGGAGCCTTTTTACTTTAGCTTCTGGTTTTGGGGGTTGCCATACACGCGGCGGGCTTGCTCCTTGATCATCTAGCGGTATTTCTCTGTATATCTTTTGTCTTGTTCACTGTTATTGCTGTCTGTTGTTATTATCATTGCTACTGTTGTTGTTGAGGTTGTTCTATCACTCTGTTTTATTAAATTCCTTGTTACTTTAGCCCAGGTCTGTGCCTAACTTCCAGCCCGACCGGCCACGGGTGGGGGAGGGGCAACGGTAACGTGCTCTCCGATCCCGGCAGGAGTTAAACCTGCACATTAAAAATTGGCGCCCAACGTGTGGCAGACCCTGACCAGAGAGTGATAGAGCAATCTGTTGGGTGTAATCTTTCTGTTTGTATTCGTGTTTATTTGATAAGAAAATGTTTGCAATGCTGGCCCATTTGCTTGCGTGGTGGGGCTGGATTAATCCTTATATCCAGTGTATAATCCCAGTGGTGGTGTTTGTTATCAGTGGAAGATGTGCAAACAGTCTTATGTTGTTATACTGGCTGTTGAATGCTTATAATGCCTTTCTATCGCTGTGCGGGGGGGCGGGCCGGTACCTGTTTGCCGTTTGGGCTTTTGTTAGGGGTACCACCCCCATTGTGGGTGAGCCAGGGGAAGAGATCCTCTCGGTTTTGGGGAGTTTAAATTATCCTTGGAGCCTGCAGGCCACTGTGATTGCAGCACTATGCCTTCTGAATGCCTGCCAGATCTTGTTTTGGGTCATGTGGCACTTCTCTAACAATAGGAGTGCCCGGAAACCTGCCCCGAGGTCAGATAATAGTGAGTGGCAAGGGGTGTGGGAAAAGATGGGCAAAGGCCTGAGTCAGTGGGCACCCCCAATGCTTTGGAACTTCACTCCTGAGCAAATGCAGAGCCCTGAGAAGCTGATGGAGTGCTTAGAAAGGGTGTGTTACCAAGCTGGCAAAACCCAGGAGACACAAATCGCTGCAATGTGTTGGGGACTTGCCCATGCATACCGTGTCCTCTTTAAAACCACCCACTGCCCTCAAATGGAAGAAAAGGCCACACAAACAATATCTGAACCGGGGGCACAGGCAGAGCCAGTCAGTTGCCTCCACCAGCACACACACTGAGCCAGAGAGACAGGCAGTGCCAGTGTCAGTCGCCCCAATACAGAAAACAAAATATACCAGAAAGTCAGTTCGCAGAGTGAGGGATGAGGATGAGCCAGGCCCATCAGGGGAACAGGAGGAAGAACCAGAGGTGACTGTCTGATCTCTGTCCCCGACTGAGCTGCGAGATATGCGGAGAGATTTTGGCTGCCTGGGAGGTGAGCAGATTTGCACCTGGCTGCTCCAATGCTGGGACAATGGAGCTAGTGCTTTTGAGATGGAGGGGAGAGAGGCCAAGCAGCTGGGATCTTTGGCCAAGGATGCTGACATTGACAGGAAATAGGGAAGCAGGCTCAAATCCTCAGCCTTTGGAAGCGACTCCTGCTCAGTGTAAGGGAGAGGCACCCCTACAGGGATGATATCTTATGTCAGCTAAGCAAATGGACCAGCATTGAGAAAGGCATCAAGAACCTCAGGGAACTGGCTGTGTTTGAGATGATCTATGGTGATCTGAATGATGAACAGTCACCCATGGACCCAGATCAGGCCCCTTGCACACACCTGATGTGGCGAAAGTTCCTGAAGAGCGCACCAGAAGTGCACTCAAAAGCATTGGCAATAGTGTCCTGGTGGACAGACACCCAGACTCTAACAGTGGATGGAGTGGTTGGCAAGCTCCGGCAATATGAGGGAAATCTCCCTTCATCTCACCATTCCCTGGTCTCAGCTGTGGAGGAACTGTCTCAGAGGGTCCTGAAAATGGAAGAGGACATGTCCTACATTCCACCTACACGGGCTAATGTCTCAGCGATTAGAAGTAAACGTTTCCCCACCCAAGAGAAAGGCAGCAGAAGGTACACACCACGAGGCACCCTGTGGTTTTTTCCTCTGCAACCATGGAGAAAACATGAGGAGGTGGGATGGACAGCCCACTGCCGCCCTAGCTGCACGAGTAGAGCAGCTGAAAGGGAAGACCATCACAAAAGGGGAGTCCTCCAAGAAGAGCGCATCTCCAGTGTCCAGTCAGAAATCCCCCAGGCAGAATAGAATGGGGAACGTTACATCTGACCCTCTGGAGGGGACCAGTAAATCATTCTTGCAAGAAGTGAGTGATGATGAGCAGGATTAGAGGGGCCGTGCCTCCAGCCAGGTGGAGGAAAGGGATAATCGGATTTACTGGACAGTGTGGATCTGATGGCCTGGCACGTCAGACCCACAAGAGTATAAGGCTTTAGTGGACACTGGCGCTCAGTGCACCCTGATGCCATCGAGCTACAGTGGGGTTGAATCCATTTGTGTCTCTGGAGTGACAGGGGGATCCCAGCAGCTGACAGTATTGGAAGCTGAAGTGAGCCTGACTGGGAGGGACTGGCATAAGCACCCCACTGTGACTGGCCCAGATGCCCTGTGCATCCTGGGCATAGACTACCTCAGGAGAGGGTACTTCAAAGACCCAAAAGGGTACCGGTGGGCTGTTGGTGTAGCTGCCCTGGAGGAGTTGAACAGTTGTCCACCTTACCCGGCCTCTCAGAGGATCCCTCAGTGGTGGGGCGGCTTAAGGTTGAGGAGCAGTGAGTGCCGATTGCTACCAGGACGGTGCACCGGCGGCAGTACTGCACCAGCCGAGATTCCCTGGTCCCCATCCATCAGCTGATCTACCAACTAGAAAGCCAGAAGGTGATCAGCAAAACGCACTCACCCTTCAACAGCCCTATAAGGCCAGTGAGAAAGCCTAATGGCGAATGGAGGCTAACTGTGGACTACCGTGGCCTGAATGAAGTTACGCCAGCGATGAGTGCTGCAGTACCGGACATGCTAGAGCTCCAGTATGAACTGGAGTCGAAGGCAGCCAAGTGGTACGCCACGATTGACACTGCTAACGTGTTCTTCTCCATTCCGATAGTGCCAGAGTGCAGGCCACAGTTTGCGTTCACTTGGAGAGGCATCCAGTACACTTGGAATCGATTGCCCCAGGGGTGGAACCACAGCTCCACCATTTGCCAAGGACTGTATAAAGGTGGGGCCCGAGAACACCTGCAGTATATTGATGACATCATTGTATGGGGGGACACAGCCAAGGAGGTCTTTGAGAAAGGGAAGAAAATCATTGAGATCCTCCTGAAGGCCGGCTTTGCCATTAAGCAAAAGAAAGTCAAGGGGCCTGCAAGGGAAATTCAATTCCTAGGGATAAAATGGCAAGATGGGCATCGCCACATCCCAATGGAGGCGATAAACAAGATAACAGCCATGGCCCCACCAACCTCTAAGAAAGAGACTCAGTCTTTCCTGGGCGCTGTGGGGTTCTGGAGGATGCACATCCCGAACTACAGCCTGATTGTGAGCCCTCTCTACCATGTAACCTGGAAGAAAAACGATTTTGAATGGGACCCTGAGCAACAACAATCCTTTGAACAGATTAAACGGGAGATTGCCCAGGCAGTAGCCCTCGGGCCAGTCCGAGAAGGGCAGGAGGTTAAGAACATGGTCTACACCGCAGCTGGGGAAAATGGCCCTACCTGGAGCCTCTGGTAGAGAGCACCTGGGCAAACCCGAGGCCGACCTCTAGGCTTTTGGAGCCGGGGATACAAAGGCTCTGAATCTAATTACACACCAACTGAGAAGGAGATACTGGCAGCGTACAAAGGAGTTTGGGCTGCCTCAGAAGTGGTCGGCACTGAAACACAGCTCCTCCTGGCACGCCGACTGCCGGTGCTGGGGTGGATGTTCAAAGGTTAGGCCTCCTCCACGCATCATGGAAATGATGCCACGTGGAGTAAGTGGGAACCCCATCCGCCCAGGAATACTAGAGGTGATTACGATTTGGCCAGAGAGCGAAGATTCCGGGATGTCACCAGAACAGGAGGTGACACGTGCTAAGGAGGCCCCACCATATAACGAGCTGCCGGATGAGGAGAAGAGATATGCCCGGTTCACTGATGGGTCTTGTCGCATTGTGGGAAAACATAGAACGTGGAAGGCTGCTGTATGGAGTCCCACATGACGGGTCACTGAAGCTGCTGAGGGACAGGGTGAATCGAGCCAGTGCACAGAGGTGAAAGCCATCCAGCTGGCTTTGGATATTGCTGAGCGGGAAAAGTTGCCAAGGCTCTAACTCTACACCGACTCGTGGGCAGTGGCAAATACCCTGTGGAAATGGCTGCAGCAATGGAAGCAGAACAACTGGCAACATAAGGGTAAAACCGTCTGGGCTGCTGAAGTATGGCAGGACATTGCAGCCCGTGTGGAAAACCTCCTTGTGAAGGTGCGCCATGTGGATGCCCATGTACCCAAGAGTCGGGCCACTGATGAACATCGACACAACCAGCAGGCAGACCAAGCTGCTAAGATTAGAGTGGCTCAGGTGGACTTGGACTGGCAGCGCAAAGGTGAACTGTTCATAGCCCGGTGGGCCCACGAGACCTCGGGCCACCAAGGTAGGGATGCAACATACAGGTGGGCTCGAGATTGAGGGGTGGACCTTACTATTGACACCATTGCAGAGATCATCCATGGATGTGAGACATGTGCCACAATCAAACATGCCAAGCAGGTGAAGCCCCAGCGAAATGGAGAGCGATGGCTGAAATATAGATATGGAGAGGCCTGGCAGATCGACTACATCACACTGTCACAGACCCGCCACAGGAAGCGCCACGTGCTCACAATGGTGGAAGTAACCACTGGATGGCTGGAAGCTTACCCAGCACCCCACGCTACCGCCCAAAACACCATCCTAGTCTTTGAAACCCAAGTCCTGTGGCGACACGGCACCCCAGAGAGAATTGAGTCAGACAACGGGACCCACATCCAAAACAACCTCATAAATGCCTGGGCAGAAGAACACGGCATCGAGTGGGTCTACCATATCCCCTACCACACACCAGCCTCTGGAAAGATCGAGCGCTACAATGGACTGTTAAAAACCACATTGAAAGCATTGGGAGGTGGGACCTTCAAAGACCGGGACATACATCTAGCAAAGGCCACCTGGCTAGTCAACGCAAGAGGATCTGCCAGTCGACCTGGCCCGGCTCAGTCGAAACCTCCACGTGCTGTAGATGGGGATAAAGTCCCTGTGGTGTGCATGAGGAATATATTGGGAAAAATGGTCTGGTTTAGTCCTGCGCCAGGCAAAGGTAAAGGCAAACCCATCCACAGGACTGCTTTTGCCTAAGGACCTGGGTGCACCTGGTGGGTGATGCAGGACAATGGAGAGGTCCGATGCGTACCACAGGGGGACTTGATCCTGGGTGAGAACATGCCGTAAATTATGCTGTGCCTGTGTAAATTATTACTTTGTTATTGTTAACTGCTAAATGGCAGCTGGACATGACGCAGATGGTATAGAATAAAGGAGTGGATTATGTCCTGGTTCAGCTAGGATAGAGTCAAGTTTTTCCCCAGCAGAGAGAGAGGGGGAAGGGATCTCCAGCCTGGTTATTGATACCATGCTGACGTCAGGTCCAGGGGTGGAGCCTTTTTAATTTCGCTTCTGGTTTCGGGGGTTGCCATACACACGGCGGGCTTGCTCGTTGACCATTTAGCGGTATTTCTCTGTATACCTTTTGTCTTGTTCACTGTTATTGCTGTCTGTTGTTATTATCATTGCTACTGTTGTTGTTGAGGTTGTTCTATCACTCTGTTGTATTAAATTCCTTGTTACTTTAGCCCAGGTCTGTGCCTAACTTCCAGCCCGTCCGGCCGCGGGTGGGGGAGGGGCAACGGCAGTGTGCTCTCCGATCCCAGCAGGAGTTAAACCTGCACACTGTTGTATTAAATTTCTTCTTATTTTAGCCCGTGTCTGTGTTTAACTTCCAGCCCGACCGGCTGAGGGTGGGGGAAGGGCCACAGCAATCTGCTCTCCATTTCTGGCAGGGCCTAAACCTGCACAGCACTTAATTTGGTCCTTTGACCTATAGGTGAATTACGGCTCTCAAACCATTTCTATGGTTATTGACATCAGTCTTCGTCCATCAGTCAGGCTCAGATCATCAGATTGACATCAGATGTCTCGTCAGGCATGTCCCAATCCAATATCAGGGAGAGTTCTTAAATGATCCTAGGAGTGAACTTAAGACACAAATGAGGTTAAATGCCCTACAACCTTGCCCGTATCAAGCAATAGTAGTGATAGGACAGAGAGAAGAAAAAAAGTCAGAATACCTAAGCTAGCAAACGTAAGAGATGCAGGAAGATCAGTTACTACCACCATAAATCCAGCAACATCCCGTTGTCTCAGTCTCAGTGTAGGTGATAAGGTTGCTACAAGCTCCAAGCTCCGCCGAGAGAGATGATGTTGAAATCCCAGCTCCAAGCCCTGAGAAAAGGCTACATAGTCCTTTTATTGTCCCAGTCCCCACAATTCCTCCAAAGAGTCCACCCATTTCCACAGAGTTCATTGTCATATGTGCCACCCTGTGTTCTTCCATGTGCACATGCCCAGGTGTTCATGGTGGTCTTCACTTGGCTCACATACAGGCGCAGCTTGACAGGCACTGCCAAGAATGTCGTTGTTCTGGCTTCAGGCAGACATGGTAGTTTTTTTGGGAACAGTTCGTCTCCTTCAGAGTGTAATTCTGAGACCAGGTAGTGGTAGTGATGCAGCAGCAATGTTGGGACAAGCAGAGTCTAACACAGTCTTTTACACCAACTTGTGGCACAACATTGCTGTCCTCATGGTGGCAGGAAGGATAAATATATAAAGACAAAAAGGATAGAAATAGCACGCAACATGATAACTAATAACACTTTTGGCTAAGATATAACTAATAACATTTTAAACGGATATATAAATTTTCCATTAATAAATATTTAACTAATAATATCTTTAACAAATATTAATATCTTCAGTTAACAAGCATATATCTAACAACATCCCTAACAAATATGTCATGATCAAAATTATCTAACTCTACAAAACCAAAACATTTTATAAGGCTATATAGTAAATTGGAATCACCACTAACATGTGATCCATTATTTTTCCATGGTTCTGGCAATGTACCACTGAGTGTTTGCAGCTCTGGCAGTCCATGCAGTCTGCTGCCCTGGTTTGCCAAAGTTGGAGTCAGCATACACAGCATGGAAATTGGTTTCCATGCCCCCTTATCCTAAAGCACTTGCATCATCTGGGCCTAGAAACTTCTACCCCAGATTCAAACAAAGGTAAATTAGTAATAACACTACAAATAACAAGTAAAACAATATTGACACTAACAATGCTTAACAACATTATAACGAAACATATAATAAAGGTAACAGTAACAATAACCATGTCAGTTAATAATATTTTAACTAAATATATTTAACCAAAATGAGTCTGAGGCTGGGCCTAAGGATGTGCTCCCGGTCCTTGGGAATTGGTGGAAGGACGTGATTGTCTACATGGAAAAGTACAATTGCAAGACAGTTTACATGGACACTGATAAGATGAACACATTCATCCCACAAGAGAAAATATAGCAAGAAGCAACAGAGCAACCTCCACAAAATTAAGTATCAAAAGGGGATAAATTCTGGTTGTTGTTGTCAATTGTAGAGCTGAAGATGGTGGTCTGGCTCGCTGGAGCTGGGGTCTGCCTACACAGCAGGAAAATGTTTTTCCACTCCCCAGCCCAGAGGGCATCTATAGTTTAGGCCTTGGTATTTCCATCTAGCCTTCATGGGCTCAATAATGACCTTTTAAAGTCCAGGCCCCATTAGCAAAAGGACCTTCTCCTGATTTGGTGTCTGTTGTTTGATCATAATACTGGTAACAGAATGACCTAAAACCACAAATTCGCTTTCTTCCCATTCTTGGTTAATACTTAGGAAGCCAGAGCTTCCCCTGGAGCCAAGGGAAAAGAGAACGGTCACCCAAAGCAATTTTGCAATGATAGACAATACATCCTAAAAACATTAATAAGACAACATCAACACTACGCAAAAATTTAAATTCACGTAAGGATCCACCATCGTGACTCAGGCTATCTGTCTCTGGGGGGTTTACCTGCAAGAAAAAGGAAAGAAAACCTTCTCGGTTCATTTTGAGAACTGGAAGTGGGTTATAATTAGAAAGATGGGATAATCTACCTTGTATTAATTTTGTGCTCCTTTCCATGAGCATCTTTGGCTTTCCAGGTGTACTTGTTTATTGGGGTATCCAATACCAGCAGTGCTGCTCCCACTGTGGGGAGTTCAATTAAGACAGGTTGTTCTAGAAAAGGAGATGAATTGCTGGGGTGATCAAGGCCATGTGGGGCTGGCATAATTATTGGAGCCTTTGGACAGAATGCTGTGATCTTTGGGCATCCATTTACCGACACATTTAACTCCACTTATCCTTTCTGCAGAGGCCATAAATGTAAAGCCTTTTGATGGTTTCTTTAGCTAATTCAAAAGCAGCTTGCTGTTCATTTCCCCATTCAAATGCATATTTTTTCCTTGTCACCTTATACCAAAGGGTTAACATTTATCCCAAACAGGGAATATGTTGCCTCCAGAAGTCGAATAGCCCAATGGATCTAAAATCTAAAAAAAAAAAAAAATTTTTGTCAGGGTTTAGGCAGTATTTCTCAATGCCCACAGTGCCACTGAATTCCTAGAATCTTCACTGTCTGAGACAGTCCTTGGATATTTTTTTTTTCCCCAGGGTTAAATTTCCAACCCTTCTGTTTCATGTGATTTACCACTAATTCAAGGACTTGTTGTACCTCCTCCTCATCATTTCCTTGGATCAAAACTTCATCTATATAGTGACTTAATTATGTGTGAGGAGGCAGCTGTATTTTCATCTCAATGTTCAACTACAATTCTATGACAGATAGAGGGTCTATGCAACCATCCCTGTGGTCTTCTGCAATCGGGATGGTAAAAAATGCATTAGCCAAATCTATTACAGCGTACCCAGTTTCTGGATGTTTCTGAACTTTTTCTATTAAAGTGACAGTGTCTGGCACAGCTGCTGCAAGTGGTGGAGTATGTTTATTTAGTTCTTTGAAATCCACTGTAATTCTCCAGGATCCATCACTTTTCTTGACAGGCCATATCGGGGTGTTCCACGGTGTCGTGGTTGGCTTTAAAACTCCTACATCTAATAAATCTCTTATTGTCTGTGATATCTCTTCATGTCCTCCTGGAATTATATACTGCTTCATTGTGACTAACTTAGTTGCAGCCGGGATCTGCACAGGAGGCACTTTTACTTTACCGATGGTAACAGGTCTGGCATTAATACAGGGTTTAACTCCAAATTGATATTGAACATCAGAAAGATTTAAAGTTAGGGTTTTTTTAGAATCTCCATAACTTTTATATGTCCAGGAATGGGAACAATCATGACTGAATATAATCATTTTGGGAGGTTTCTTATTTTCATTTCTATTTGTGTTTGTATGGCTTTAATTTGTCTTCCTCCCAACCCAGTAATACCTACAGGTTGTCCTCTATACTTCTTGGGATTCCAATATATTAAGGAGACCTCTGCTTCAGTGTCAGTCAGGGCTCTTACAGCTTGCAGGGACTGCTTGTTCTAAAAAAAACCCCAAAAAACCCCAAAAACTTAAGCTCCACATGGGGTCATCGGTCCTCCTGCACCCACTGCCTTGGAGCTTGGCCATTAATTCATTTGTACTGATCATAATATTGATTCACTTCCCTTGCCTCATGCAAAGGGTGCAAGTCAGAAAACAGTGCCTGATCGTCTTTCAACCCCTGAAGTGCTGATCCACTTACTGGGGGGGCAGGGAGTGGGGGGGCATCCTCTGTGGGCAGATGCAGGGTCCCGTTGAGGTTCGAGAACGGGTGCTGTAGCCTGAGTTGTCCCTGAATTCCTAGTTTTAGAACTCTGCACTCTCTTGATAGGTTTATTCAGCCCTCTCTGTGTATATGTTCAGCACAGCTCATTAGTTGGAACACTGTGGATTTTTTTTTTTTTTTCATGAGACATGCTGTCTTTTAACAAAGCCATAAACTTTTCCTTATGAGAAATCCTATTTTCATTGTCTTTAGGGCCATTTTGAGTATCTCGATTCCCTGCACTCCTTCGGGGTCCCACTCCCCAAGGTCATTCAGCTACTTTATTTTTCTATTGCATCACAAAGGGAATTTCCTATCTCAGTAATCACAAGAGTTATGATAACACTTTTACAGTAGTACTGTATCTCACACACTCACACACAATCTTAGATTAAACAGATTAATCTTATATTAACACACAAGGAGCTCCCTTACACCGTTCACACAAACAACACAGAATTACACTTATAACCACAAGTACCACTAGGACAATTATGACAAACGACAACTCCAAATTTAACAACATACATACAATATACAAGCTCCAAGTCTCAGAGTCAATATCGGTGCCAATGGTCAAAGTACACAACGAATCCGGACCTCTTCTTTTACTATACTTATACTGTGCTACTCGCACTGTGGCTTTCTCTGCCACTGTCTGACAAGTATCCAGTTTATCAGCAAGCAACTTATTCCAGCATTACAACATCACTATTTGACTCCATAAATCACACATCTGTCGCTCCATCTGGGAGCGCTCTAACAACAGCCTCTCTTTACTCTGGTGTTGTTTTCTATGTGCAGTTAACAAAATCCATCCTTGTTTGCTTGAATCTGTAGTTTCTTTTCCTTTTCCAATAGGTATCCTTTTCCTATAATTTAAAACATCTAATGGTTCAGCTTCTTTCAGCCATCTCTCCCATTGTTTGCACGGGCCTCTGACCTGAGCCCACTCCTGAGCCAGTGAACTAGGGAGGATTTTTCCAATCAGGAGTATCTGGTGGACTTGACAAATTACCTTTGAACTTAAATAATGGCATTTTTGTCAGATCCCACTTCAGATACCAATTTATGTTCTGCTGATTAAGGATACCAATCAAACTCAGACACCAGAGTGAAAAGAGCAGGCGTATTTTACTAGTGGTAACAGTGTAATACAGAAAACATGCAGTAAGAAAAAGCAGAATAGTGCACTTAAAGCAGCAAACAGAAAAAAAAAAAAAAAAAAACAAAAAAAAAAAAAAAACAAAAAAAAAAAAAAACAAAAACAAAAACAGAGTAATGCATTAAATCATTACTACACAAGAGAGAGAATGGAGATTAAGAAAAAATACATCACCACTTGCGTATATTATCATCATCCAGATCCGCAGTCGCTGGGAGCCCCCGTCACAGCGAGGATTTGGAGAGCCTGTCCCGGCAAGTGGGAAATCCTACGTGGTCCATCCACCCATAGGTGAGGATTCCAAAGACGCTGCAAACAGGCCCAGCCTTATATACCGGAGATCGACAGGCCAGAATAGCCAGCACCTTTGTTTTGAGCGGAAAATTTCTGGTTTCATTCTCCTGTTGGATTCCACCCAAAGCGTGGCCAGGGCTCAGGGGGGAAAACCAAGGGAGTTTCTGACAAGGCCAGATACGTGTGTTCTCAGCCTTGAACAAGGCTAAACAAGGGAAGTTGGATACATTCTCTCCTCACTACTGATTATATTTTGTCTAAACTGCCTCTTTCACTAGCAAGTTTACATACTTGGTTAATGATTACGTACTAAGTTAGCAGCTTCAGCTTGGGGCCTGTTGTTCAGGCTTCAGTACTTCAAAGCTTTAGCACTTTTTATATCAGCATAAGTGCATTGTTATAACTTAGTACAATACCTACTAGCACAATGGTTATCAGTTATACAGGATTCATCTATAGGTCAGCTCTGGCTTGGGCCAGTTGTCCAAGCCTTAGCACTCCAGAAAGGTGACTGTGAAAATGATACTAAATGAATGGGGATGTGGCTAAAGAGGTGTTTCAGTACTAGATATATGCTCTTGTGCATAAAGATCATTTCTTAAAGTACTAAAGGTGTGTTCTTTCTGCATTTTCACCTTTTTAAAAAAATTTTTTAGTTGCTTTTGTCAAGTGTTCACAGAATTTGTTCATAGTGAATCACAAGCTCTGCAGTAACATTCTTGTTCAAGAGATAAAAGAGAGGCAAAAGCTTGCTTTATACAACTAAATGGTGAATCAACTATTTGACTGAAGTTATTGAATTTGGGAACAAATATCAATTGAGTGGATTTTGACACAGACACCTGTTTGCATATATTGCAGGATGGAGTTGGTTTTTTGTGTTTGTTTTTTGTTTGTTTTTTTTTTTTTTTAATAATTTATAAGCATCTTTTTGCAACTTAAGAAGTCTTGGGGTTTGATTTTTTTTTCTTTTTCCTTCATGCCTTCACTTCAAGTATTTCCCATGATGCTATTTCATGTGGTACTTCATCTAAAGTTATTTCACGTGAATATCTAAAAGCAGATCAAGCCTTACAATCTCCACCTGTCCATAGCATATGCCTTTTCTATACAACTTAGAAAAAATATCAACTCAATGCTCTTTTCATTACTAGTTTATTAATGACAAAAAATATATTCACTTGCTTACTGTTTGCATTTTCCTTTTTTTTTTTTTCTTACTCACTGTATAAATTCATAGCCTTCCTCTTATTTTTCACAGAAAACATGGCTCCCTTACACTGTTGGATTTAGTTTTTTGGGTTTTGTTTTTGTTGTGTTTTTTTGTTTGTTTGTTTTTTTGTTTTTTTTTTTTCTCCCCTGTACTGGTCTGACTGAACTGGAACTGGATTTCTCCTATAGCAGCCCTCATGGTGCTGTGGTTTATGCTGGGAGCTGGCAGGGTGTTGATAGCACCCTGGTGTTGTGGCTGCTGCTGAGCAGTGCTTACACAGCACCAAGGCTCTTTCTGATATTTCCCCCAGTGGGATGGGGTGGGCAAGATCTTGGGAGGGGACACAGCCAGGACAGCTGACACAAACCGACCAAAGGGACATTCCATACCATATGACGTCTGCTCAGTATAAAGCTGGGAGAAAGGAGGAAGGGAGTGGGGTCACCCTTGGTCCTCCGAGGCAACCACTATGCATATTGGAGCCCTGCTCCTGAGAAGGTCCGACATCACCTGTCCATGGGAAGTAGAGAATAAATCTGTTTGCTTTTGCTTCTGTGTGCGGACTTTTGCTTTGCTTTGCTTATATTAAAACTGCTTCTGTTTCACCCACAAGGGTTAGTTTATCTTCTTTCCCCTCTTTACCCTGTTGAGAAAACAAAGGGAAGGGGGGGGGAGGGGGGGGAAGTGATAGAGCGACTTGGTGGATACCGGGCATTTAGCCAGAGTCAAACCATCACATCCCCCCAGTGCTTCCTATGACCAGGTCTTCTGTATTAACCTTTAACATGTTACTGGAAATGTTTGTTGTCGTGGTAGGGGTAGAGCCCCGGGTAACAATCATACGCACCAATATGATTTAACAACTTGTTCCAACATTATTAGGCAACTGCCAGTATATATAACGTAGTGCATGCAACAATCACGCGTGCAATAACAACTCGTGATTTGTCCCTGAGCTCAGTTCACGTGCCACTGCTGACTCCTCACTGGCACAGCATAAGCGATCCACGAGGCAGTTTTGTCTGAGGGCACTCCCCCCTGTGGCTGCAGCATCCCGTTCTACATGCTGCTAACACTGTTGTTTACCTAAGGGGTTTGCCTTATATGGCTTCTAAGGTGACTTCAAGGACAACTGCAGTTCAGCACACCAGTCAGGATTGTCCAACTTGTCTAGCAATACTGTATGAACATTTTCCTTCATAAATATCCCTACATATCCCCCTTTTTCTTTTTGGACAACTCAGACCTGCTTGTTTATTTTAAGAATGCACCGCTTAATGTAAGAACAACCGTTTTCGAAATGCAGGAACTTGGGACCTTTTAAGACCCTGAAGAAATAGGATTATGAGGAGAGCCCATCTGATTCATTACTTTATCCAGCCATTGAAGGGGACCATGAAGATGTATCTCTATGCAGCATGGAGTGCTTGTTACATTCTGGCAATGATACTCAGCTCCCCAACCCTTCACAAAACTTATACGGAGACTGCACATCTTAGTAAGCTTGTACACTGTCTCAAAGCCATGATTAACTGATTGAGCCAACAGCTGAGCAAACTCTTGATTATTGAAAACCTTCAAACTGCAACCACTGGGGATTTTGCAGACTGTGGTGGGATAGAACCCATGATGGTAACTGCAGTTCTGGCTTTGCACAAAAATACTGCTGCCGCTCAGACACTCAGCATACACTTCCCCACCAAAGTAATAGAGATGAGCACCTTTGCCAATATGCCGCCTAGTGTTCTCAATGGTGGCGTTGCGGTTAACGTTCAAGAACAGCCCCAGGCAAAATCTCTTCTTGCTGTTTGAAGGGTCAGTGAAGCCATCCACCAAGATGCTGGTGGAAGCAGCATGGAATGCCTCCCTGACGTGATTATTCAGCTCATAGTAGACAACGGAGCACCAATGCTTTGGCTCTTCGTAAGCAACTGCCTGAACATCTCTTCTGTGTATGTCAGGGGGAATTGCGGGTGCCATCTTGTTGGTATCCATTAGCTGGGAGGTATCATGTGTCGTCTGACCTTCCAGAGGCAGGTAAGCAGGAGGAGGAGCATCACCTGGCATCTGGAAAGGATTTCCCAAGTTTAAGCTGGTTGGAGAATGTGGGTAGGTGCTGCTGCTGCTTCCAGGTGAGTTTGGACAGCTGCTGTTGTGTGAGTGAAGGAACGGGTGACTATTGGGTTGCTGGAAAGAGTTTGGGGAAGCAGCATTGTGCGGCACATGGGGTTCGTTTTGTCCCAGGTTGCGGAACTGGGTCAAGAGGCTGTGCTGGGGGTTGTACTCACTGTGTCTCGGGACCAGCACCGGAGGAAGGACAGGACTCTCTACCTGCTCGTAGTGGTAGGGATTGATGCAAACCTCCTTCTGTTTTGAACCAAAGGGGAACTCGCAGCACTCCAGTGGTTTGAGTTCGTGATGGCTCTGCAGGTCCGGCCAGCGCCACACTCTACAGTAAATTGCATGCGAGAGCCCTTTCCGGTGTGACACCTGAAGCCTGCCGTCCAAGGGATGAGGAACTGTGACACAGTCGCTGGGCTGACCAGGACAGCTTAAAGCTTTCTCCAGCTCCACCATAGCACCCTTTTTCTTCTTCATTTTTTTCAGTAGTGCATCAACAGCTTTCTCTGCCTGTTTTTCTTCTTTATCACCCTGTCTCCATCCCAACAGCCTCTTCCCTGCTGGGCTGGTAAAGGAGAATAAACTGGTCGCATTCATGGTGACCCCACTGTGGTGATATCCCAGAACCAAGCAGGAGAGACCGTTCTGTTCTACCACCACCACCAGGGTACAGCAGGCTGTGTCAGTAGTCAAAAGCAACCTGTATCAAATGATTTGGGCTCCTCTTTCTTTTCAGTCCTCCAGTCCCAGGAAGGCAGCACTGACATCCCCTCTTGATGGACACGACCCCCTCATCATTTTAAACTCTTCCGGCTGAGAACTTCTTCTGAGGACATCTGCCAAGGCTGAAGTCCTAGTTGAGTTCAATGGGTGAGGTCTCCGAGGTGTCTTTGTCATCTCCAAAGGATGCGCTCCTCTCTGGTGGACATGCAGCACGGGTAAAACGACTCGGTACCCACAGTGGCCCTTCACCTGTTGAGACCCACGTATACCCTCGACCATTAAACAGAACTGGAGCTGGTCCCTCCCATCGTCATGTGCGTAGGTGCTTATAACGTACAAAGAAACTGGGTAAAGAGTGAGGTCAGCCAGCTTTTACTGTCACATCATGAATAACGACAGGAGGCTCTTCTCTTCCTTCTGTAATACAAAGATAGTTCAAGATAGACAACACATTGTTTAGTCTTTGCTTTGGGTCAAGCTCGTCATTATTCTTTTGCTTCTCTAGGTATTCCTTTACAATCCTGTCAGTCCATTCCACCACGGCTTGTCCTGTGGGAGAATGGAGTATTCCTGTGCTATGTTTGATATTCCATGTTCGCATAAAGGATTTAACACTTGGGCTAGTGTATGCCAGGCTGTTATCAGTTTTTATTTGTTCTGGAACGCCCATAACCACAAAACATACTGTTAAATGTTTCTTCACATGCAATGCTTTTTCTCCAGGTTGGGCAGTGGCCCAAACAAACTTAGAAAAGGTATCTATGGACACATGGACATATTTTAATCTCCCAAACTCAGACACATGTGTTACATCCAACAGCAGAGGCGTTCATCGCCACATGTGCATTTTGTTCGTCTCTAGACGCTCGCAAAAGCATCTCATCAACTGGATCTCCATTTGGTAGTCCAGCTAAGATTGTTTTTGTGTGAGCTCTGGTAACTTCAATTGCTCCTCAATTGCATGGGACAACCGGTCAATAAAGGAGTTGTATGACTCAGTAATTCCTTGTCTAACAGCCGCGAACGGTGATGGCTCTTTTCCTTCTGGAATGTGTTGGAAGGCTTGATGGGCCAGTTTTTGTGACAACTGCTGAAAAGTTGGAGGAAAGGTAATTTATATAGTTGTGGTTGCACAGGCACCTTGTCCTGTTAACATATCCACACTGTAACTGCATAAAGAGGGTCATTGAAATCTTGCTGATGTTTATTCAATTCCGCAATGGCGAGCTGTTTCCACATTCTTTCCCATAGTAAATATTGCAATGATGTCAGCAAAAGAGTAGCTACATTTTGACAGACAGCAGGTGCCATTAAATCGGCAGTAAAGATATATTTTATAATGTTTGTGTCTGCTTAAGACTTTAAACCATAAGAGGCAATCACTTGTTTAGCTTGCTGCAAAATCTTCCAATCATGCGGTTCCCATTTTCCTGTGCCATTCTGGATGATTACTGGGCAGGCAAGTGTTCCAGCTGTGTGCCAGTCCCCTTCTAATAACACGTCTTTCATCACTCCGGACCCTCGGTGTTGTAAAGGATCAGCTCCAGAGGCTTGAGAGGAGTTTGGTGTATTTCACGGAAGAGGGCGTTATTCTGCCACAGCTGGTGGGGAATGAGGAGGCGCCGAGGGGTGTGACGAAGGATCTTCATGTGTGTTCCTAGGGCCCCACTGTGTGGTAGATACAGGAGGGTTTGTATCTGCATGTGACGGTCCAAGCAACTCTTCAAGTCTTTTTTATCAGCTGATGTATGGTTTTGTCAGTCTCTAGATTGCTGTTCGGTGGCACCTTCATAGGCATATTACATTCTGACGTGGGATTAGCTGACATAGAGCAGGAAGTAGGCGGACCTGAGGAAGGAAGAGGCAGCAAGAACTTGGGGTGGCGACTCAGTGCTCCAGCCCCCACCTCCTTTCTGTCTGAAACAAGCCCCTCCTTAGCTGCTTCTACCATCTGTATTTCCAGCCTTGTTTCAGTCAGTTCTTTGACTTCACAACATTCACATCCGTCCTCTACTCGTGAAGCAATCTCAGCCGCGATCGATGCTACCAGACCCGACATCCCATGAACAGGAAATGCCTCTGAAGTAAGCCCACAGACCCTCACAGCATGCCCTGGTTTCGCTTTAGACAAATCATTAGTCTGCGTTTCTGGTTGCAATGACTCCACTGCGGCTGCAGCAACCTTGCATTCCGTTTTCGTTTCGTTTATTGCATTAACCACCTCCCACCACACGGGTCCCAGTTCTTTTGCCTTTTTACCAGTCTTTCCGCCTTCTCTGGTACTCCACCACAACGCATCTCCCACTTCTCTCCATTCTTGAGAACAGGAAATCAGAGCTAAGGCAAAATTCTCGATTCTGAGCCCAATGAACAAAGTCTGTTAAATTAATGCAACTCACATTGCTCCCTCTCTTAGAGAGAATACTAGCAAGGAGTTGAATTGCCGTGTCCGTTTCTAACACCATCATGGCTTACCTTCGCAGAAGACAACCTGGCCAGCATTGTCTCCTACTCCAGAAGTAGGTTTTTGCGTCCCGCTTCTGGGTTACTCTGCGCCGCTTCTACCCTGTCCGCCTTCTAGCACTGCCGATCCCCTGGTCGATGTGAAGTTAAAAAGGGAGGCGTCCTTGTTTGCCTTCCAGCACTGCCAATCCCCTGGTCGATGCATAGTTAAAAAGGGAGGCATCCCTGTTCGGGCGCTATTTGTCGCGGTAGGGGTAGAGCCCGGGTAACAAGCATATGCACCAATATGATTTAACAACTTGTTCCAACATTATTAGGCAACTGGCCAGTATATAAAACATAAACGTAGTGCATGCAACAATCATGCACGCAATAACAACTCGTGATTTGTCCCTGAGCTCAGTTCACGTGCCACTGCTGACTCCTCACTGGCACAGCATAAGCGATCCACGAGGCAGTTTTGTCTGAGGGCACTCCCCCCTGTGGCTGCAGCATCCCGTTCTACATGCTGCTAACACTGTTGTTTACCTAAGGGGTTTGCCTTATATGGCTTCTAAGGTGACTTCAAGGACAACTGCAGTTCAGCACACCAGTCAGGATTGTCCAACTTATCTAGCAATACCTTATGGCCATTTTCCTTCATAAATTTCCCTACAGTTTGTGTTAATCCAGGAAATTTTAAGACTTCACGTCTCATGTTTTTATTGTGAATTCTTAACAGATTGAAAAATACCACCATGAATCTAAAAAAATGGTTTTGTGCTAATTTTTCTTTAACAGGAAAGTCCTATGCTTTGTTTACTAGGTACAAGATCTAGATATACAATGTGCAATTTGCCACGGCATGTGCATAGGTACTTGAAAAATTGACTACTACAAATACAATAAATATCTGCTAGTGGTAGTGGTACTGAAAATAAGTGAACAAAAATGTTTTATATAAAACATACATTTAAAAATGTAAATGCCATTTTACTTCTATATATCTTGTTAAAAAGAGCATCAATCATTCATTAAACTTTATAAACCAAATATATTATTTTCTTATGGACATCCATTTTAGATCTCTAATGTCTCACTACAAATATATATTAAAAATATTAAAATTCATGCAGGATCTTATTTTCTTTCCAAGACATAGATTAAAATAATTAATATTTGAACTATTTTTTATTAGGGTCACTCTCGGTCTTTAAACAGAATGAAATTTCTCACAAAAGTATGTCATGCCTGCTGTCTCCCACATCATTTCACATGATGGAAAAACCCTTTAAAAGAAGGACCATTAAGAAATTGTTCCTGAAAAATCCTACTTTCCAATGAGTAAAAATACCTGAACTTTGTTTGAGAAGGAAGAATATCTGATAGATTTTTATTCAGAAATCTCATCAGAAAAATATTTATTTGCTTCAAACCAAAACAGAATTATTATGAGGACTGAACATACTACCCCACTCAGACTATTAATTCCTAAATACTAATTCCAGAAGTTATTTAATCTTTAATTTAACTTCTTAAAATAATTAAAATTGCTTTTAAATGAAGATAGAGAAATACTTAATCTATAAAAACAAAAGTTTTTCAGGTTACACCATTACTGGAATTTACCAAAATTTGTCAGTATTTCTTTTTCTAATCATCTATTATGATGTATTTGTAATTACTATAAATAACTAACTTTTAATTCAGTATAATTTCTGTCTGCTTTATTTGGGATGTTTTCTTTATTGGTTGAGACAGACACTTGTTTGAGACAGCTTACACTGCTGCTAGTCTTTGTGACAGTGTCACTGAAAACTTGAAGGAAGCTTTAACTGGATTTTGAATCTGGGTATGGAACTATATGCAAGTAGAGTTGCAAGATTTATCTTTGTAATGAGAACACATAATTTTCTTCCTTTTTGTCAATATTTTATTGTAAGGTTTTTTTCTGATTTCAGTTCTCCTTTTTCATTTCGCATAGTATTTTTCCTCCCATGATACATTTCCTTTCTTTACATATTGTTCTTTAACTCCCAGACCTCCACTTTGCATTATGTTTTTGTCAGTCTTGAAATATTTCACTTTGCTGCCAGGGTGTGGGGTGGGAAAAAATTGTGTAGGAAAAAAACTCTTGCTGTATCAATTTTTTCCGCATGAGTATTTCTGTTTGCGCCCTAAATGATATTTAATTGTCTTTTCTTCCTTCTAATTTCATAATCTCTTTCTTGAAGCAGAATGTTAAAATGATATTTTAATGTACTCCAAAAAATGTCTTCAAAATGGTCATTATCTTTTGAAGGTGTTTGTATTTCTATGTATTACAGTTAAAGACAATTTTTTTTTCTTTTTTTCTAAACACCTTGTATACAAATTAGTTGCACGTAAAATCCATCATTAGTCACTGTTTTGAAAGTCTTGACAGCAATTATTTGTTATGTTTTTATCACCTTCTTCCATATACTGCATTGTTAAATTTTAATTATTTTTTTTTACATATCTACTGTTGCTGACCATTTCTGTAAATTTTGAAGTTCATCTATGGACTCATGACTCTTTGTATTGTAGTCAACACCGTCTGTTTAATTAATAGGGATTTCCTTCTTATAGTGTTGCCAAGAGAAATGTTAAAGAGTCATTTTGTAACAGGAGGTATTTTGGTAGAAATTATACCTATTCTAGAATAGTTCCACACATGTAGTCCTATTGCTACTCACTCAGGGTTCATATGCCAGTTTTTGATTCACTTTACATTACAGCTAAGTCAAATTATTTTGAATTTTTAATAAATTTTTGTATGTACTGGTAATCTAACTTCTGTGGTGACAAAGTTTTCCTTTATAAATAGCTTTAAAAAAAATTAAAAATACACTGCATAAATCCTTAAAATATAGATTGGTTTTATTCATATTTAGAAGCTCTTCCAGATGCCTTGGCAATTCAAGTATTTTCTGTTCTTCTTAGTGCTTCTCATAAGAAATCATTTCAACTGCATTTTCCTTTCTTTCCTTGTTACCTTTTCTTTCCAATGTTATCTCATTGTTACCCATATTTCTTTGGAATCCCCCTCCTTCTATTTATATAGTATCTTTAATCCAAATAGTTTATAAAACACATTTACAAAAATATAAATCAGCCATAATCTAAATTGTGACTGAATTTTCTTGCTGAAGAAACTATCTATGAAAAATTAAGAATATTTGATTCCAAATCATAGCCACATGATTCTATGGAATGTAATAACAATTTCAAAGGCACTTCAATGACCCCAAAATAGACTTCTAGTCAGATCTGGTGCCGTATTTTCCCCCTCTTTTTCCCCAAAAATGTCTTTTGCTTTAAAAAAGAACTTAATTCTATGGCTGCAATGACCTATTTAGAAAACTGTTTTCACAGATCATCATTAACTTTGATTTTAACTCTTTATTACTGATTCTTAATCTGAAATTATTTCAGTAATATATTTAATAACTGTCACCAAAATAAAACAAACTTGAGAAATATTTTTTCATGGCATTGTACAAATATAAAAGTGTATTTAATTTCATTTCTAAAACTTCTGTTAGCAATTAATGATGGTGAATTTGGAAAGAACATGCTTAATCATGGTCTTTAAATTTGCATTCTGGAGTTGTAAATACAGAATACTACAGATGTTCACTAATAATGAAAGTTCCAGACTAAAAGGCAGGTTTTGCAACACAACAGAATTAAACTAAAAAGTAAAATAATATAGAAAAATATAAAATAAAATAGATAAAGACTGTTTTTTTTCCTTGATTTTGGGGGGAATATAAATAATTCTAGGGATCACTTCTCTAGGGACCTAATTGTTACTGACAGAGGATAAAAAAAAAAAGGGTTGATTTTAAACAATATTGGCTGTGAACCAATGCTATCATCAGAAATGAAATAAAATTAAAACCCAAACCAGGAAATTTATCTGAAAATTAAAATATATGGTATTTTTCACAAAGTTCTATTTTATGTAGAAGTTATTCTGCAGTGTACCAATCATTATATAACAGTGCAAATTTGTCATTTCTTGGATCACTGTTAACATTGTGGGAGCTTAAAACAACTTTTAAACCAGGCAAATGCAGTCCTCTGTACAGGACTTTATACAACGTAATTAAGTTACTTTGGTTGTGGTATATATAACACTATTGCTGTTTTTCTGATATAGTCAGCATCTCAAAAATTGTGTTTTGACAACTAAAATTTCATGATTTGGAGTCATTACGTGTTTCATTAATTCCCAAGATAGCTAACCTTGGTAATAGTGACTTGCAAGAAAAATCATCTGTATGTAATCTTAGTAAAGACCATGACCCTGCCACCCAGAAAACAGAGGATCTTAACACGGACGTGTAAATGTTTATTAAAAACCGTTCTGCATGTTGGCATTAGAAAGAAAGAAATCTGGAGACCTGGTAATACTAATGCTTTTTTAATCCTGTCAAATGTACTGTAAGATCTAGCCCCATGTTTAGTTGTTCCTATCTTCTTTACAGTATTTATTATGAACATCTGTTGTCAGTAGCTGAATTTCAGTATTTGTAATCCCATCTGTTACTCACTTTTATTGCTGTTAAGATTATTTCCCAGGAATAAAGGGTTTTAGGGTAAGTATCCATCTTCACAATTTCCATATCTACTGGCTTTAAACAGTGTTTTTTACCTCTGTCACTTTTACTTTACAGATACTGTAAAAGAAATGACATTTGCAGAGGTTAAAAGAGGCTCAGCAACAGAAAATAAGGTTCGGCGATCATGCAGAAGGCAGACACAGGTCAAGCAGTCCTACTAATAAACCAGTCCACTACCATAGCTTTCACCAGAACAGCTCTTGGGAGGGTGAGAATTAATGTGTCCTTTTATGTTCTTGTAAGACTTAGACTATTTTTTTTTCTACTGTGAAGTCATCCGAATGAAATTTTTTTTAGCTATGTGTTAGTTTCCACTTGATATTGAGAAGACATGAAATCAAATGTTAATGTACAGGTAATGACTGAGAAATTATATGTTTACACTAATGGATTGTTGTTCATTAGCACACTCTAAGCACACATCCTCATCAATCACTGCATATTCATTACTTCTGCAAGTGCTCCGCTGATTCTGAAATATATTGCTTTATTAAAGCAAAACATCATCCTTTTACTGTGGTCGTGTTCCTGTGTGTTTACAGGTTTATCAGGTGGTTTCCTACCAGACTGGGGTTTTAGAGGTTTTGTTTGTTTTACTTGTGTTTCTGGAAAATTACTTACAGGTTTGAAATGAATATAAAATTGTGACATCATCTTGATAAAGTCTTCTGAGCTGAGTACTAATACAAATTGTAATTTTTTTCCAGCAGTTTAGTCTAAAACTAAGCACTCTAATCAAGCCTTCTAAAATAGAAATTAAAAAACATAATCTATTTTAAATAATTAATTTTAGAGATTTATTTCTATTTTTTTTTGTTCATTTATTTCTGCATTGGTAGCATTTGCGTGTACCCAGTACTTAATTTTCCAATGACCAGATAACTGATAAAATCTACTATCACATGGATGCAACTGTTTTTAAAATACCAAGTTCATTGTTGACTCATTGCAAACAGATGAAATAACTAAAGACTGGAGGTGGATAAATGTCTGATAGCTAGGGGGAAAGTTAACCTTGTTATGTTGCAGAGAGATGAGTCAGGAACACTGAAGTGCAGTTTGAACTGGGTTCCATAGACTACAATTTTAGTAAGATACTAAATAGGCAGTTAAAGACATTTGTGAATATTCTAGTTAAGGACTGGCAAATTCTACATATATATCTCAGAAGAAATCTATCTTATGCTGGAAAAAATGACCCTATTTCTTGACAGTTTACAACTCATATATATGTGTGTGTATACATGCACACATTTTTATTTTTATGTGTTTTAACACCCATAACGGTTCTTTTGCATTGCCATGTAAGAAGCCAGTAAGTACAGAGTGATTTCAGGTCTTAAATGACCAGTAGTTTTGTTGCTGTGCATACATGAATTCACAAACCCTGATGAAGCCAAAGGAAGGACTCACTCTCACAGGTTTGTGTCACCTTCCTTTCGTCACTAGAATGTGCTGACAAACAATGTATAAGAAAAAGCTTAATATATTCACCATATTTTTTCATTGAACTCTTCCTGAGAAGGGTGTTTTTACCTAGGAAAAAAATCAATACTAGAAGAAAAAAAAATCTAGATTTTTTTTTTTTCCAATAATGTGATTAATCAAAACCAAGATGGATTCTTAGTCACTTTGAACGTGTGAATTAGTATGATTTGCTAAAATTATCTATTCTAACTTAGCCATACAATGCAGGCTGGATGGTTTGGAGTGCATTACAACCAGTTTTAATATTCATGTAATGCAAGAGAACTTACCAGACAGTGAAATGTCTATTTTTATTATATTTTTAAATTTCAAATCTATATATATCTTGATTCACTTAATTTCTTAAGTTACTTATGCAAACACTGCGTATCTTCTACATCATTCAACTACTTCTTACCTACACAGCTTAGTATCTGGTGTACCAACATATTGCTTTTATGTGCTAGCAACATTTTTTTTAGCCCTGCAGTAATTTTCATACGCATGTTATTAAAGGACCTACTAAGAGGAAGAAGCCCAAGATAGTTGTGAAAAAATGTGTCTGTGACAACAGGACAAACAAACAAATGGAAAAAGCATAAAACCATGTGTGGCTTTTCGTTCTGATTTTTGTTTTTTGTTGTTGTTGTTGTTTTGTTTTGGGGGTTTTGTTTGGGTTTTTTTTTGTTTTTTTCTCTCTTTTTTCTCCCCCCATAGTAAGCTGGAAATGTGCAAAAGGAAAATGAAGACTTTTCATGTACTAGTTAGTAAACTATTTGACAGGAGATGCAATCTGGTGTTTGAGTTATTTAGTCTGTGTCATTACTGATGGTATACACCATCAAAGCATGTGATTTCATGCAAAAGAAACTTACTCAGGGGACAGGAGGCAGAAGGGGGAGAGTGTTTACTGAAACGAGGATATCTGCATTCCTTATGCTTACTTTCTCTCTTTCTTCAATAAGTAAATAGCATGACTCTAGACAGCAAAACGAATCCATGAAGAGAGAAGGAGACAGATGGTAAAGCATTTTTAGTACTAATGATAGGAGCTTCTAGAAAATGCCACTTGCAGCATGAATCACAAACTTCTTTATATATATATATATATATATATATATATTAGTTTTCTTTTATGGGAAAATGAAGAAAACCTGTATTTCATACAGGAGTTTAAATCGAAATAAATGTTACGTGGAGATTAATTTATGAGAGATGTAGATAAATCCCTTAGTTCTTTACAATTCCATACATTTATAGTACCTACTGTGAGAGACTAATTTCAGTGGGGATTATGTGCTTTTGTGGAAGTTAGGTACATTATCATCTTTGAGGGCGTGGTCTTCAGGACCCTACGTTGTATAAACACTGTTATCAATGCAAATATTTCTTATGAAAATATTGCATATATTTTCTGACATGTGATGTGAAGAAATTAAGACAATAGTAGTCAGGCAGTCTGAGAAGTAGTGCTATCTCATGAACTAATAACCTAGTGATATCTCTTGAACTAATGAGAATCCAAGTAAAACCACTTTAAAACCTTTTCCAACCTAATAAAAAACAAAAAATTAAATACTTTTTGACTAAATACAAGGGAAGAGAGGTGTTTATTTCTTACTTTTTAATTGTATGCCTTTTTAATTTAACATTTTACTTACCATAATTAGTCCCAGAAGCAAGCACAGATGGTTTTCTTCAAATGTAATAATGGTGAAGAAACATGTTATGTTTATTTTTATTACATACAATATCTACAGATATAGATGTGTACCACAAAATCTTTCTCTGGTGTATGTTTGTTTTCATGTATTTTTATATATTGTGCATATCTGTGTCTAGCTCTGGGGTCCCAAGTAAAAGAAAAACATGGGCCTGTTAGAAGTGGATCCAAAGGAGGGCCACAAAAATGGTCAGAAGACTAGAACTCCTCTCTTACAGAGAAAGGCTGAGGATTTGTCCTTGTTCAGTCTGGAGAACAGAAGGCTCTGGCGAGACCTTACTGTAGGCTTTCAGTATACAAAGGGGGCTTAGGAGAAAGATGGAGAGAGACTTTGCCAAGGTCTGCAGTGACAAGACAAGAAGCAATAATTTTAAACTGAAAGAAGGTAGGTTCAGATTGGATATAGGGAAGATATTTTCTATGATGAGGGTGGTGAGGCACTGGGAAAGGTCACCCATGTAAGTTGTGGATCTTCCATCACTGGAAGTGTTCAAGGTCATGTTGGACAGGGCTTTGAGCAACCTCATCTAGTGGAAGGTGTCCCTGCCTATGGGCAGTTCCTATGGTTGGAATTAGATCATCTTTAAAGGTCCTTTTCCGACTCAAATCACTCTGATTCTGTGATTCTTATGTACATTCTATGTATGTACATACTTACATAAATTCATCTACTGAATAAATTACCAATTATTTGTAATAAATAATTGCCACAATTTAAATAAAAAGCTGAGTTTCATTTTCTATCAGTCCTGAAAACAGAATTATATTTTTACTGTCTGTTCAGTGTTGCTAGGAAATCTGTGTTTAGTAAATTGAATATGGGCATACTTACAAATTTTAGAGTTATTAAAATAGTTATTTCTTTTCTTCCATACTTTCAGGTAACAAAAACATCTTCATTCTTAGAGAAAATACAAAAATTTTGGAAATATAGAGAAAAAAAGTTATCTGGAAACCTTCTGATAGAATGGATCCAACTGTTTCTCATAAAAAGTTTTGTTAGATCTGATTTATTAAACTGTCTGCTTAGATATTCTCAGAGCACCTGAAATATGGGGTCTGCTTAGTGAAGATTAAAGGACTCAGTTTAATTTTAAAACAGTCTTTTCTTCTACTGTAATGTAATACTTCAAGGAGTGTGGTATTTCTGCTTGATGGTTGCATCAAGTCAAGTATCTCAATTACATCATTGATTGATTTTACCTATTTTAAACAAGAAGAATAAACTTCTAAGCAAATCACTGTGAGCTTGCTAAACTGAAAGCTGGAATTCATAGTGGATGACAGCCACTGACGTATTTCTTAGAACCAAAGAGAAAACAGGAGTTTGCTTGATTCTCTGCAGTTTCAGCACATCAAGTTTCATCTGAAGATAGAGGGTACTGCAGCATATCCAGGATCAAACTACTTGGTATCAAATGCTATGTCAAGCTCTTTGACATCTCCACACTGTGTCTGCAGTGGCATATGGAGATACTTGAATTAGCTCCACCATAGGTAGGAGTCTAGTCGGAGTAAGTTTATTTACCTTGGTTCCTGAATATTGGGTAGATTTGGCAATTGAAGGTTTAGCCTTTTATCATTTTCTTTGACAGTTTTGATCATTCCTAAGCATGGACTGAAACACAAGTTTAACTCTACACACTATAAACAAACCTTTTATCATTCAGTAATAAAAAACCCCAGTCTTTTTCCTATGAATAATGTAATTAGGTGAAAAATTTCGGCCTGCTGAAGACATTAACCAAATTCTTCTTGATAGCAGTGAGGGCAGGATTTCACTCACCATCTTTTGTTTCTTCTTTATTATTATAAATAATAATGACTATTATTATAAATAAAAATGACTAGCTCATTATTAGACTTGTTTCAAATGTTCTCAGAAGATGATGTCTGGTGACCTGATGGTGTTTAGAACCACATAAATCCCTGCTGTTTTTCAAATCCAGAACAATAAGGATTTTTCACTAAATCTCAATAACATGGTAATATTACAAATTGATACTCTGTATAGATAGAATTTTCTGAGGCAAAAGGACCTTTTAGAAAGTTAAGGATATTTGTTTTATAGGTAGTTCTTTCCTTTTTTTCAGAAATATTGGAAAGGACAGTTTTACAGGTAAACAAAAAGGTCCAACAAACCAACTTCCCAGAAATCCCCCACATAAATCACTCCTTAATGAGTTCAAAGGCAACATTCCTCACTTTGATGAAGCTTTAAAATATACCCATACTTGTTCCCATATTCCCTGCACACCATTACTCCAAGGTTCAGAGCTGTGGCATACAGTGACAACAAAAAATAGCACAAGGCCTTTATATATGGTTTTCTGACATGAAGCAAATGCAATTCAATGCTGACAAATGCATGGTGTAGGAGCTTGGTTGCCAATAGAATAACAAATAGAAAATGAATTAAGTGTACCAGACTGAGAAGACTGAAAGTCATCTTAGCATGTATAGACGTGCTCACTTTGCAGACCTTTTGCCCTCTTCTTTCCATGTCTAGTGTCAATCTCTTTTATTATTATTTGGCTTTGTCCTCTTAAAAATCCTTTGACTTTGTTTGTTTGTTTCTTTCTTTCTTCAATGTGCCCTTTCCCTTTTATTGAATAGGTGACCACAGGTTACATAATATATAGTCTGTCTCAGAAGCTGGTATAACCTGCCATAGTATGTTTGATAACCCACTCATCACTGAAATTGAATATATTTTTAATGCAGTTGTACTCTAAAGGCTAGATTTAAAGATAGCCTTACAGTATTCCAGACTTCTATTTTTTTTACAGTGATACAATACAGAATGTAGTCAATTTACAAATAGCAATATATATGTATTTATTTCCAAAATGATCCTGTGTTATCAAAGCCATGCTGTTTTTCTTTCTTCTCATATACTATGACAAGCATTACATTTCCTTTAAGCCACATCATATCCTGTGTGGCACTTCCTTTTTTTGCAATCTTTATTCAAACATGATTCAGCATAGAATTTTATCTACTGAATCAGGTTTATAAAAAGTTTTATACATAATTCTACTAATAATTATTTTTAAATAACTGTAAAATGATGAACCTTGATTAAAAAAAAATAAATAAATTTAAAGAGATGATCACCTCTCTGATGATTATACTACAGCCTAGTGAAATCTGAGTTATATAAAATTATGTTTCAAATAATGTTATCCTATATGAAATGTTTGCCTTAATAGAGATATTGCAACCAAATATATCATCATGTTAGAATATCCAGTTTTTGACAGTGAATCAGTGAATCAGTGAATGTTTTGGCTGATATGTGTTTTTAAGAGGTAAGCTTTGCCTTTCTAACATGTAGTTTATCTGCAAATAATTTTCATGCCTGAAGATACTAGCAGAAGCCAAATAATAATTCTTTAATTAATCTGCAAATAATCCTTTCTTAATAAAAATTATTTAACAAACTATGTTTAGTAAAGGTAAACTATCATCTTCTATAGTGTTTCTTTTTTGTTGTCCCTCAGCAGTTTTGCATTTTTTCCTAGGAAAAATTTCATCCATCAGACTGTGTTTTAAAAATAGAAAAATATAAAGGTGTGGGGTATTTTTCAGTGTATACATTGGGTATTTTAATACAGATCCAGTGTTGGGGTTGGATAAACCCAAGAAAGTATTTTTCTTTAATTCTGTGCATTAGTCTCCAAGTGTGAAATTGTACCTTTGATAGCATTTTTGAACCTTCATAATGATATGTCATTTAATAATAATAAACTGTCATATTTAATGGATATATAATTAATACTTAGATGATAATAATAGCACATCATGTCTGTAAATAGGGAGAGTATTTTGGAAGCAACAAGCCCTGTCAGCAGGAAGATGGTGAGTTTATCACAGAAGTCCAAGATACCAAACCTGATAGGCCATCACATTAACTATAAACCTGATAAATTTATTAATTTATTTTGAAATTAAATTAAAGCAGAGAGGTTTCTGTGGTTTTGTAATGGTTTCACTTTGTTTTCCTCTCAAATTCACATATAATTCTGGAATTAAGATTTTCTTTGAAATAAAATATGTCAAGAGAACTCACTGTTACTTTCTTTTAGTTCTGGCTTTACTTCTTAGAACTAAACTGATGTAATCTTCAGCTGATATGCACATAAAATAAGACAGCAAAATCTGCATTGCACTTGTGTAAACCAATATAGGACTACTTTATTTTATCCTTTAAAAGATGAGTTTTCTATGGGGACAGCAAATGCATTTGGGGCAAAATTTATAGCAAAATTATATTTTAACAATGAAAAAGTTGAAGCTTAAATCTGTTATATCATGTCTTGACCGGTTAAAGTGACACAGAGACAAGAAAAAATATTTATATTACAGTATATTTGTTGTAACATATAAAACCTTCTGGTCATGAGTAAAAATGATTATAAATTTTATTTTTGCTTAGAAGAATATCATGGGCAATAAAAAATCTTTTCCAAACTGATTCCAAAATATGATGGACAGAACACTGGAATAACAGACAAACAAAAAGTTATTTTCTAAAAAAGCTAAACAAACAAAACCAAAACTAATTAAATATATAGATAGGCAAATGTATATCTGAATTCTGGGAAGCTAGTATTGTGTTTACATACAGTGACTGTACCTTAATTTCTGTATACATGTTTTCATTTTTATGTGGAAAAATAGAATTTTATATACAAATAATCTCAGTCTAAAAACCCTAATCATAGTATATTTAATATTTTAAATAATATATTTTTATAATAATTAAGTAATGTTTAAACCCATAGTCAAACTAAAAACCAAAACATTATTACTGATATCCAGAAAAGGTTAAAAAATAGCTGAAAATGCCACACTGTAAAACAGTAGATACATTTTGAAATAGCTATTTTGACAGTTCAGTTTCACACACACACACAAAAAAAAAAAAAAAAAAAAAAAAAAGGCAAGAATTTAAGTAATTCAAAGAAACCCAAAAGTTGATTATTGACACTGACAGTATTTCTTTTAATTGTTTTTAATTATCCATAACTAAATGTAGCATTTTGGTTGCCCAATAAAGTAGAAGCCCCAAAGCTCCAATTTTGAAGTTATTCTTCTGATTCTGGATGAAAATCACATCTGTACTTGACATTTCTCATGGAACTGGTGTTTCAGATTATGTCAAGCTTTTAACATTAGAGTCATCAAATTTAATGTCATTTGTGTCCCCCACATAAGAGTGACACTAAGTAAACACTGGATAGTGAAGAATAGCATACGTTATTAAAATGGTTCTGTTAGTCTGGAGAGAAGGAAAACTTTCACTTCCATGAATTAGTTCCTTGTTTCCTTTTTACAGTAGTTAATCTCTTTACAAAGAGACTCTGTAGATCTCATTTCACCTCATCTACCCAATGAATTTTTGGTGTCTTTTTCTTCAAAATATCAAATACCCTTGTATTCAGAAGTGGGTTGTATATTTTACAGTTCATATTTACAGAATGTGAAATACTTTCTTTATAACTATCTGTAAACTAAATGACATAGTTATGGTTTCTCAAATCTTATGATACACTCTTCAGGAATTTTACATCTGGTTCTCCAGGCCTTGGAATTGTGCTCATGTGAGGCACTTTTCCAACATCATTTCTAAAAGTTGGGAATCTAAATTAGATATATTACTCCAGTAACAATCTGACTGGTTTATCAAGGGAATACCATTTCCCTCATGCTACTTGATACAATTGGTACTCAGTAATTAATATTTGCAATTTTTCTTGTTAACTCTGTGCAGCTTGTGTTTAGTAGCCAGTGACTGGACCACCTGGCCTTGAGAAATTCTCTCCAAGTTGAATTCTTATAAGATTTTATCTTCTTCTTGGTCACTAAAAATGTACTGAATATCTTTGTCACAATTCAGACCCATATGTGATCCCACTACTCAGAGAAGAGCTCTGAAATTTTTCACCTGATGTGGTGCTTTAGTACAAAGTGGACTTCTTATACAAGTTGTGGCAATGAAATTGGCATTGGCATTTCCCTAACAATTTCCCCTACTTGCCCATTCACTTGCTCCAGTTTCTGCTTAGCAGAAGGGAAGGATTTCTGGTGCGGTCAGGCTGCTGGGATCAGGTTGCGCACTGGTCACTGGGTGGTGAGCAACTGCATTGTGTATTACCCGTTTGTACTTACTATTGTTACTGTTGTTTTGTTACTATTATTATACTGGTGGGGTTTTATTCAACCTATGAATTCTCCTTTTTTTTTGTCCATCCCCTACTTCATCGGGGAGAGGGGGAAAAAGTGAGCAACTGGCTGCATGGTTATTGGATGCCAGCGAGTTCAAACCATGACAGCTTGGCACTGCTAATTCCTGATGATGCCTCACCACCATGAACTAGTTTCTGAGCTGTACCTCTTAATTTCTTTTTACACTTTTCTGTGGGCATCAAACCAGTTTTGATATTTAAGCATATTAAACAAACCAACTTATAAAGCATAAAGCTTATGTATACATGCACTAAGACACTATGATTATATATATATATTAAGAGCTGTGTTATACAAAACCATGTGGCTGACATTCATGATTAAACTAGTCATTAAGTTGTTTGTACAGTGCATTCCATACTATTTTATTTTTTTCCTGTGATTAGTATCAAAGCAACTGACTTTAAATTGATAGATATATTATTTCTCTTGACCCTTTTGAAACAGTGTTGACATTATCTTCCTACCCTTTCAGTTTCCTCACTTCAGAGGAACAAAGACTGAACTGTAAGACTTCAGAGTAATATACAGGAAGTAATATATATGAAGACTTCAGAGTAATATACATGAATGATAGAAATTTCTCCTTTGCTGAGCTTTTAATAACCTTGGATACAAGTCATCCACAGATTTTGAAATGTACACCTATCTCCTCTCTGGATCTTGAACACTGTACTTTTACCTCATCCTGGAAAGTAGGATCTTGACATATCTACAGTATTAAGGACCAGCCTTCACTTTTTTTTTGTTTTGTTTTTGTTTTGTTTTGTTTTGGGTTTTTTAAACTTTTTTCCAGTAAGTAGTACAATTCTAATTTTTTCCAACTTTCTTATTGTACATATCTACAAATAAGATTGAATCAAATCTTTAGAGCTTAACAGCCTTTAGTTTTCTGCAAGTTAATCAATAATGATGCCAGATAGAAATCTGGACTACTTCTACTGTTATATCAACAAGCATATGCTGTTTATTAAGTCTAACTGCAAGATGATTTTAAAAGAAAAGGAAAAAAAAAAAACAAACAACAAACAACACAACAGCTGTTTATCAGTATATTTCTATTTTTCCCATTTTGGTTCCTATTTATTTTCAGTCTAGTTTGTCTATGTCTGAATCTGGAAAGACAATCTGCAGATTTTGTTGCAAGCAAAGTACAGAGCAATACTGAGATAAGTAGATCTCCTTAAGAGGCATCACAAAAACACTTTTCATTCCCCTGGTTGCAAGACAAATTGAGTCTAGGTCTCCATTCCAGCCTTACTTTCACCTTTCCTTATCCCCTATTTACCTACAATTAAACAGATGCATTAAGTGCACTGATAAGGTCTGCTCTGAGAAATAAGATTAAAGCAAAATGTACAGAAAACTCAATTCTGTGTCCTTCTGAGATATAAAATGAATATTCTTGGGCCATTCCCCATTGTGAACTAAAATATGTAGAGAAATCAAGTGGAAAGATGAAAAATTAGCAGTTCAAGGAAAACAGGGAAAAATACCAACTTTAATCTAACTCAAATATTTTGCAGCTTGAATCTCAAACACACAAGTATCTGGTATAACCTTTCACATTACACTGATCATTAAGGGAACCGGTCTGTGTGTTTTTGTAATTCTGAAGAACTTTTTCCCATATATCTTGGAAATTTATTTCAACTTACAAATCAGATTTACAGAAGGGAAACTTCTAGTGATAGCTAAAGCTTTGAGCCAGTTCTTATGTTGTCCACCTGTGGACTTGCAGAAAATTTGTACTAAATCACTGGATTGATAAAGAACTCTTGCATTCTGGAAGACAGGGGAAAAAAAAAAACAAAACAAAAAAAAAAAACAAAAAAAAACACACACACAAAAAAAAAACCCAAACAAACAAACAAACAAAAAAGGATAACATTACTACATGTCATTAAAGTACTAAGGATTATGCGTACTCAGTGTAATTTGGGATGAATCTATGAATCTTTTGCATTTTAAATCATTATCTGTCATAGTCAATGTAAGTCTTCTGTTGAATTCAAATAACTTTGGTATCCTGCCAAAATCTATGCAAAATTGAAATTAAAGGCTTGGGCTAAAAGAGTATCCATTTTGAACAAATAACATTAAAATACATATTTCAGAACTTAAAGTTCCTCATGTGCCACTGAGTAACCCTTGATTTTAATAACTCTTGTTATAGTAAGAACTTCAGGTGATGCTGTGTTGATTATAAACCTTACCTAATGAAAATCAGTTTGACACAGCAATACATGACAATAAGATGCTTTGAACTTCAATTGAACTAGTTCATTCAGAGACCTATGAAAGGTTAGGTTATATTAGGATATTGAAGTTGAATGACAATACAGGACTAAAAACACTAGTTCTGCAAAAGGAAAAAAGATAGGGTGTATGAAAGTAGTGATCAGCCTAACTCCATGAGAGGTCATGTAGCTGTGGAGCTGTGGACCTGTGGAAAATTACTTACCTACAACTTGGCACAGTCTTTATGATTGCCTATATTCCAGATGTGACCTCACCAGTGCTGAGCAGAGATGAAGGATCACCTCTCTCAACCTGTTCAAAAAGCTCTGCCTAATCAGTCCCAGAGGCCGTTGGCCTTATTTGCTGTGAGGACACATTGCTGGCACAGTCAGCTTGATGTCGCTAAGGACCTCCAGGCCTTCTTCTGCCAAGCTGACTTCCAGCTAGTCACCCTTTGGTCTGCACTGGTGTCTGGGGTTATTCCTCTGCAGCTGGAGGATTTTACATTTACATCTTCTGAACTGTATAAGATTGTTATTGGCACATTTCTCTAGCCTGATGTGATCCCTCAGAATGACAGCACACCCATCTGGTTCCAGTTTTGCATCATCTATGAATATGATGTCAATTTTTCCATCATCTAGGTCATAAATGAAGATGTTGAAAATTACTGATCCTTGAAGTATTGCACTAGTGACTGGCCTCCAATAGGACTTCATGTCATGGATCGGAATTCTTTGAGACTGGCAATTTGGGCAGTTTACAGTCCATACCACTATCCAGTTACTTAGCCTGTATTTCATTAATTTGTCGATGAGAGTGTTATGAGAGACAGTGCCCAAAGTTGAGACAAGCAGCATCTACTGTTCTGCCCTCTTCCACCCAGCAAGTAATCTCATTGTAGCAGGCTTCTTCCAGCCTTTAGGAACCTCCCCTGAACACCATGGCTTTTCAAAGATAACTAGGATTGGCCTTGCAATGACATCAACCATCTCCCTCAGCACTCCTGGGTGTATCACATCAGAGCTCATGGACTTGTGTATGTCCATTTTGTTTAAATATTTCCTAACCTGACCTTTTTCCAACAAAGTTAAGACTTCCTTAGTCCAGACATTCCCTCTTGTCTCAGGGGTCTAGGATTATACCAGAAAAGACCAAACTGAAGAAGCCATTGAGTACCCCCGCCCTTTAGATATCCTGTGTCACCAGGTCCCTAGTCCCATTCAGGAGTGAATCAATATCTTCCCTAGTTTTTCTCTTGTTGACAGAAGCCTTCCTTGTTACCTTTCATATCCCTCATCAGATTCAATTCTGGATAGGTTTTGGTTTTCCTAACCCCATCCCTGATTTAGATAGTGTCTCCATATTCCTTCCATGTCACCTGACCCTACTTCCACCTCTTATATGCTTCCTTTCCATATTTGAGTTTTATCAGGAGTTTCTTTTCATACATAAAGGCCTCCTGCCATTTTTGCTTGACTTCCTGATTGTAGAGATGGACTATTCTTAACCTTGGAGGAGGAGATCCTCAAAATCCAACAACCTCTCCTGGACCCCTCTTCTCTCCAGGACTGCCTCCAGTGGGATTTTTCCAAACAGATCCCTGAACAGGCCTAAGTCTGCTTTTCTGAAGCCCAGTGTTGTAATTCTGCTTTTTGCCTTGTTCTGTGCCCTCAGGATCATGAATTTCACTGTCTCATGATGACTGCAGCTGAGGCTGCCTCTGACTATCACATCTCCAACCAGTCCTTACTTCAAGTTTATGAGGTCCAGTAGCATAATGCGTCTCATTGGCTTCTCAATCATCCATGTTATGAAGTTATCATCAATGTACTCCGGTAATCTGGATCGTTGGTACTTTGCTGTCCCTCCAGCAGACATTAGGGTGGTCACTCAGCACAAGTTGAGTCCCCCAAGAGGACCAGGGCCTGCAAAGATGAGGCTTCTTCCAGTTGTCCACAGAAGACATCAGGATGAGTATGAAAGCTTTCCCCATAATGCTGTCTGATAGACACTTCCTTAATTATGTGCATACACTTGGTTTAACCCAAATTCAGTCCAGTTTTGCTGATGATTAGGTCCTTCATGTTCACATCACCCCAAACTCTTTGCTTGCCTACATGGTCCACCACTTCCTCCCTTGATAGTCGCTCATTGTCTCTCTCCCACATTGTTCCTACTTCAAAACTCTACTTAACAGCTTGGAAAGTCTGTCAGCAAAGATGGTTTTGATTCACTTAGTAGGGTGGATCAAGTCTCATCCAACCATTCCTTGATTTACAAAGGGCATCATAGCTGTATTATGGCCATTATCCATAAATACAGTATTTAACTTTTTTTTTTTTTTTTAAATAAGCTGAAGTATCATAGAACCTAGTAGTATGAGTTAAGAATAACTCATAAATCAAGTAACCTTATCAAATAACCTTATTTCAGCAGCAGTTACAGGCCCAGTAAATTTCTGAAGAACTCTAATTGGAAACTACATGACTATCAACTAGTAAAAACAATAATGGAAACAAATGCAATGAAACAGTGTGTTAAATTACTTCTGGTATTTCATCATTCAAATATATAATTTGAAATCATGAAGCTTCAAACAGAAGGAAAAGTTGCATGGCAAAGGAGGCAGGGGAGGAGAGAAGAATTGTGGGAATGAGTAATAGATATAGTTATATATTTTCAGTAATGAAGCTGCAATTAGACTTACCCCGATGAATAGACCATGTATTAGAGTTTCATGCAAGATGTTAATCTAAACTTGAGAATAGATGGTAGCTGTGGATGCAGACAGCTGTCTTAAGAGTAGAGACAAAATAATTGCGTTTGGATAAGCTGTGACCCCAGAATCCCCCCTGAAAATAGAGAAAATCTGAACCCTAAAGCTTGAAGCTGAAGGTTATGATGTACTATACAGTCAATTTAATGTTAGGTAAGGTTATGACCTTATTTTCAAATGTGCTGACAATGAGCACCTTCCACTGAAGGCAATGTGAGGGCAATATCATTTTCTCTTCCTATGGCAAGAATAATTGCTCATTTGTAATGTAAAATAATTTCCAAATACTGAGTTTGGATACAGAATAATGTCATGGTGTGAAACAACATAGACTGCCTTCCCCTTATTTATTTTAATTGTAACATTGAGTGGACCAAAGTATCTTCCAGAAATAGTTGATATCTTGATCAGATGAAACTTGTTTATTTTGTTTTGTTTTTTTTTGTTTTGAACTGCAACCTTACACTGATCCTATTAATTGTTGAGACCATTTTTACTTTCTTCAACATATACATGATTTTATTTGTACTTCTGAAAATGACTGATGCTCAAAAAACACAAAAAGAAAGGACAAAGAATCCTTTCATACAATAGTAGATAGCTGACTACATAGAGTTTGTACTTAGTTACTAAAGGGGTAAATTGTTAAAGGCTCCTTTAGAATTAAGGTAAAAGGAGAAAGAAGTGGCAGGAAGATTTTACTAAGTAAAAAGGAAAAATTAACAACAAAATCCTAGAGGTTATCTGTGCTCAACTCATTCATCTTCATTCTCCTTTATTCAGTCCAGATTTGTGCCAAAAACTTCTGAGAAAAAAAAAAAATAGAGCCATTCAAAATGGATTTATTCTCAATTATTTTTTTTTTTTCAGAATAGAAAATACACCTGTAATTTTTATGCTGGGTTTCAAACAGCAAATTTTATTATTTTTTTTACCTAAATCTTTTTTAAACATGTTAGGAAAAAAAAAAAACAAACAACCAACAAACAAAAAAAACCCCAATCCAAATTACTTATCATCATACCATGTAATTTATCATTTGAACACAAAGGTTTTATCATTAATAATCCTGAAGTTACTTGCGGAACACTTAGAAAAGCAGTTTTTCAAATGTATACAATTATTTTATTTCTACGGTGTGTATTATTCAGTTTCTGGGCTTTTAGAATTGCTGTACTAAAAGTTTCAAACAACCAAATATGTCATTCACATTTACTGTGTAACAAATTGGAACTAATCACCCTATAAAATAGTTTCCTACTGGTGGCTTTATTTTTGATAAGTAAAAATCATAAAAACAGAAACCATAAATAAGTTACTTTAAAAAATTTTTCAGATTAATGCTATTCAATCAATACTAATACCTACTGTGTTAATCAGTTATCATCTGACAATAGCAGCAGCTGTGTTTTAAAATGTCCAATGACTGAATTATCATATTACTATATAAATGTACATGAGTAGAAAACTAATAATCTTAGCAAGCCATGAATATGGACTGCCAGAAAGCCAAATTCACTATATTTCCATGGTTATTTGTATTATGCATAGTTATAAATAAAAATATACATAGTATGTATTAATATACAGAATAGTGTTGTCATTTTCGGTTAAGCAAATAAATGACTTTTACCATCAAGGAAAGGTATTATGAATCAATAATGGAAAAGTTATGATGTTTATTGAGAGACAGCAATCAGGAGATGTTCAAAACCAAACTCCTTTCTTCAATATGCATGAAAGTCATCTCAATATGTCATGAGTATCAGAAATTAACAATTGAATGGTAAAGGATTAATCATCAGAATAGTAGTTCTGTCAGCCACAGAGATGTTGAACTAATAAGGAATTCTATGAGAGTTTATTTTTAAATGAAATTATATGTTTTGCTTTTTTTCATGTTCACAAATATATGTGCAAGTGCAAGACATCCCAAAACCACTTTACATGTGAGTAAGTACAGTTCCTGTGGGAATGAATGAATCTGGAAACAGTTTTGTCCACCTGCTGTAAGTGCAGTTCTCCTGAAAACAACTCAATGAAAATTCCACCCACTATTCCAACAGCTCCAATCATTCCTTCATGAAGAAACTTCAGAAAGACAACCTAATTAAGTTTAATTAAGGAAAAAGAAGCCTCGGGCATATCAGCTTCTATTCTAAATGCTGTGAGGCCTGATGACATGTAGGTTGCGTTGCACTGATTATGTTTTCTGATAGGCTATTATTGTATCTCCAACTGTTTTGAGATAACTCGCTAACATCAAAGTTGTCTTTTCCTTTGCGGATAGCGATCTTTAAAATTAGAGGCATTTTTCAGAGTAATCGGTATCCCAATACAAAGTCTCCAGAGTATACAAAGCTATGTTCTTCCAATTGACTGCATGACCCAGTTTGCTAACCACTAGCTCAGGAATATGTTGGAGGACTTTTTCACATGCCTAGCAGCAATCATGTAATAGGAGATAGCATGCTTGAAGAGGCACAACTGAGTCAGAGGTTGTAGCAGTTTACCAGCCCATAAATTATTTCAAAGAGTAATAAAATCTGTAGGTCAATAGGTTTTATTTTTTAAATTAATTTGCTAGAGAAATTCAGAACAAGAAAATTATATATATCTACATATATACATATACATATATATATATATATATATATTTACATACCAGAAACACTCCTCTCAGGAGAAAAATCTCTACAGAATAGAAAGGACTGTCCTTAGGAGAACATTGTTTTTCCTATGGAAAACTGTTAGAGGCAATCTAGGACATTCCAGGATTACAAAAATTGAAAAACAACTGAACGTTTGTGGAAAGAGCTAAGGTGGGTTTTGATGAGCCAGTCTGGAGCAAACACTGAGCTTGACAGACCTGAGTATAAAAAGCTTTGCTTAGAGACTGGCATATGACACCAGGAAAGTCAACAGAATTCAGAGCACTGCTAAAACAACATTAATATAAAAGGATTATTGGCTAGTTATTTTCCTCAAGCCAGCACTCCATTTCCCTTCTGAAGTATTAGAATAGCTTTGGTTCTTAGATACAGCCCAGCTAAATGCAGCTAGTCTATCAGAAGAATTACAGTTTGATTAAAAAACTAAAAAAAAATTGAAGCCACAGCAGGTGAGAAAGAACAAAAAGCTACACTGAAATCACAAGGCAGCATCAGAAATGGGAGTCAAAATGAACTGATTAGTGAATTCAAAGTGACCTAGACTAACATTTAGGGATTGTCTCGTTGTGACAGGCTCTGAATTTGGCACCTTCCCCCCTTCAGCAGTCATACAGCATCTGAGCAGCTTCAGAGCTGTAGAGGGCTTCAAGATTTCTCTTTACAGCTCAAGCTGGACAATGGAGACCTGCCAGTTTTCAGCTTAGGGCGGGAGAGGAGTACTTAAGAGATGCTTTCCTTAGAAAGTTTTGACTCACTCCAGAAATTAAGATAGAAGTTCTACTGAAATAATTAGTCCATAAAAAATGCAGGAGTCTGAGGAAGGCCTCTACCTAAACCTCCTAACTCTACCAGTATATGGAAAAAAGGACAGTGGCAAATAGGAGAAGACACAATTGTTCATTTGGTACTAGACAATGCCAAAACATTTCTGAGAAGGTAATAGAAGATGTTGTTTGCAGTAAACTTCTCAAAAGTCTTGGGGAAGTAGCTGCTGAGATGGATTTACGGTTGGAAACCATGATGTATTCAGAGCCCCATACTCAGGAGCAGGAAAAAGGCAAGATGGGAAATCTCAGTAAGAACACAAGGACAGCCATAAAAACAGTCTGATGAAAGTTTGTAAACAGTGGCCAAAACCTAGAAGCTACGGAAACTTCATAAAGCCTAGGGAAAGTGTATAGTGAAACTTTGTCAAGTACTCTTCCAGAGCCTACAGTGCTCTGCAGTGATTTCCTGAACAGTTGGAAGCTGTGTCTTTCAGTTCTCTTCAAAAGGTTTATTTTTCATATACTTCTTTAGACTTCCCTTTATAAATCCTTAGCATCTATAAAATCCTGGAACAAGGAATTATGCAGCTTAGTCATAGTGTTGAACTGAAGAACCTTCTCTTTTTATATATTTATATTTCCTCTAGCTCCATTTCCTGCTCCTCCATTTTTGTTTTAGCAAAGCCAGTGAAGTTTATCACAGACACCTTCTTCAGTAATCTATTCTCCTTGCTGAAGATACTTTATCTAAGTGGTTCTTCTCAGGGAAGTCATCCCACATCTGTCATTCTTACCTTAATTTTTCTCAGTTCTAATGCATCCTCTTTGAGATAAGAGAATAAGAACTACAGACAAGATGCAAAACTTCAGTATATCATTTTCAGTAGTTCCTATATGATGTTGATGATTTTGTTTAATATGTCAATAGGATGTTAAATAAAAAAATATTGGGCTAGGTAGGAAATGTTTGCTTGGTTGGTTAGTTGGTTTACACCAGCTTGAGTGTTAGCCCCAAAAGTTTTTTAGACAGATGAAGTACAGGGAAATTGTTCCTAAAGATTCATGAGGAATACTGCTGGAAGAGTAGCTACCAAAGGCAGGTATCTCTAGTAGGTAACTGCTAGGGACATCTATATAAATTGACACATAACTGCACACTGGAGGGGTCAACAGCTGAAGAGAACTTCTGAAAACCTCAACAAAGATTTCTTCTTGTCTAGCATGTAAATTGCATTAAGGGATTATTCGGTTAATGAGCACAAGGTTTAAAATTTCTCTTTTTAAAGTGACAGATTCAAAGGAGAGCAAGGTAAACCCCCTATTATGTGCATGGACTGTTCTCAGAGTTGTCAGAGTGAGGACACTGTGTGTGCCAAAAGGCTTTCCAGCTCTTCTCTGCACTCCCGGACATTTAGGTGCCTGTGTTTGTGCTTTTCTGTGTAACCTTGGATCAGGTCGTTACAAGAATGACCTGGAGAGGTCCCACTCACTGACAGTGACACAGGGTCTATTGTGACATGGACTTCTGGTGGACAGCACTCACCAGAAAAGCTGTCAGCACAAAGCAGGAGGGGTGGGGATCAGTAAAGTCTAACAGGAATTTGTAATTACTTCTAAAATGTATCTTTTTAAGTATCTTAAAAATAAAAAAAAAATAAAAAAAATTACGTACTTGAGCACTCTTTGCCACAATCTTGAATATGTCAGTCTCACATTTTTCTCCAAATGTGTATGATGCATAATGTATTTTTTGTGGGTCATTGCTGATGCATCTTAAAAATAATAATAAATGGATATTACTTTTCTAAATCTAATATATGATATTCAATTAAGAAATTATTTTTAAAGATTAAATTTTGAAGAAATACAAGAAAATGAGGAAAGTTATGGTATTTAAGAATGAGTAACAGGTGACAAAATCTTATGAGAAAAAACAGCTCAACATGTCTTTGTAGTCTGCTGATTTTTTTCATTCAGAATGAAAAAGCATGGTGATGCATGAAAGATATGGAGGAAATTAATTCAGGTGTAAATTTTCAATAGCAACTTTGTGTTTACAATATGTGCTTTTTCCAGAAGTGACATACAAATTTAAGACCTGTTAATATTTAAATTGTAGTTATGTTCCAAGATGATTCTTTTCCCAATAATATTCTGATCCTCCTGTACTAGTATGATGGAAATATACAACAATATGCATACTGAATGAGTTTCATCTGTTCTTAACCACACTGACTGAATATATTTCCATCTCAATTTTCTTATAGAACAACCAAATAATGATTTGATAAAGCCTGATGAGTGCTGTTATTTCCTGTCTGAAAGACACACCTGTTGGACTCCCATTGAGTTCACAGGAGATGGAGACAAGAACAAGCAATCATTCCAAAGCTTAGTTTAGAAGATGCCTTTTTTTTTTTTTTTTTTTTCCTCTCTCTCTTAGTGCATGTCTAGATTAATTAAGGCAATATCAAATTTCTGTTTTGGCTCAATATGTAACAACATTGTATTCTGCTGTCCATTTCTTACACTGGTAGTGACATTGCTATAGCTAATTAAGAAAAATTAAAAAAGAAATGTTGAATAATGAATTGAATTCAAGGTTCCCTTGGATTTCCATGATGAATTTCCATGTTCATTTAGTTCCAGAGATTATTTATTTCTTAAATAACTTAACCAACCAAAATCAGCATCAGAAAAACTAAACCTCACTCATTACATTCATTGTGTTATGTGAGGACAGCCTAGGGTCCTTATATATTGATTAGTTCATGTGAAGTTTATGCTGTTTACAGTGCTGATTCAGCAAATTAAAATACATCATATCAGTTTTGTGGGGTTACTATTAACAGCTCATTGCCAATCTTTTTTATTTAAAATGTGCTACATGTTTATGGGAAGATTAAGTAGTCAGCATGAACATATGACTGGTTTTGCATTACACGGAGATGTTTTTTTCTTTTGATGGCGGAATTCAGAGATATCCAAGTTTCTGCACATCTTGAGGCTGTTTTGCCTTAAAGAGATACAGTGACTGCTATATTTAGCATATCATCTCTGTGAGTTGTTTTAGCATAGCTGTAGCTGCTAAAGTACCAATTTTCAACCGTGGTTGCATTCAGTTGCAGAAAATTACATAGGGGGGGCATAAATATTCTTCTCATATATTTAGACTTCTAGCAATATCCATGTCTTGTATTTAACTCCTGTATGTTTGAAAAACATCTTCAAATTGATCACAGCTTTACAGAGAATGATGGTGAGTTAACAACTTCCATGGAGTGATTTATTGACATACAGTCATTACACTTAAAGTCTCTTCTGTTTTGAGAAAGCCATATTTCAGACATTTTATTTGCAATTCTATAGCAGAAGGAACTTAATGCAATAGCTATGTCTGTTTTCTAGGATGTTTTATAAATCCTTTATATAAGCCACAGTATAGAAAGATGTGGGACACCTAAATATTGATTTTGTATCATTTCTAATGAATTGCCTTCAGTAATACATGTTCCACTCATTATAATGTTCATATGGTATTCTCAATATTAAACTAAATATAGTTATTTCGTATTCACCTTTATTTTATTAATACCTCTGTTGAGTGAGTCTGATTCAGGGTTTCCAAGGATGTTCTACTCAGTATGGAATATAATGACAATAAAATTAATCTTCTGTGTAATGTCTCCACTGTTTAACAGTGCACCCATGGAGTTGCTTCTGGCATTGCTGAATAGCAAAGTACTAATATATAGCTCCTTAAGTTCTTCTAAAGAAAAAATATTATATTCATATATAGACAGGCTAGTGCTCTATCTCCTGTGGGATGAAAAAAAATAGGAGAAAAATTCTTAACATTTTTTAGTATGTTACCACTATTTCTGAAAATAAAAAGACTACAAACTTTATTTGAACTTTTTGTCATTGTTAAGTGGAATAATTTTCTTCACAAATATAGTTTGTGTATTGACTCACTGGAATAGTGCCCCAGACAATATTATGCCTGACATTTAAAACACTTAAAGATTGCTTGTTTTCCATTTCAGTGATGTATTATCTATTATAAAAATCATATACATTGATATCCCAGCTACGGAAAGAAATCAAACACTTTCTTTAATCTATTTATGTGTAGAATTGATATGAATTCCTATGCAATTCAAAAGAATTAAGAAGATGTCCAAGTTAAGCACATGCTTAACTTATGAATAGACATACTACATCTGTTCTACATAAGCACAGTTTATTGAATCAAAGACTGAAATAACATGCATGTAAATGAAGAAATCTGTCATTCCTTTTAATGGAAATAACAAGGCAATTTTAAAATCAGATAAGCAGTAATTAATATTGATACTGTCATTGTTGGTTGTTTCGTTTTAGTGGCTAGTTACACTCAGTGGGTAAGGGGACAGATTTGAATTAGACACATTTCCATAAGAAGTAATTTTACTACTTAAAAAACTTTTCAGGAATGTAATTCAGGACACATTTTCTTTAGATAAACAAGCTTTCAGATTAGTTGCTGTTCCTCATTATTTCAAATATTTTGTTCAATATGAATAGCAAAATGTCATGCAGATAAAACAATGCTATAATAGTTCCAGTTTATTTCAGCTGATCATATTTCCAGTCTTTAGGTGGGAAGCATGGCCCTTGCTTCTGGTTGTATCCCATCAAAAGGAATACCAAGAAGTCCAACTTTGCTCTGGTTCTTCGTTTCTGCAGTCCTGCTTTGAAAGTTTTGACCTTCCTCAAAGACTGACTTTCCCTTAGTATGCAACCAGTTTTCTAGTTAAGATTGTTCAGCAAGAAGGCTGGAGCTATCCTCTGCTTTTGTCTCTGTTGAAGTCCTGTAAATATGATCTTTATTTTATTTAGCAGAAGGCTGTGGGCTCTGTGCTGACCTGATTAGGCAGGTTCTCAAGATTTTCTGGGTTTGCCTTGAACTGAATTGATGTTGTTTATTTTAACAAGTCTAGTGATCAAATGACTAGGACTTTATAACTCTCTAAGCATAAGCATTTTAACTGTCATCTAGGGAAATGATCTGACAAACATGGGGAGTCACTGTAAAGAGCATCAGTCCTTGATGTCAGCTAAAGCTGAGAAGCTAGAGTGCACCTCTCAAATTCAGCTTGGCATTAATGTGAAAGAAGGAGAATGAGTTAAGAATATATCAAAGTAATCCAAGTGGACCCAGGACTGACAAAGAAGACACTCCCACCATCATGACAAAGATATCTTCTTGACAAAGATATCAGGATGCCAATAGTTTGTTACATTTCCTTGTTCTTCTTTTCTTCTGGAGGATGGCTGAAGTTTCAGTCTCAGGACCCAGAAGGACATGGGAGGGAAGACTATAACATCAGAATAAAGGTGTCGATGTTGACAGATTTTTATGTATTACAATTATAACAGAATAACTAATGAGACCTCTCTGTCTTGAGTTGGGCTAAGGATATTTTTAGTATTATACTGGACAAAGAATAACTATTTGCATTTAATTAAACTGTTAAAACATTAGCTGTACTAACACTTATTTCTTAGCTCCTAATGTAAGCTCTCTTTTGCCCATCACTAGATTGTGACAATGTGCAGCTTGATTAACACAGTCTGCAACAATTGAGCACATACCTATAATTTGTGGGCACAGTGATTCTGCAGAGTGTAGGGGAGAAGTAATAGTGGCCTGATTCACAGCAACAGAAACACACACCCCAACCTTTATCAAAATACTGCAAAGTTAGGTTCTCTCAGATACTCAGCAGAGATCAGTGCTGACAGTAGGATGTTTTTAGAAAAATTTAATGTAAATAGGCCCAATGGTAATAATGACAGGAGTCTACTGATTCAGCTAATTAGAAAATAAGTAGGAAATTGTAAAGCATTCTAAGCAGTAAAGTTTGCCTGTTGGTAAGTAGAACACTGGATAATTTAACACCATTGTCATTATGTGATCAATAATGACACGGAGGAACACTATGCATCTTTATCTCTACTGAATTTCAGGGCTGAATATCAGCTGATCATTCTCCAATTCCATTGCTCATTTCCTAGAACCATGAAGTTTCAGAAAAACTAAAGCAAATTCAGATCAAATACTTAGATCTAAATCAGATTAAATAAATGCTTTTCCAAGTAATTGTTCAAGTGGTTTAGCAATTCCTATCAGCACAAGTGACAGATTTCTGAAGGAATTAAATAAACAGCTCCTCAAAATAGCTAAAATAATATTCTAGAAAAATAAGCTATTCTGGATAATTCATAGGCAGAAACATTGGAAATTTACACTAATTCAGTCATTAAAAAAATTATCCAAGCTTGTATAAAGAATCTGCTTTATTTATTTAGATGGCATAAACTACCTCCACTTTATAAACAAGCTACTTTCTGAGTGGCATTATTTCTAAACATGGACAGAATCATTCTGACAGACAGCCAACATACTCCTCAGATATTCTCCTGTAGCTGATTTCTAACAAATGCTGTAGGTGTTGAATTCTACACAGCTGAAGTGTGTACCACAAACAGCTAAGAAAAGTCTGCAAACAATGAATTATAGTATTCCAACCATGACATGGTAGGACATAAATCAAGAGCTGTAGATCCTGCTGAAACAGCAATGTCCTTAACCTTGCTAAATTCCTGATGTGTAAATATGAAGACTTAACAATGTGGCCCTCAGAACAAGTTTCAGGGTCAAATATAACACCAAAATTATTCAGTGAGAAGGCAATTTTATATTCCCAACAAATGGCACCATAAATGAGGAACTGCTATTTAGCAGGCAATGGGCCAAATAAAATCAATTCTGTTTTAAGCACCAAATGTTAGCAGACACTCAACACTTAACATCTAATAAGTATCCTTCCAGACTAGAGACAGATTTATCTAAGTCATCATGAACTGTTTGATATACCTATTATATTTGGATGTCATCAGCATTCAGATAGTAATTAAGATGCTGCTTCTAGAATAAATGACCCTACTGGGAGCACATGCTGTGCATGTTAAATAGGGTAATCATGCTTTATAAAGTTTATAGTGGGGTTTCCAGACATTATTAGAAAAACACCTCAACAGTTATAAAACAAAATTTTAAGAAATAAATAAAAATAACTGAACAAAGTTAACCATAATTTAATTTTGCTACATCCTATAAAGTAATGTGGAAAAGACTATTACTGTTCAATCTTATTGTGACTCTAAGAAAACCTGTAGTGTATTATGTCAGGAGGGTGATTTGGTTTGGTTTGTTTTTTTTTAATTTACTTCACTATCTGCCAAAATGAGGTAGATGTGTATGGAAGAAATAGTGAAATGCTACACTTTACTGTGCTGGTTTAGGCCCTGCCAGGACCCGAGACCACGTTGCCATTGCCCCTCCCCCATCCTCAGCCAGTCAGGCTGGAAGTGAGGCACAAACCCCGGGTTAAAATAAGAAGAAATTTAATACAACAGTGTGATAAACAATCTGAACAACAACAGTAGCAATTATAACAACAGTAAACAGTAATAACAGTAAACGAGACAAAAGATATACAGAGAAATACCGCAATGGATACAGACAGCCCCGTGCTCCCCAGGACCAAAGCCACAAAGGAAAAAGTTCCCACGCTCCCACACCAGGACCTGACGTCAGCATGGTATGAATAACCCGGCTGGAGATCCCTTCCCCCTCTCTGCTGGGGAAACTTAAACCTATCCTAGCTGAATCAGGACACTTATTCACGTTGAATTAGTCATAATTCCTAATGATGGCATGGAGAGAGGGAAGATTTAGAAAAGGAATATGCAGTATTAAGATTTATAAACTGCTTGTTTTGCAGCTCTACTTAGTTGTTATCATGTAATTAATTATCCACTATATGAAATGGAACATTAAGCAGATAGTTCCCTTGCACTTGTTAATGTATCCCTAACCTTTAAAGTTAGAAGAAAAAAAAAAAAAAAAAAAAAAAGAGGAATAAATTTCTAACAGATTTCTTTATTCTACTCCCTTTTTAGGTTACAGGCTTTTTTTTTGGTTTACTTGAATTTGCATTATTTTAATTAATTGCTTTGGGAGCTGTGTGCAGAGGAGAGGGGATTTAGGAAAAAGCTCTTAAACAAGCAAGTAAAGCAAAAGACTCAACTTGAGACATAGTATTAAACTTCTGAGATCTGATTTATTTTCTGTAAGAAATATCACTGTTTAATGTATTCATCACTCATTTTAACCTTTTTATACTCAAGTGAATAAAAATTTATCTAGTCTCACAGTTTTTTCAGTTTTATAAAAAGAAAAAAAAAAAGTATTTCTAAGCTTTCATTACAGCTAAGCAGAAATGTTCTTTCTGAATGCTCTTTCCTTATTAGTAATGCCTATATATGAAACTGATAGAAAAAGGGTATAAAAGTGTAATTTCACACAGCATACAAAATTAATAAAATTTCCCAGAAGTTTTTTATTATTTTTTCACTGTTGCTGTTTTTATCAGAAACATGATAATTCTTTAAAATGTTAAATATACCAAGATACCCCCAAATTCATTTATGTATTTATTTATTGTTTTATTGTTTTATTTTGCTTAGATTTTTTTTTTCTTTTTTTCCCCTTGGCCTATTGCTATTCAAAATATCAATCAGAGTTATTTAGACAAATTCAAAGTGTTTTATATGACACAGCAAGTATGTAACATGTATGTTGCTATCTTTATTTAATATACTAAGAAAAGTACCCTAACAGAATTGTAGAAAGCTTTTGCAAATTAGAAAGCTTTTGCAAATTTTTTTTTTTTTTTTTTATGTCTCAAAAAACTATTCTGGTGAGAATTTGAGAATTTTTCTAGGATAAGAATTTAACTGAATTTACTAATCTTAGTCTATTTAGGTAATGCAATTCTCAACCATTCAAAATGAAAGCAGGACAAGGCAGATAGATAGTGGAGTTTGTCTCCTTTAGGGAAATTAAAGCTGCTATGTCAACAGTAGAAATAACTGTTAAGAAAGTCTGCTTTTAACAACAGTTTTTACTCAGACTGACTTTACTAAATACTCACTTCAGAATGGAACAGTGGCTCTGTTTAGAGATATACCATGTTACCCACATACAGTAAAATAAGTACATTATTGTTAAATTGTTAAAAAAAAAAAAATAATTGTTAAGTATTTTCATGTAAGTTGAGAAATGGCAGCATAAAGTATACATGCATAAAACAAATTTAGTTAAATTTAATATGTGCATGTATGAGAATTATTCATAACTCTTACAGAAAGCTGTCTTAAAACTCAGAAGACTAAGGACAAGTAATTTTTTTACTTCATACTCCTACAATTGCAAGGGGAAATGAGGATTTATGAACAGAAGTACGTAAGGAAATAGTTTAAATGAGGCTGATTTGAGAAATATTTATATAAACACACACAAGATTGCTAATGTTGTGTTGGAAGGTAAAGAATTTCTAGCAAACAGCAAGAAATATGCTTTCTTGGGCTTCAACATTGGCAGGAGATAGTACAATTTTTATATGAAATCTAGTCCAGTGTTTATTTTTTTTAGAGAAAGGATTGTAAGGATCAGAATCATGATTCTGCAATCTGTGAAAAATCTGCCTAATATTGGTTATGAACACCTTACAATTTGTATGAAATAAGTTTTAACCATAGATTCTACCACAAATGTTATTAATGTCCCAGATGAGAAACTGAATTCCAAGGTTCATGGATTATTCAATATTAATATATGACAAAAAAATCACATTATTGCTGATACCACTCATTAGTTACATTGATCTGACAAAAGTGAAAGATATTTTTCAGGTATAACTACAGAATTGAGCTGCTTCTATGTTTCAGCATATGAACATAGTTACATGTTAAAGTCCCAGGGCAATAACATTATAGATGCTATGATGACTTATTTTTTCAGAACAAAAAACATTTACAAACCAGCCTTCTTTGTGCAGTTCTTATGAGGTACACTTTGTTCTGAATTATTTATTCAATAAGTTACTTCATTCCCTTATGAATTTGCCAAGGAATATTTACAAATTTTGTCATACTCTGAGAGATAAAAACATTCTTATCTTACGTTTTTAATATATTTATTGGTATTTCAGCTTGGAGTATAAATGAGATGAGTTATGGAAATTTCTTACTAAATTGAGAGTTAGTTGTACTGTCCAATAATATTCATAACAGGATTGATATTTTGGTTTTAAATACATGATTGTACAAGAAAAATGCTGTAAGAATTTATGCATCATTCTGTTTTCATTTGTTTCTAATTTAGAGAACATTTAAATGGGAATAAAGTAAACAAGAGTTCTCCCACAAGAAATAATTATATGTTCAGAATTGTCTTAGTGTTCTAATTCTTTACAGTACAAGGAATTTTCATGTTTTACATATGAACACACTATTTTGGTTGGCTGCTTCAAAGATAAATACTCCTAGGAATAGCTCAAAATGCCCATGAACTCATTCATATTTATATAGCAGAGAGAAAGCAATATTCACCTTGATATTTCTGAATTAGTTATTGTCAGTGTTTCATCAGTTTTATAACACTTTTAAGATAACAACCTGTGTGGGTTCTAAGCTATCTTGGTATTGTATCAAGTTGACAGGTAAATCAATATAATTGATAATCTTCTTTCTGGTCTAAGTAAGTATCAAGTGGACATTAAGACATCTGAGGAAATCTGATAGCTTTTAACTATGTCACTATGTCACTACTGCACAGAAGAACCATATTCTTAGAAAAAGCTATATGTCATAAAAATTATCATTTTCACTTCAGTTATCAAGTGGTTATAATAATGAGAGCACTTCCAGAGCATCGAGACAGGATTAATTAGGCCCCCCACTTCAATATTTTCCCTTTTTAAAATCCTTTTTGGGAAAGAAAAATCTATAAATTTCATGCAGTCCCCAGCACAGGACAATATGGAGATATATTTACGTGCATGCAGCTTAGCTGAGCAGTGTTCCAACTGCACATCTATTTCCACTAAAACAAGATCATCTTTTTGTGCAGATCATCTTCCTTGTTCCTTAAACATTTCTAAATCACTGTGGACAAAGAAAGCTAAATCCCTCAAATATCCTGTCCCTGCTTGCTGGTATGTCCCATCATTGGTACTTGAGCAAAATAAAAAGGCACCTCCTCATCCTAAATCTCCCTCTCCCAAACAAATATTTAAACCAAGCCTCTCAGACATACGCTGGAAACTACTCTTAATTGAGTAATATGGTCAGAGGAGATTCACTTACTATACCATTGTATTGTAAATGAGCACTTAGACTTCTTTCTCAGGAGCTGGTGGATATGGGGTAAATTTTTCACTGCCTGAAGAGTTTCAACCATATGTCTACCACAGGAGGTCACCAGCCATTAGACAATAGATGATTTAATTTGTGTATATGGGAAGTGCACAGCTCCTCCTGCACTGAGGAAATATTTATATTTTAAGTAAAAAATAGATTCACAGATTAAAATATACAAATTTTTAAAAATCAAAAACCAAAACAGACCAGGAGTGAGAATAACCTTTGTTTTGGAAGACTAAGACATGAGATTTAGTTTTTGCTTGAAGTGCTTTGTCCGTGAGTTAGTAGTCATGATCTAGTTCAATCTAAGTTCAATCTATATCTAAGCCACAGCAAATACCCTTGTATAGACAAATCTAGCTCTATATCTCTTTATCTCTACCAGTTCTAGTCATCATCTCTGACTAAGATTTTGAAGATGTGGACTTTTGTGTCCTTGGAGGAGTTCAGATTTATATCATGCATATCAATACACGTGAAATATACATTTTCAATTTAGGGGCTTCTATTCTCAAAACTCTCCTCAAGTGCTTAAGTTTTTTTGTCAATATTTTGGATTGGTTTTGAAGTTTTCCACTGGCCACCTTCTACATTATTATGTACATAAATATCTGCAGCATTCAAAGTTTAAGAAAGTTGAGTCGTGCCTAACAATAATTTTTTTTTAAGTGCTCAGAGTTCTAGTGAATTCTTAATAAAGACAAATTCTCCTGGCTATTGGGTATTCTTATAAAAGGTTTTATAAAGTTTATTTAGGAATTTTCTATAGCAGCCACGTTTTTTCTTTTCTCTCTCAATTTGCATTTATCAGTAATGAAATTCTCTATTTTCCAGTAAGATTTCCTGCAAAGCTGATAATATATGTTCTTTTTAAGGACTTAAACAATCTGCCTAATTATAGCATTGCAATGCTTTTTCCACTCAAGTTATAAATGATAAATCCTGTGTTCTGTGTAAACAATGTTGTTAGATTCAGTTTTCCTTCAAACTGATAGGATCAGACTTACTGAAGTAATCTCTAGGGTTCATGCTAGATTTAAATTGTGTTTCACAAAGAGATTCAATATTTTCCAAAACTCTTGCACTGTAAGATTGCAATGCTTTTTGTCTTGTGTTTTCAAAGTGGTAGAATATATACATTCACTTTAATGAGAGAAATCACTGACTTGCAGAGAGCAAAAGCATTTCCCACAAATGGGCCTGTGAAGACCATGTCACTTTTCATCTGACAGAGAGCACACAATGTTTACAGCATTTGTTTGTCTGTTTTAAGGACAGAAAAGCCATCATACAAAATCAAATAAAATATTTGATGGCTTTGGGAAGAGAAAATATGAAGAAGGACTGAAAGAGAGATCATAGAATCACAGGATGGTTTGGGTTGGAAGGCTCATTAAAGATCCTCTAGTTCCAACCCCCTGCCATGGGCAGGGACACTTTCCACTAGCCCAGGTTTCCCAAAGCCCTGTCCAGCCTGGCCTTGAACATGGCCAGGGAGGGGGCAGCCACAGCTTCTCCGGGCAACCTGTGCCAGTGTCTCACCACCCTCACAAGAAATCATTTTTTCCTTATCTCTAATCTCTGTCAGTTTAAAACTGTTACCCCTTGTCCTTTCCCTACACTCCCTTATAAAGAGTCCCTCCCCAGCTTCCCTCTAAGCACTGAAAAGCCACTACAAGGAGACCTGAGAGCCTTCTCTTCTCCAGGCTGAACAACCCCAACTCTCTCAGCCTGTCCTCATAAGGGAGGTGCTCCAGACACCTGATCATCTTCCTGGCCTCCTCTGGCCTCACTCCAACAGGTCCATGTCCTTCTTATGTTGGAGGCCCCAGAGCTGGACACAGCACTGCAGGGGGGTCTCATGAAAGCAGAGTAGGGGGGCAGAATCACCTCTCTTGACCTGCTGGCTACACTGCTCTTGATGCAGCCAAGGATACAGTTAGCTTTGAGGGATGCAAACACACATTGATGGGTCATGTTGAGCTTCTCATCAACCAACACACCCAAGTCTTTCCCCTCAGGCTTGCTCTCAATCCACTCATTGCCCAGCCTGTATTTGTGCATGGGATTGCCTCAGCCCATATACAGGACCTTGCACTTGGCCTTGTTGAACTTCATGAAGTTTGCACGGGCCCACCACTCAAACCTGTCCAGGTCCCTCTGGATGTCCAGCATGTTGGCCACACCACACAGCTTGGTGTTGTTGGCAAATTTGCTGAAGGTGCACTCAATACCACTGTCCATGTCACTAAAAAGATGTTAAACAGCACTGGCCCTAACACCCACCCCTGAGGAACTGCACTCGTCACTGCTCTCCACTAGGACATCGATGGATAGGTGAGAAATATTTTACATTTTCCACATTTCTGTAATGAACACTGGGCAAAATGTGTAAAAATATCTGACTGAGAATGTTGGGGTTTTCAGCTTGATCACTAGAGATACTTCAAATACTTTCAAAAAATAAAAAGGTGAAGGTTTTATAAAGACCTCAAAAAGACACTCTACTGAACTTGATTTTAAGAATCTGTATGTTCCAAACATTTTTTTTTTATTATTATTGTATTCTAATAGGACAATGCCTTCAAAATTTATGAACAATCTCATTTAGGGAAAATATGTCTTTCTGATGTTTTCAGTGTTCTTTGAACCTGTCATCAAAGCTGATAGTGATGTACCTGGGAAGCACATTAAAGGCTTGATTTATTCGGATTTTCAAAGTACTTTTTGAAAGTATTCAAATAAATATCAGAAAACTGACATTATATGTACCTACAAGTAGTCAACAGATCACTGAAAACTACTTAACAGTTTTCTTAACAAAAGTCCTGCCTATTGGAATAGATATATTCCTGATTTTAGAACAGATATTTGCTTAAAAGTAGGGTTTTGCTTATAACAAACCAGTGTATTCAATTGGTGTTATCACTGTATTTATTCTTTTAAGTATCAGATGAAAAACATGCATCTGTACTAGGACATCAAAGATAAACCCATCTTTTTAGTGGTTTTTTACCTGTAGTCTGGCTTTTCCATGTCATTAAGATCTTAAGAATCACAGAAGGAAGAAGTGCACTTTTGTATGCCAATAATTGTTGCACTGCTTGGAAACCCAAAAGACAGAGTAGAAATTTTTAATAGGTAACTTTTTAATGGTTAACATGGCCGTGCAGAAGGATCTAGACAGATGGAAACATTGGGCAATTATCAGTGGCATGAAATTTAACAAGAACAAATGTGGAAGTGGAGAGGGAGATGCAGATCTCTTCTCCCAGGTGTTCAGTGACAGGACACATGGGAATGGCTCAAAGCTCTGCCAGGGACTCACAATCCTCTACCTCTGAACTAGTCCTTTTCACTAATGATGAATTCTCATTGCAAAACCTTAACTCCATCAAATCTGAAGCCAGTAGCAGATTGTTAGCTCATCTAGGGATAATGACAGGGTCATGCATGCAACATCAAAAATGTGAGGCACTGCATGTATTTTGGTCCTAAATCCTAAACTGTTCAGATTAAAGTCCTAGAAAAAATTGTGCAGACATCGTTTGGATTGTATGCTTGTTTTTTTTTTTTTTTTTTTCTTTTTTTTTTTTTTTTTTTTTTTGTGAAATCCAGGATGCTCATCCAAACATGAGAACTTAGGCAAAGCTTCAATTTGAAATATTTTAACTCTGAGAAAACTTATTAGTCCTATGAAAGCTAACTAATTAAAGGAAATCACTCTCAATGTGTCAATATCTACCTAGGTAATGTGGACTCTGCAAATGTTCAGATCCTTGGAAACACTTCTGACTATGTGTATTTAATGATGACAGCTGCCTTTCCCTAAATCAAGATGTCAGTTTTGCAGAGTTCAGGTTTACATACCCGGTCTGCAAAAGCAAATCTTCCCTGGCATGTAGGTGAAGTTTCAGAAGACTTAGTAACAGCATTGTTTCACCTTTTAGTATACTTAAATTAATAACATGCTACATCTTTAGTTTCCACAGGATCTATTATTCATCTTAACCAGCAAACACATAAATGTAGTTTCAAATTTATGACTCTGTCACAATACCCTCTGAATATTCCATGATTCTATGGCACTGTGTCTGTCATAGAGATAGGACATACTGTTTAACCTCCTAATGAGGATTCTTGCAGTGCAAATCAAAAGTCTCTGAAAACTGTAAATGAATCATCTCATGTAATGCTTTGTTCTCCTCAACACTAAATAATGCTTTAGTGTTGGATCTTCAACTTTTTGAAGTTTTTTCTTAGTATTGAAAAAGTCTCATCTTAAATATTAATAGTCTTTCATCTTAAATATTAATAGTCTTTGTGAATAAAATCATCATGACTGGTTTTTGTCATCAAAACAAGCAAGTTCTTATTTCTGCATCCTATAACATTTACAGAATCCTAAAGCATGTCAGTTGTCATATATACTAACTGGAGTCAAATATCTGATTGGAGAATAAAGAAATCACAGAGAACACTTGGTGTCCAAAACATCATGAGCACTACACTATCAGACCACTAGCAAAGTCAGATATTGGCAAACTATTTATGCAACATTTTCAATTTCTTCTTAGTTAGTTAGCACCACAAAGATGGTGATTTTCTGCTCTAAATTTCTCATACTTAATCATGCCGGTGTACTCTCTTTTTGAAAGTTTACTGCAAAACTGGTTTAGGTATTTCTCTTAATTTCTCTAGGTTTATCTTATTTGTTATTGGTTTTAGGACAAAAATATAAATTCTGTTGATTGTTATAGCAGCTGCTTCATTTAATTTACTGTGTATCCTAATAGCATATTCAGTTGATTATTGTGTTTTAATGTTGCAGCCAATCCAAGAATACAGTAGAACAAGTGTCTTTCTATTAAAAAAAAAAAAAAAAAAAGCAAAACCTCAGTTTGTATGTTCTTATGAAATCCTTTCTTACCATTTTAGATAAATCTCATGCATGCACCGTAAAATATTTTACATCATACTCTTTGAAAAAAGCATCATCCACTGTTTAAATTTATGTTTCGTTCAAAGACTCAAGATTTTTGTTTCAAGGGCTTACAGCATCTCACTAGTATTATTTCTACTGTGGTATACCATACTGCAGGCAATAATATTGTCACATCAACACATCGCTTCTGTCATGAACACTTGGGAAATTTAAATTATCAGAAAATGTGAATCACTTTTACAATTTATGTAGCCCTTTAATATTCCTCTCCTGCCTGTATTTGAAGCCTTCCATTGCTTTCCAGACTGCTGAATGGTAGGCAGTCACAGTAAAAAGTAATCCTAGGTAGCTAGACCCAGAAGCCAAGAATCCTTTGTCCTAGCTGCAGAAATCACTAAAATGTAGTCTGGCTCTCTTTTCTTTCCTGTCCTTCTCACACTCTTGGTGGCACAGTGGTCTAGTTTTCTCTCTACAGAGACTACTTGATAGTTGGGTGACCACATTATTTTTCTGAAGGATAAGGTGTACGTGGGTTTCAAAGGATCCAGCTGTCAAGGGCTTCCAGAGAGAAGCTTTTTCAGAAAAGTGTAAACCATCATAAACTGTATTTTCACTGAAAGGGATAGTGAATTTGTGCTGGACGTGACTTGAACATTGCTCTTAGGGAGAGAAATACATGATGGGCACAACTAGATGATAGACACAACTCTTCCCAGTCCCTGATTTGCAAAGGAATTTAGATCAGGGCTAACATGCATAGAAGCCAGAATATGACTACCCAGAGGACTCTGTGATACAAAATATATATGCCAAATTTAAGTATGCAGTAGATTTTGTTGCAGTTAGGGAAGGCTGGATCTTAGTTTTAAAGACAGGTGCTAACAGGTGGTAACAAGCGCCGTTCCTCAGGGGTCAGTGTTGGGGCAAGTGCTGTTTAGTATCTTTGTCAATGACATGGACAGTGGGATTGAGTGCACCTTCAGCAAATTTGCCAACAACACCAAGCTGTGTGGTGCAGTTGACACGCTAGAGGGAAGGGATGTGCCATCCAGAGGGACCTGGACAGGCTGGAGAGGTGGGACTGTGCAAACCTCATGAAGTTCAACAAGGCCAAGTGCAAGGTCCTGTATATGGGCTGAGGCAATCCCATGCACAAATACAGGCTGGGCAATGAGTGGATTGAGAGCAAGCCTGAGGGGAAAGACTTGGGTGTGTTGGTTGATGAGAAGCTCAACATGACCCATCAATGTGTGTTTGCATCCCTCAAAGCTAACTGTATCCTTGGCTGCATCAAGAGCAGTGTAGCCAGCAGGTCAAGAGAGGTGATTCTGCCCCCCTACTCTGCTTTCATGAGACCCCCCTGCAGTGCTGTGTCCAGCTCTGGGGCCTCCAACATAAGAAGGACATGGACCTGTTGGAGTGAGGCCAGAGGAGGCCAGGAAGATGATCAGGTGTCTGGAGCACCTCCCTTATGAGGACAGGCTGAGAGAGTTGGGGTTGTTCAGCCTGGAGAAGAGAAGGCTCTCAGGTCTCCTTGTAGTGGCTTTTCAGTGCTTAGAGGGAAGCTGGGGAGGGACTCTTTATAAGGGAGTGTAGGGAAAGGACAAGGGGTAACAGTTTTAAACTGACAGAGATTAGAGATAAGGAAAAAATGATTTCTTGTGAGGGTGGTGAGACACTGGCACAGGTTGCCCGGAGAAGCTGTGGCTGCCCCCTCCCTGGCCATGTTCAAGGCCAGGTTGGACAGGGCTTTGAGCATTCTGGGCTAGAGATGTTGGAACTAGAGGATCTTTAACATTCCTCTCAGACCAAACCATGCTACAATTCAATAAAAATTCTAAGCCTATCTTAAGCCTGCAGTAGTTCCACCCTAGGACTTTATTCCCATTTCTATTTTATATTGAACATCCAGTATACATAGAGCCCAAACTGGTCAGATAAAGGAAGAAGTTATATTTGGCTTTAGTCTTAATTACTCAAGTTGCTTGTCAAGGGAATACTAGAGCAAAGTCAGCAGAATACTATTCAATTGAAATTAAAGATGTTTATTTTAATTAATTTATCCATACTTTTTCTGAGTTTACCATTTGCCTTTTACCATGTGGAAAGAGAAACTTATTTCTATTAAATTACTTAATCACTGGGGTTTATTTGATTTCAGATTTGCTTCCTTCATTTCCACATGGAGTGTTATTTCTGCCTGAATTTCAGAGTGTGTATTCAGGTAAGAATTATTTAGCAATTGACATGTTCTTAATGATAAACTATTAGGGAATCTCTTTTTCTCTTTTGAACACATAATATTGGGGGGGGGGGGGGGGGGGAGGGGACACACGACACAACACCCAACCAACCAAAAACAAACAGAACATCTGTTATCTCTCTTCTGCTTTGCTACCTTCTGAAAGGAGTTGAAGATCTGGGTTCTTGATGTCATCCTGGAGGACAGGTTTTGCCTTAAATGAAGGCCACCTTGGTATACTGACCTATTGGTACAAGCATTTTCCTTAAGAAATCTTTCTATTTAGTATTTCAAATTATAATTGTCTCTTAAAGATTCTCTAATTGTGTAACTAGCTGAAGATTTTATGTCACACTGATATTAACTGGTTTGTTGTTTGAAATATGTAACCTCTGAAATACATGATCCTTTGCAATGTAAGTGTTCTGTAGAGACATAGTTGCTGCAGGGTCTAATGAAATGTCATCTGATAAACAAATGCCTTCCTGTCTTAGTAGAGTAATTATATTAAGTGTTCTATGGTGAAATCCTGACCCCGCTTACACAAATCTTGCTCACAAATGTATCCACTGGCTTAATGTTCAAATAGGGCTACAAAAATCAGTTGTCATGAGCTTAACTGCTGTCAGATAAATATAATTTAGTCTTCATCTTCTAGTACATTTAATAGGCTCAATGTTTACTGTTTTAAAGGTAAGTATTTATGAACAAGGCAATGTGTCAGTGGTTTAATGTCCATTTCTTGCAATGTGAACGCAGGATTTTTTTTTTCAAATGCATTCCTAATTCTGAATTCTGTCCAAAACATATCCCTTTTAATAAGGTGAATGAGTAACTCTCTGTCCTTGTACACATTCTTTTCTTTTTTTTTTTTTTTTTTTTTTTTAGAGCAATAGGAGAGAAGCTGGCTGGTATATTTATGAAAAAAAAAACCTCTTTATTGTGCCCTTCTGTTTGGAGTAATTTATGTTATGACCTTGCTTTTTATAACTGCCTTCCTATAGAAATATATCTATCTCATCTAGGACAGGCACAAACTCTTCAGCAGTGAGTGTTTTCAAGACCTCAGCTGAGAAAAAGCATGATGTTAGAACTAGAAAGATAAACTGGCTTCTTCATACTAGACAAGGAGAAGGTATCGAAATTTAATTAGTTTCCATACACTGATGTTATTTTTAAGGGTCATATAAAACACTTAATAGGCTCATACATTCTTCCAGGTATTAATCACCCAAGAGCACCTTAAAATTCAGCTTTGGCATTAAATTTATCCGGTAGTTTTTACTCGTCACCTGAATTAACATCTAACATTTGCTTCATTATACAGTTAGCCATATATCGGGATTTTCATATAGTTTGTTAAAAGCTCAGCCACACATCCGCTTTACTTGATGTTACAATGATTGCATTGGAAGTTTTCCAATAATATTTCTCAGACAAGAAGACAGTATTAAGTCTATCAAATTCCACTGGTTTGCTAATAACATTGATTGTATAGATTGTCACATTATATATTTAACTATTTCAGTGTTGATTCTGTAAAATTAGATAAGTGATATTTTGAAAGTAATTACAAGGCAGTATAATTAAAAGCCAGTAGAACCAACAATGAAAAGTTTACTACAGTTTTACATATTCTTAGAATGAGGATAGACTTTTTTTAGACAAGCTGCTTCAAATTTCCGTTTGCTTTTGGAGCTGGAAATAGCAGGCACCCTATTTTCCTTTTAGTTTATCTATAATTGAGGAAAGAAATATACTTTTATGAAATTCATTTGTGTACATCCTACCTTCAAATCTGTAAATAAGATTGTATTAAGAAGATTAACTAAAGGAAGACATAAGCCTGTTAGAGTGGGTCCAGAGGAGAGCCACAAAAATGATCCGAGGGCAAGAACACCTTTCCTATGCAGAAATTCTGAGACAGGTGAGGTTTCTTAGCTTGGAAAAGAGAAGACTTCAGGAGAACCTTATTAAAGCCTTTCAATGTATAAAGGGGGCTTTAAGAAAAACAGATAAAGATTTTTTACGAGGGCCAGTAGTGACTGGACAATGGGAAATGGTTTTAAACCAAAAGAAAGTAGATTTGGATTGGATATAAGGAAGAATATTTTTATTACGGAGTTGGTGAGACAATGGAACAGGTTTCCCAGAGAAACTGTGTCTGCCCTGTCCCTGGAAGTGTCTAAGGCCAGGCTTTGAGGAACCTGGTCTAGTGGAAGGTGTCCCAGACCATGGAAGGGGGGTGGAACTAGATGATCCTTAAAGGTACTTTCCAACTCAAACCATTCTATGTTTTTCCATTACATCATCCACTGATTTCACCTGAAAACAGTTGTGCTGTGAACATTACAGATAAAGGGTGCCTCAAATTATTTGTAACCTAATCAAATATGAAAAAAAAAAAGTCCAACCAATATTAAAAGGGAAGGTTTCTTATTTCATATTTTACAGGTGATAAACAGAGACAACCAAGAATTTCCTCCTTATTAAGATCTGATTTTACATTAGCTGCCCTGAAGCAGAATATTGCTTGTTGCAATTTCAGTGCACACAATCCATGAACCTCGTTTCTCTTATGTAATGCAGGCAATAAATATGCCATTTGAGTATTGTTGCATATGTATTATACATGTGTAATTTAGATTCTTAAATGGTCATATTTAATGAAGATGAATAAATAATTTATATGCAGTAGCAGCAATCTGGACTACAGTAGTTAGTGTCCAGAGAAATACATTCTGAATAATATAATGAGAATCAGTTGTTAGTGTCACCTCTTACTTCTCCTGTTGAACATGCTTTGTCAACATAAAGAAAATAAAAACATTACATTTCATTATAGATTGGGGGTGTGTGTGTGTGTTTTATTTTGGTTTTTCTTTTTTTTTTAGAAATACAGTTTTAGTGTCTTAATATCTCTCACTGTGTAAATCATTACAGCACACTGGAAAGCTCCAAACTTTCACTGGTGATGCTGGTATTTATCATCCTAATCTTGGTGTAGTAAGAATCAAAAATTACTGAGAAATCATACTTCTAGGGTGCAAGATGATTAAGGTTATTTTCCACTTGTTTCACCAAGATAAGCACATCCAAGACTAACTTGCATATTGCCTTGCTTTTCCAGGACTCTAGTCATCTTTCAGTTTTTCCAGCATTCTGGATATAGGAGAAATACAAGGCTTGCACAGGAAAGCAATGCAAAACATTTTCTTCATAGTTTCTTGATAAGCAGTATTAGCTTCTATAAGTAGCAAAGTACTTCATAGAGGAATTAAATGTTATCCTGGTTTACTAAAGAATGAAAAATAAGGCACAGAAAGAAATTCATGCAACATTTTGCAGGCCACTAACAGAGACAAGAATAAAATGAAGCCCTGTAGACTTTACCTCCATTTCCTACATAATTGTACCTGGCAGGTATCTCATTTCTATTGAGAATAAAACTTTCACAATTTACATACGATTTATATTAAATGTGTAAAAATAAACCTTAATCTTTACACAACAAAATCAAATGTATAATATAATGAAATTACTGAAAAGGAGTTTGTTATGGCTTGAGCCCAGAGGCCAACTGAGAACCATACAGCCACTTGCTTTACTCCTTCCCTGCCTTCCCACGGTGGGATAGTGAAGAGGAAATAAAATGAAAGGCTCATGGATTGACACAAGGAAAGGGAGGGATGACTCACCCATGATGCTCACGGGCAAAAGACAGACTCGTTAAGGGGAGAAAAAGAACATCTATTTAATTCAAACACTACCACCACCAATTAACTAACAGAGTAGGACAGTGCAAAATATAACCACACCTTAAGAACAACTTCCTCCCTTCCCTCCACCCTTGCTTCTTCCCAGGCTCAACTTTGCTCCTAATTTCTCTCCCTCCTCCCCTCCAGTGGTGCAGGGGATGGGGGTTGTGGTCAGTTCATCACCTGTTGTTTCTACCACTCCTTCCTCCTCAAGGGAAGGACTCCTCACGGTCTACTCTTGCTCAGTTTGGACCCCTTCCCATGGGAAACAGGCCTCTGTGAACTTTCTATGACATGAGCCCTTCTTGCAGGGCTGCAGCTCTTCATGAACTTCTCCAGTGTGTGTTTCTGATACAGGGTGCTGTCCTTCAGGAACAGACTTCTCCAGCCTGGGCTGCCCTCAGAGCCCCAGCCTCCCTCAGGCACAGCCACCTGCTCCAGAGTGGGGTCCTTCAAGGGCTGAAGAAAAGCAGCTACTCCACGAATGACCTCCAGGGTGCAGGAGGACAGCCTGTGCTCTCACCATGGACTGCAGAGAAGTCTCTACTCTAACCCACCTCCTCTACTTCCTTCTCCTTTCCTCAACTGACCTCAGTGTTTGCAGAGCTATTTCCCTCACAGCTCCTCCTCCTCACAGGTTCCTCTTCTTAAATACCTTATCACAGAGGTGCAGACATTGTCACTAATTGGCCTGGCCTTGGCCAGAGAGGGGCTTGACTTCAAGTCAGGGGAGCTTCTAGAAGCTTCTCACAGGGGAAACCTCTGTAGTCCCTTGTGAGAGACAAGAAACCGAGCCTAAGAAAAACAGCCCAAGAAAGCAAAAATTGAGGCTGTTCAAAGGAATGCCTCAAACACTCTCAAGACAAAACTATAGTCACGGGGTGAATGGTGTGGAGGTTGAAGCTGATAAGGCTGCCCCAATAACACAAGATGCAGCTTCAGGGGGGAGCTCCGTGGAGACAGGACAGCCCTGCTCTAGTGCACCTGGGCAAATTTCAAGGGCCATCTGTCCAGTGAATGAACTTTGCTTCATTGTCCATGAAATGTGTATCAAAGTTAACACACCTCAATATGCTAATGAAGGCTAACATGCTAATTACATTATCCCATGAAACACCTTACCCCTCCCTGTACACTGGTTATGTAGGTATGTGGGTCGACCTAGGGGACAAACCCAAGGAAAGTGGGTATAAATCAAAGAGGGGAAGAAAGAGAGGGCCCTGGAGACAGCAGTGAAGTGAAGAAGATGGATGGAAGCGAAAAAGACATCTGCCTCCTGGAACCCTCGCTGGCGGGATCAGTGCAGGAACCCAGACAAGTGATCTGTATTTCCCCGTTCCTCCATTCCCCCCATCTCCCTCTTCTCCCCTCCCCATTAAGCAATGCAAGGCATATTGTATTGCTTGCTGCAACTTGCTATATCCTTAGCCAGTAATCATGTGTTCAATTAGTACATTGTGGGTAGTTAATAAATGTCTGGACTTGGAGACTTGTCTGCTCCACTGGGGATTTGCGAATCTGAGTCACTTGTCTCCCTCATCTGAGCAGGACGTGACAGCCCCTCCCACGCTACCAAAGACCCCACCACACACACACACAAATACAAATTTACACAGAATTACACAAAATGTAAATCAAAGTGTAAATTACACCACTCAAAGAAAATAAAGAAAATATTAACAGGTTTATTCTGTTATTACCTACCTACAATGAAACAGGCATGTTAAGAATTTGAAAATTACTTTTGAAATTCCATTATCATATCTTTTCTCACTAGTATAGAGAAAAATTATTTGGACTCTGAAGTCTATTTACAAAACTGATTTAAGTATGGATTTTCAAAGATTTTAAAGAAAATACTAAGAGCTTTGGTTCTTTCATACCTTATGATAAGGCAGGCTAAGGCAGCTATAATTTTGATGCTAAACAGCTCCCCTTTTCAACCTTAATCCCAATCTGGAAGTGCAAAAACACCTTCACACAGGAAAACTTTTGTGCTAGAAGCTTTCAACCAGGAGAGATGAGGCCCTCTGAGAAGGGCTCTTACAATGCAGCACCTAAGACCACTGAGCAAACACGAGGTGAGTACAAGCTGCTCTTGTAACTGGTTCGCTTAATCAGAGCAGATGGCTATTGCCATTATCTTATTACAGCTGATTAAGGAATGTATAAAATCTTGTCTTGTTCTAAATGGAAAGCAATGAGCATAAGTGGGGTGGTAGATGTATAGCTAGCTGTAAGGTTAGGGGATTTCACAAATAGGGTAATAATATTTAGACACAATATTTCAATGAGCTGTTAAAAATATTAATTTATAATTTTTTCCCATACAAGCAGAAAATAAAAAGTTAGTAAAAGTGAGTAAAAGATTCCTTACTTTGTTTTCAGAGTTAAGTGGTTTAAACTAGATATGTTATATTTCTATCTATCCTCTTCCTTACGCATAAGAGAAAGCTGCATGTACTTTGCTTCACTATTCTTACTGATATTTAATGTTAATGTAGTAGATCATTAAACTTTCCTAATCTTTTTTCCATTCATTCTACTTGTTCAGCCAACTGATTTTTTTATATTTTTTAAATATTTTTTTTAGCAGTTTTGAATCTTCTCAATCTAAAATGCTAGCTGGTCTCTAAAAGCCAAGAATTGGTAAGCAGTTGTTTTTTCATGACTGCAGTAAATTATATGTAAGCAAATAATTTAGATTAGAAAAGGTAAATACATCAACAATACTCTTTACTGCTGAAGATTTCAGTCTACTGAAATCAGTGAAAAGACTATTATTGATTGCCAAAGGTCTTAGAACAGACCTTTAGCAGGAAAGAAAAAGGGCAGAAATGAGCTAGAGAAGAGAAAGGAATAAGCTAATAGATTTATTTAAAATTCACTCTCTCTGTTAGACTAAGTGTAAGTTCAGCCTTTATTTTCTGTTCACATATTTAATCAACATGATAATTCATATAAAAGGTCTAATGAGGATTATGCATATCTGAAGTTTAAGAGACAGAAAATATGTTATTGCAGAATCTGTAGAAAACATTTGAAAGAACTCTAGTTCTTAAAACAAACAAACCAACCCAAAATACCCCCTTTCAGCTATAGTTGATAGTTGCTGCAATCTGATGTTTGGAATATTTTTCTAATTTAACGTATTATATCATATTAGGGTAAATCTCGTTTACCATTTTTTCCTGAGAAGTAGAGGTGTACGGCTCAGCTTTAGGCACTTCTTGATAAATACACAGGAAAAAGAGTTCAGCAAAATACTTGGCTGAGAAAGTTTTTGAAACTCTGTGAAATTTCAATGTGTGAAGGAAAAAAATGAAAATTCTGAAGAAAAAGTGTAGAGCTTGGCTTTCTGATTAAAATGTTTTTGGAGGACAAACAGAGCTAAAGGTAAAAATAGTTGGTTCTTGCTATAGCACTGTGCAGTTCTCTACTAGTCTACATGTTTATAAGCTGTCTGCCCAATGAGTAATGTGGGTTTTGCTTTGTATTTAATAACAAATAAGTTTAAGTATAAAAAAACCTACTTATAAATTTACTAATTATAAAAGGACACCTACTGACTTCCAAAGCTAACTTAACTTCACTAAACAAGTGAAGGCTGTCCTCTCCAAGAGTGACAGAAGGTCAATTTAGTTTTTGAAAGTGCCTATCAAATATACTGAGAAGCTAATTGTTCATACCTTCCTCAGGATTGTTTGAAATAATCCATTTTTTTCTAAAAAGTTCAAAGATGTTTTATAGAAGAAATTTTGAGTGATGTGGTTTTAGAATCCTCAAGTCAAAACATTAATGGAGTACCAGAGGTTTCATGCCTAAAGCCATCTGAGAAGAGATATTGAGTTTATTCCTTGGCATTGCAACTCAAAGGCTATGTTTTGCCAGACCTGGATCTGAAAGGTTTAACAGGAAAGGTAATAATAGGCCTCTGGGTTTATGAAGGGTGTAAAGAGACCTTTGTTTAAGAACACATGTTTCTAATGCAGCTACTTTTGGAGCTTATATGCCAGGAGTATGCCTGGGATACAAGACTATGGCTTTCTGAAGCCTCTTTCTCAAAGCTGTTTTTGTGTCTCTGATCATTTATAATAGTATTTATCTAATAGAAACATGATTTCTAAACTGCACAGAGCTGTCATATTTAGAGATTGCTACAGAAACTGAAAAAAATCCAGTCCTACTAAAATTGTACTTTTTTATCTACCAAGATTACTACCTATTTTTCTTCCTTGGTAAAGTCTAACCTACAAAAGATATCCTAATCTGAGAAAATCATATTACTAAGAACTGGGTGGAAAAGTGCTTCTGTCTGAAGAAAGCAATTCTTTTAACATTATCTACTGAATAGCAAATAAGGTAATTTGTAAAATAGTCCTAATCTTTTCAAGAAGGAATCATGGCACTTAAGATTCGCTTCACATCTATTAATTCAAAATTCTTTATTCACCGAGGTTGGGATTAAACATTCTACAAAATACATTTTTACCTTTTTTTTTTTTTTAATCTAAATATAAAGTGTCATGTTTCTAAACAGTGACAGGATAGAAACATTCACCTTTGTAAACCTAAATCTCTCTTACAACACAGTATTCTAAACTTTTATTTTCTAGCTAAATGATTGCATTAATCTTTTAATAGGCTTGTCTTTACTGTTACAAAAGTAGCTGAGAGTCATTTCAAAGACTTGCTCATAAAAACTGAGTGCAATAGAGGTTGTAAACTAGTCTGGCACATATGTCTTAAAGATACTTGATTACCTGCTCTGTGACAGGGGGAGGACATGCAGCAGGTGTACAAAACCAGAAACTAATTTAATGTAGCCCACAGAAGATCTTTCATAGTACACTTTAGGACCTGTGACAGTCCACAATAGGAACAAAAGGCAATATTTGTAGGGATTTGAAGTGACTGGTTTGAAGAGTGGGCAGATGGTTAGAAGAATAAAAGAAGCTTTCTGAGGCTTCTTCATGCTGCTATTGGGGTCCATCAAGTCAAAAAAAGCGTTTTACAGCTGCTAAAAGGAAAATTCTGAGTGCCGGTGAGAGAGTTTAGGGTTGAATCCAGCTGTCAGCAAAACACTGCTATATGCTCAACTATTGCCACTCTTAATTTCTAAGCAGCGGTATAACAAAGGAATCACTGTAATGTTCCATGTGTGATGAATGGGTCACTGCATACACAGTAGTGTGTGCTGTTAGAGTTATCTTGAGGTTAGGTAACCTATTTTACTACATCTCTACTAGTTAGTGTTGACAAAAAGAGTAAGATCTACATAAGGCTATACTCATTATTTAAAGTAGAAACAGAAATTTCTCACTATACTTCCATGCTTGTTGTCCCCCACCCACCCATCCCCCAGTACATCTTGATCTTTCCATTTCCTTGCATTCTGTCCTTCTGAATAGCCCATCAAGTACTCTGCAATCCCAGAAAACTTGTGATACATCCCATAACAAATTTTGTACAATCCTCAAATGCTCTTCACCTGCATCACGTATTGAACCCTATTGGCAACAACTCCTTTCTGTCTGCAACATGTTCTGGGAGTTTCTTTGGTTGGCTCATCTTGGTGAGTTTCTCACCAGTGACAAGGGACAGATCCTTCTCCCCAGGAAGACCCAGAGGAGTGGAGAAAGTCAGTGATCCATTTACACTGATTAAATTGATTAAGTTCCTAGGGTTCCCCTGTCTGTCATTGTTCCTCCAATCCTTGCTGGTATTTATGTTTATGGTGATTAGCCTTCAATCAGAAAACCTAACAATTACATGTGGTTTCTGAAACATGCATACTTTCCATTTTTATACTACGTCTTTCACTGGAAGTCTTGTGAGATTTTACTAATGGAGCACTGTGTAGTTTAAAAGGGGAAACAATGTGGAGAGGGTGGAAGACAAAGCAACAGGATTAGAGTTAGTCAAATATTTTTAATTTCTCTACCTTTTTCATTTTACAAAATTTAGGGAAATAAAAATGAAGTTTGTGATTTGTCTGTATCTTCCTTGTTTTCTTTTGAATATCTAATACATGTAAAATGTAGATGAATGTGAGAAACAATATTCTGTTCACTGCTCAGTAAATTGTTGATAAGTTCTCAGTGTTACTGGATACTCCTGGGAGAAAGGACTGAAAAAGGCAATCCTTTTTCACCCCTCCCAAGCACGGATGCATGATGCATGCCCTCTGGAAGGTGGCATGGATGACATTAAAAAAAAAAACAAAAACAACGACAAAGAAAACATATAAAGAGAGATAATGCTGCCCTCAAAACTATCAAATTTCCATTTTACATGTGTTTGAGTGTTGGAGAGGTATTATATACAGGCTTATTTATATTTCCCTAGTGCAGGAAAACTGGAATTATGAATTCTGTGATGGTCTATTGTCATATTAGTCTTTTAAAAACATAAGGTCACATTAAGCTTATTTAAAATTTCTGTGCATCTTTCATTAATCCTGGTGGTCAGATGTCATGGAAAAAGCTTCCATTAGGTCAAAAACATAGCTACGGTATTCTGGGAGGTGAGGCTAGGTCTTTCTGACTGGTTACTACCAGGTCATCACTTGTAACACTGGAATACAACTTTATGTTTCAGCAGTTCCATCTTTCTGATATTTTGTTAGCCAAAAGGCCCTTTCATCAGTTTTCACCTTTAGCTTGCTGGATTAATGTCAAAGAGATATCTCTCATTGTCAATGCCTGTGTGTCTCCAGCTCATTGAACTATGCCAAAGCAGAGGTTCGTAAGGACAACATTGACTTGGGAAGCAAAATAGTGAAGGAAAACAGTAGTGTCAGAATCCCAAGTTCTTTTGTCAGTTTTAAAGAAACATGAAATTATGAAATAATTATATCTTCTGGTGCCCTAGATCAAGAGGCATTTGTCCCAAGTGAAAGAAAACTTTGTCATATGAAAATGTATTCATTTTGAAGAAAACATCAAGTTGGCTTACAAGCAATATTGGGGCACAAAACCATTTGGGAAAGGGCAGTTTAAAAAGAGAGCATTTTGTAAAAAAGGTTTTTTCCTCAATTACTGCTTTTTGTCAAGTTTGATAAGTATTGAGTTACAACAGCCACATCCTTTCATGTTCAAACATTATGATTACAAGAACAAATCACAGGATCACTCATAGATCATGGCCACTGTCTGTGGAATTCATTCACTGCAGAATTCATTCATTCTAGAGAGCTCATAAATACTGAGCGCACTGCAAACAGTGACTCTCCCTTATGGCTACAGCATACTGATTTTTATATTTATGCCATAGTTCCTTCTCAGCTTAAAGAAAATGTTTCCCATTAGACTGTAAATAATTGATATGCCTATTGATTTTCTTTAATGTTTTAGAAGCTTTTCTGAATTTGTATACTTTATCATTAACTTAATGTAACAGTAAGAAAAATGTGTTGTGACTATCATAAAAGGTTACTCAAGGGAAAATACTCTTCATCCAAGACCTCTCAGATGTCTCATGATGTGTATGCTTATACAGGCAAGTACTGCTCCCTTTGATGTAATTTCTCTTACAAAGGCAAATGTTGCTTAAATCTCTTCCCTGCCCTCCAATAAAGCTTGTACATATGAAGAAATTTGCACTGAGAGCCAATCAACATTTGTGGTGATGTGCTGGGTTTGAGTGTGGCGGGGTTTTGTTAGTGGGGTGGAGGGGCTACAGAGGTGGCTCTTGTGAGAAGATTCTAGAAACTTCCCATCTCTAAGTCAGACCTGCATCTGGGCAAGGCTGAGCTAATTAGCAGTGGTGATTATGCCTCTGTGATGATGTATTTAAGAAAGGGAACCTAAGAGGAAGAGGAGGAGTGAGGGAAATACCTCTGCAAACACCAAGATCAGTTGGAGAAAGGAGGAAGAGAGGGAGAGAGGTGCGCCGGAGCAGAGACCCCCCTCAGCCCATGGAGAGAGGGTAGGCTGTGCTCCTGCACCCATGGAGGTCACCGGTGGAGCAGATGCCCTCCTGCAGCCCATGGAAAACCCCATGTTGGAGCAGGTGACTGTGCCTGAGGAAGGCCGGGACTCTGAGGGCAGCCCATGCTGGAGCAGTCTGTTCCTGAAGGACTTCAGCCCACAGCAGGGACCCACACTGGAGCAGTTTGTGAAGAGCTGCAGCCTATGGGAAGGACTCATGTTGGAGAAAGTTCATGTCAGCCTGTCTCCTGTGGGAAGGACCCCAAACTGGAGCAAGGGAAGAGTGTGAGTAGTCTTCCCCCCCGAGGACAAAGCAGCAGCAGAGACAACAGGTAATGAACTGACCACAACCCCCATCCCCTCCCCCCTACACCTCTCTTGGAAGGTAGGAGGTAGAGTCAGAAGCCAATAATTAGTGCTGTATTCAGGGGTGAGTACTGGGTCTGATCTTGTTTAATATCTTCACTAATGATCTGGATGATGGACAGATGCTGTACCTTTAGCAAGTTTACAGATGACACAAAACTGAGAGGACTGGCTGATATGCCAGAGGATTGTGCTGCCATCCAGAAGGACCTCAACAGGATGGAGAAATGGGCTGACAGGAACCTTATGAAGTTCAACAAGGAGAAATGAAAGTCCTTCACCTGAGGACAAACAGCCTGCAGCACCAGGACATGCCAGGGGTTACCCAGCTGGAAAGCAGCTTCCCAGAAAAGGACCTGGGTGTCCTGGTGGACACGAGGTTGACCATGAGCCAGCAATGTGCCCTTTCAGCAAAAGCGGCTGATGGTATCGTTGGCTGCACTAGAAGGAGTGTTGCCAGCAAGTTGAGGGAGGGAATTCAGCACTGGTGAGGCCACAGCTGGAGTTCTGAGTCCAGTTCTGTGCTTTTCAGTACAAGAGAGACACAGACATACTGAAGAGAGTCTAATGAAGGGCCACAAAGAAGATTAAGGGTTTGGAGTATGTCTCCAATGAGGAAAGCCTTAGGGAGCTGGGATTGTCTAGCCTGGAGAAGAGAAGGCTCAGGGGATCTTATCAATGTATGTCAATACCTGAAGGGAGGGTGCAAAGTGAATGGAACCAGGCTCTTTTCAGTGGTCCTCAGTGACAGAGGCAATGGGCACAAACTGAAACACGTGAGGTTCCCTCTGAACATCAGGAAATACTTTTTTGCTGTGAGGGTGACTGAGCACTGGCACAGGGAGGTTGTGGAGTCTCCATCTTTGGAGATATTCAAGAGCTGTCTGGGCATCATCCTGAGCACAGGCTCTAGATGGGTTTTCTTGAACCTGGGGCAGAGGGGTAGGGGCTGAACCAAATAACCTCCAGAGGTTTCTTCCAACCTCAACCATTAGGTGGTTCCATGCAGTTCTGTGAAGTAGAGAAAATGTATTAAATATTGGTTTTAACCATTGGTTTCAGATGTGACTGTATACATTTGAAGATTATATTGATTCAAAGCTTTCCTTTGGCTTCCCACTTGCTCTTGACAGATACTCTGTACATGTAACAGAGTTCTTGGTTACTTATCAGGCTGGATTTACTATCATACTAAGACCAGAGATGTGCCTCATTTCTGACCTACTTTTTCCTAATTCTTCACTTCCTTTCATTACCAAGATGGTCTCACTGGAAATCTTGAGACATTAGATTTTATTGTTCATTCTGAACAAGATCCAAAGTATGTTCAGATACTTATCCTCAGATAGCCAAGAACAAAAGGCAATGAATATTTGTGAAGTAGCTATTTTCAGATTCTGAACATAAGAGATGCCAGCAGGTGATGACCAAAAATATATTTTATGTAACAGACTAAAATGGGAATATGAAATTGGAAGGATAAAACTTGCAGAAAATAATTACCTGGATTTTTCTGTCTTGCCTTTTGAAAAGTAGATCTCATAAGCTTTTCAGATACTAACATTGTAGAATTCAGAAGGCTCCCTTATACCTTTGCTTGATGTCCAAGATGTTACAGCTCTGTCTGGAGTACAAGACAGAAAGGGTTGTCAAGCATTGGAACAGGCTGCCTAGGGAAGTGGTTGAGTCACCATCTCTGGAGGTTATTTAAAGGACCTGTAGATTTGGTGCTTAGGGACATTGTTTAGCAGAGTTAGATTAATGGTTGGACTTGATTATCTTGAGTCATTTCCAACCTAAAAGATTCACAGAATTACAGAATCATCAAGGTTGGAAAAGATCTTGAAGATCATCCACTCCAACCATTAATCTCACACTGACCGTTCTCAACTCCACCAGATCCCTAAGTACTATGTCAACCCAACTCTTAAACCCCTCCAGGGATGGGGACTCCACCACTGCCCTGGTCAGCCCATTCCAACCCCTAACAATCCATCCTGTAAAGAAATACTTCCTAATATCCAGTCTAACCCTTCCCTGGCACAGCTTGTGGCCATTACCTCTTGTCCTGTCGCTTGTTACTTGGTTCAAGAAACTCATCCCCAGTTCTCTGCAGCCTCCTTTCAGGTAGTTGTAGAGGGCGATGAGGTCTCCCCTCAGTCTCCTCTTCTCCAAACTAAACACCCCCAGTTCCCTCAGCCGCTCCTCATCAGACCTCTGTTTCAGAACCTGCACCAGCTTCATTGCCCTTCTCTGGACACGCTTGAGTCATTTAATGTCCTTTTTGTAGTGAGGGGCCCAAAACTGAACACAGTTATCAAGGTGCGACCCACCAGTTCTGAGTACAGGGGTAAGAACCCTTCCTTGTCTCTGCTGGCCACGCTATTCCTGACACAAACCAGGATGCCATTGGCCTTCTTGGCCACTTGTGCACACTGCTGGCTCCTGTTCAGCCGGCTGTCAATCAACACCCCCAGGTCCCTCTCTGACTGGCAGCTCTCCAGCCACTCCTCCCCAAGCCTGTAGCGCTGCTGGGGGTTGTTGTGGCCCAAGTGCAGCCCCCGGCATTTGGCCTTATTGAAACTCTGCCAGCTGACCTCAGCCCATGGCTCCAGTCTATCCAGATCTCTCTGCAGAGCCTCCCTACCCTCGAGTAGATCAACACTCCCGCCCAACTTGGTGTCGTCTGCAAACTGACTGGGGGTGCACTCGATCCCCTTGTCCAGATCATCAATAAAGATGTTAAACAGGAGTGATCCAAAACCGAGCCCTGGGGGACACCACTCGTGACCAGATGCTGAAGTGCTAAGGCTTGGACAACTGGCCAAAGCCAGAGTTGACCTATAGATGAATCCTGTATATTTTGTAACTGAAAACCATTGTGCTAGTAGGTATTGTACTAAGTTATAACAACCCACTTATGCTGATGTAAAAAGTGCTAAAAGCATTGAAATACTGAAGCCTGAACAACAGGCCCCAAGCCAAAGCTGCTAACTTAGTATGTAATCATTAGCAAAATATGTAAACTTGCTAGTGAAAGATGCAGCTTGGAGAAAATATAATCAGTAGTGAGGAGAGAATGTATCCAACTTCCCTTGTTTAACCTTGTTCAAGGCTGAGAACACACGAATTTGGCTTTATTAGAAACTCCCTTGGTCTCCTCCACTCCAAGCCCTGGCCAGGCTCTGGATGGAATCCAACAGGAGAATGAAACCAGAAATTTTCCACTCAAAACAAAGGTGCTGGCTATTCTGGCTTGTTGATCTCTGGTATATAAGTCTGGATCTGCTCACAGCAACTCTGGAAATTTCACCTACGGGTGGAGGCACTGCGCAGGATTTCCCACTTGCCGGGACAGGCTCTCCAAATCCTCACTGTAACCGGGGCTGCCCAGCAACTGCGGGTCTGGATGATGGTAACGTGTGCAAGTGGTGAGGGATCTTTCTTAATCACTATTCTCTCTCTCATGTAGTAATGATTTGATGCATTATCCTGTACTTTGCTGTTTGTTGCTTTAAGTGAACTATTCTGCTTTTTCTTACTGCATGTCCTCTGTTACATTGGTTATCACCAGTAAAATATGCCTACTCTTTTCACTCTGGTGTCTGAGTTTAATTGATATCCTTAATCGTCAAAATAGATGCCAGCTGGATTTAACTCCATTCACTATAACTCTTTGGGCCTGGCCATCCAGCCAGGTTTTACCCTGCAAAGCATATGTTCATCCAAGCCATGAACAGCCAGTTTTGTCAGATTCTATGATTCTATGATTCTATGACTATTTAGGTGACAGCAGCAAAGTTACTTGGTTAAAAATTAATACTCTAGAAGACAGTTCTTAGAGCATATCTACAGTTAACTTGGTTTTATCGATATGCTAACTGTGAAGATAATAAACATTACTGAGGATGTCTGAAGTGCCTGTTGCACTGATTTCTTAGTCCGTTATGCCTGATATAATAACACTCAAAGATAAGTAATTTCCTTTAATTATTTTACTGGTAGGGGCATCCACTGGTAAATGACTTAATTATTAATCCTCTGTTGCAGAAGTTCAGAATCATATGGGATCATAAGTACATCTTTTCTTGTTTGAGTGTTAAAAACAAAACCAAAACCAAAACTAACAAAGAAAGAAAAAGCTGCTGCTCTGCAAGGGAATCCTATCCAAGCAAGATCCAAATGTTTCTCTTTGATTTCAGAGCTGCTTAAAAAAACAAACAAACATCACCACCACCGCCCCCCCCCAAAAAAAAAAAAAAAAAAAAAAAGTCTGCTGTGCTTTAATTAAATTGTGTTTTAAATTATCCCTTTCTTCATTTTCAACACTGGTAACAACAACAGATCTAATTCTGTATCAGTGCAAGACAACTTGGTTCACCTTATGTACTAAAAAATAGTCTTCCTCAAACTAAATGTTCCAAGATTAATGACTAATGATACAGGGTCAGATTCAGGATTCCCTGTCTAAAGTACCAGTAATGTCCAGAGAGCATATGTTTTGCAGACAGCATTCATTCTGTGCAGCAGAGAGGCTCTTAACTTCTCTGTCCAGGTTCAGACCAACCCAGTTCCCAAAATCTTAGTAATGATGCCAGTTCATAGCAACACTAGGTTGCTATGAATACGTTCATATTAGGTTTGTATTAACCTAAGAAAGGCAGATTCTCTCACCTTTTCTGCTTTTCCTTTCTACTTCAGGAAGGCTAGTGAGGTAGTCCTATGGACTTTTGTGAGTAGTCTTTGTCCAACAATATTTTTGTATTAATGTCCTAGATAAGAACAAATTTCCTGTGTTAGATAAGTGCCTTACTATCCAGCTGTATAACCAGAACTGTAGAAGTTAAATGACACTTGTATTCCAACATGTTTCTGTGATTAAATTTCTCTTATTTGCAAAACTTGTCATTTTTATGTATACTTCCTAATTTGGGTTCACATCAGTCAACTCGTCTGTTTTCTCAGCCACTGCTAGAAGTAAGAATGATGAGTTGTGGAAGTTACTTTTCCCTCTATTTTTTAGGACAATAGGTTTGTGATTAGCTGAGATGTCAATCAGTTCCACAGATATTTTGAACAAGTTGCTGTTACCAGGTTTATTACAGTATGAGGCCAACATATAAGAGGCAGCAATGAAGGAAAAAGAATCCAACGTATCAATCTGGATTCCTTCCCCAAACAGTCCAACAGCCAAACAACTCAGACACCTTGTAACAGTAATTTCAAAATTCTTACAGTGAAAAACCTTGACAGAATTGAAAAGGCAGCTTTAATGTAAAATGTACTCCCGAAGAAAAGTAATGAACTTCAAAAAGAATTGATGATTTTCAAAAATATCTCTGTAATCAACAGACTACCTTTCATATTCAGATTTGCTCTTTTTTGACTTTTTTCTTCATTTGAACAAGAATGTTTTGAGAATAGAGCAAAGAAATGCTTGCTCTCTATTTTGTCCTGAGCTCTCATCTCCTTTTATATTGTCCTGAAATAGTGTTTTGTTGTAGACTGACTTTTCTTGCTTATTCATTGTACTATACTTCTCTAGACTTCCACTGCCATTGTACTGGTTTCAAATGTAAGAGTCTATGCCTGAAAACTCTGACTGCTGGTTTTGCTCTTAAGAAACTAAGTTTCACAGGTAGCTTACAGGTCTTGGATTTGACAGCAAGGAAATGATAATGCTAATATTCCAGGTATTGATTAGCTTGTGGGAAAGCAGTTATACAAAGAAAAAGGACAAATTTGAAAATCAAAGTGATCATAGGCAGAAAGGTGTCTTTGTTAGCAAAGAAGCATTGTGAGGCAAGGGATAGATCGATTTAAAAAAAAGTAGAGAAAAAAGTTTAAAAAGAGTAAAGAAAATAAAGCATAGTTACAGAGTTCACAGGTGGTCCTTGTGAGAAAAAAAAAAAAAAAAAAAAGTCACTTTCTTATATATATAAATTATCAGTTTATGTAACTGCACTTGGAAATACGCACCAGAAAAATATTTCTGTAGAAAAATAGGTTATATTTATAGGAAGCAGGTATAAATGTGTTTACAATAAGGTATTCTTTTTTACTTGAAAAAAAATATTCCCATTCTAAGTCTAAATTCTAACCAAAGTATTTTTGGAGATCTCTAATTCCTGTTATAATGTCAGAGTTCAGTTCTACAGTTCAGATAAAATAGATCATCCAAGTGATTCATGATATTTTTTAGAACATGGTCACAGTGTACTCTAAAATAATGAGAATTGGTTTACAGTCAAGGAAAAGGAAAGTGGAGAATAATTTTCAACACAATTCAGAACCACTATCCTGACTGCAGAACAAGGAAAAAAAAATACCCGCTCTAGGTTGTGTCAGCATCAGTTTAAACTGACACTGAAAAACTAAGAAGCCACCTGGGAAGATGGAAAAATAAGTGTCAGCAGTCCCTTTTGAACTGGACAAAAGCATTAAGTGCTTTTCAGAGAAATGGCTGATCATGACATATCCATTGTAATACTGTTTTATGAAAGGATGAAAAAATCCCACTTTCACGATTAACTTTTTGGTATCTTCTCTGGGTGGAGGGACAGTTATTCTACTATATCTTTGTACTAAGATGAAAAGAAAAGTAAAAATTAGTTTCCACCAGCAATGAGCAGATCTGGTCATGTCTGTTTTATAGTGAAAAGCGTTCAGTAAGAACAACCTCCATCACAGGAATATTTTGCTGTATGTATGTAGGTTGTATAAGCCAGCTCTGTTTAGGATTAGCAGGTCACTGATGAATAGAGGTATTTCATTCTGCTTACAACTTGTAATTAACATTTTATCATTTTCTATCAGCTTCTTATGCTCAAAGGTACTATTATGAGTATTTAAATGATGAAGTTACTTTGTCGTCATCCCTGCAGCCATGAACTATTTTAATTGTTGAGCCATGTGGAGAGATGATTGATGTGAAAAGGAAATCATAGAGGTAAACTATTGCACCTCAAACAGCTCCTTCCCATATATCACTCTATACACAAAAGTCCTCCAGATTAGCCTTTTTTAAATATTATTTGCATTTAAATTGCAAGATAGGTTATAGACTGTGTATTTTATGAACGAGGCTAAATGCTAAAATCAGCAGTTCCATATTCCTTTAAACAGTGAAATTCACTGGTGCATTTTGAAGGCACAGTTATAAGCAGACTGCAGAGTCAAGGACATAAGAGGAAAATCTCTTTTGATGTTTGTAGGGTTAGGGTCTAAGAGACGGTGCAGAAATGCACTGACTCTGGGTTCTGAATTGTGAATAAAGGAAAGCATTTCCATGACTGAATAGTGCCTTTGTAAACACATCTTCATTCAAGTATTGTACAGCCTTAATGGATTTTCTAGACACTGAATTGTTTTGTTATTTTGCAGTTAAACTTCAAAATGTTCTGCAGAATTATAGTATAGTAATAGAGTGCTACAATGTCACTTCTATCCATAGCTTAAATAATGAAGACTCTAACTGTATACTGATGTTAAATACCACTGTCAGGAAGCCCAATTATGCTTTTTCCATGCTCTGTTTGAATAAGTGCAGCAGGTTAGTCGTTCTGAATAACAGATCAGTTTCTTAGCCTTTCCCAGAAATAATTCATTATTCAAAAAATACATTGTTGATTTTCATTTTCCAAAATGTGCAAGTTCTATTAAAGAACACTTTTCTTCTCCAGGGCCTTTCAAAATTCAGAACCTGAATTTATTTTGAATTAGGTTCCAAGAACTTAAGATGTGCATTTCCCTTAGAAAAAAATTTCTTATGCAAAAGATCATAAAATGGAAAATAGAATGAAAATTTCTCTGTATGGGTTAAAATCTGTGGAGTTTCAATTCATTGTGCAACAAGCTAATAAAGGACAATGTATCATAAAATGCTTATTGAAATTTGTTAGAGAAGGGTATGGCAATGTTTTTCTGAGAGTAAAAGTATCAAAGACTTCATTTGGTATCAAAGTCATCTGCCAATTCAGAGTATTATAGATGACATCCTGAAAAACACTGGCTGACAAAGAATCTGGTCCTAATCCAGAAATTAATGAAAAAATGGAGCATCTGTGAGGGGTAAAAAAAGAAAAAAATCTAATGGCAAAGGTGATTATTGAAAGACTTCATCAAAAGGATGAAGCTGTGTCACCAGTTTGCTTGCTGTGACTTCCAGGGCACCAGTAATCAGGAACAGAGCTTGGTAAAACTCTTGTTAATTTGAGAAATGTGAGCTCTTTTTTTCATGAAGTTAGAGAATCACTTTTTTGAAATGTTCAGCTACAAAACTGTAATAACTCACAAGCAGCTCAATGGAAGTACTTTTCTACATCAGACAATTTAAGGGTAGAGATTACATTTTATGGTGTGTTTGCATAGGTCACTAGGATGCTGTCAGTCTCAATTTCTCAGGATGACGGCTCAGATTCTCCAATTCCCAGGTCAGAATTAAGGTGAAATGACACCAAGGATTCTTCAATTCACAAAACTCAATTTTTATTCACTCACAACAGGTAAATGGCATGAAACTTTATCAGTAATCTCTGCATTCTCTGCAACAGGCATTAAACTTCCACTGACTAATGGCAGATCTTCTAACATAACCCAGTAAGCCTTAACATGGCCAAACAAACCTTGCCTTATATGAGGGCATTCAGAATGAGAACAGGAGATTAAAAGGGAGAAGCAGAGCAAGAGAGGAAGAGAGAAGAGGAAGATTTCACAAGTCCTGGTTCCATCATTGGTCCAGCCAGTCTAGGGATCCAGTTCTGGAGAGGCACAGTCATCTAGGACTTCGGCTTGTGTCCTGTTATAATTCCTTACCACTTCTCCGGGTGGGCACTTGAACTCATTAGACTAATTAGTCATCATGCACAGCTTATGCTTTTAGAATTCTGCTTGCTTTTGGTACATGCATAGTTCATACCTTCAGTATCTTTTGGAAATGAGTTGGTGGGTTTGGGGGCCTAATTCATTCTAAACACTTTGAAAATGTGAGGATCAAGCACTGGGCACAGCATATCAAAGAACAGGGGAGGAGACCAGATCTGGACTGGAGACCTGATGGGAGACTGAGGGAGCCTGGATTACTGCACTTAAGGCTGTTCTTCCTGCCGCAGCTGCCTTCACCCCATAGCCCATGCCCCTCACGCCAGCTTTTCAGAAGCACAGGCAGAGTATCTGGAACAGGGTCTGCTCCAGCAGGCAAGCTGCACATACCCAGAGTTGTTACTGACCTAGCAGATACCATTATTGGTGATTTCATGTGCATGGTTACAGTAGCTGAGGGAAATATTTTGAGCAATACATGTGAAATATCTGGATAACTGTTGAGACTCAGTTAGTGATTATTAATTCTAGCAATAATTCCAAAAAGTGTCTGCTCTTTATTTGTATCTCAGAACAGCATCCCAAAATAATAGGTTATACATAAAGTCAAGGGCACTGGGTTCACTGATGCACCAGCTGCTCTCCCAAGTGGAATTTTTTACAAATAGTGAATAATCTGGTCTGCAATAACAAGTCCACAGCATTTTTTTCTTAAACTAGAAGTGATAGAATTCTATACAAATCATCTTCTGGTATTTCATTAAGGTTACTGACCTTGTGTCCAGGGGAATAATAAAATGCCAAAAAGCTGCAAGAAATGCAAATAAAAATGATGCATTGTTCTGACACTGTTGTTTGTAATAGTATGATATTTGTGATTCTATAATGCTATCATTGGATAGAGAACAGCTAGCCGAGTTACTGATATGTACCATTAGTCACAGGGAGATCTTCAATGTACTTTTAAAATCATTTATCTAATGGTCTATAGCAAGATGGTATGGAGCAGACATCCATATTGCAGTTTTGGACTCCTAGCATAGATACCTCAGTTAAGAAGCTAGCATGTTGTGCTAGTTTGAAAACAAACTAGTGGGAGACATCAAGTCAGAATAACAATTTAGTAAGGAAAAAAAAATAAATTATAAAGGCAGATAACACTGGGTTAAACTAACAGAGTCAGGATACAACCTGACACCCTGTTAATCAGGGTGGTGGTAGCAGTCTGGTAGAATGGTGGCTGCAGTCCCCCCGAAGCAGTGATCCCATAGAAAAAAAAAATAAAATCTGCTCTTCCTCAGAAAAGTCCAGTGGTGGCTAAGTAGCTCCTGTCCTCTGGAAATCCAGTGGAAAAGGAAAGTCTCTGGTATTCAGAATCTCAGGTTATATCCAGGGTGGAATGCTGGTTTTCTCCCTCTGGGTGGAGCATCTCACAATGGGATAATGAGTCATGCTGCATGGCATTGATGGGACATTAGCAGAAAGATAGTTGGGGGGGGGGGGGAGCAAGGAAACACTGCCCCACCTGATTTCAACAGCTCATGAGGATGGTAATAGAATACACTGCAACCCAGGACACATGTTAAAATGCACAACTTAGTCTGCTCTGGTTTATGTTGTGGGGAAGCCTGTCTTTCTCCTGTTACTATGAAAAGAACACAGAGTTCCTGACTATTTAAAATTGGAATGAATTTTCTTCTCTCTTTAATTATTTTAAATTTGTGAAACCTTAGACTTCATCTTTTATGCTGTGCATTTAGATGAGAACTTCTGTGTACCTTGAGGAGAAGACTGTAATAGCTGTTTTAAGTTCGTTCCAGCACAGCACGTGTTCAGGAACTGGCCCATTCTACAGGGCTGTCAAGAGAAAACTGATTATTTTAAACCACAAAAACTTTTGTGAACTGTGCCACTAGGTAAGAATTAGTGCAGTTCTAAAGGTACCTACCACGGTGTTTTGTCCTGCCAAACCTTAATCTTCAAAGTAATCGCCCTTCTATGAATCATCCAGTGATTGCTCAAGACATCTGCAGCACAGCTGTCTGCTGCACAGAGCACTGCACAGTCCCCGTGTCACACTGCAGAACTCATCTCCAAATGGAAGTTAGTCTCAACAGTCAGTATTGTTTAAAAAGTATTATGTACCTGGTTTTGAGATAGTAAGATGAAGAAGCAGCAAAAATGTTTCAAGTATCTTCTAGGGAGACCATATAACCATATGCAAGAAAAATGTTTTCTTCAGCTATATTATCATCTTAAGGGAAATGTCACACGGTTCAAGTGTTCTTAAGAGTTATCTTTGTTACAGTAAAGTATATGAAAACTGTGCATGTGGTCAATTACAAGGAAGCACATTAATTATTAGAGAATCCATTCTAAGGTTTTTCATGTGGGATATTCTTGCCATCAAAACTCCTTTCACTTTCAAACAGAAATATTATTTTTGACTGCATAAAGAGTCTAGAGAATGAGCACAGAGGAAACTTTACAGGAAACTCCGTACATCCTCCTGTATAGTTTCACAGCATTTTCACAGAGGATTCCTGCCCTAGTATGAGGCCTTTGGACTTCAACACGGTTAAAGTATTTAACGATAATTGCGACAATTATAAGGCTTGTAGCAGTTGATGTAGACAATACATATGTTAGATCAATAGGAAACAATACAATGCTAGATCAATAGGAAACAAATAGGAAAATAGTATTATGATTAGTATAATGAAAAAGAGATAATTTCATAAACTATTGAGATGTAGTGCAATTAGCAGAAATTAACAAAAATTTCAATTTTACTTGTAATCGCTTGACAATGACAAAGACCTTGAATATGAAAAAGGCCATTAGGTTCTGATGACTGCCCGGTTCAGTTTTTTTTTCTCTTTCCTTCAATTAATGGAAGAAACAGACTGCTGCATTGAAAGACCACTTTCACGGACCTGAGAGCACTAATATGCCTCAACAGCCCTGATCAACCCCCCATGTGTCCCTCCAAACCCGCCCTGGGCTCAAGACTCCATGTCAGCAATGTCTTTGGTCTCCAGCCCTGTGAAGACCATGCCCTGCCTGGCCATGAGCCCTGCTAAGCCAGGTCCCAGCCCCAGATTGATGTCCTGCCACAGCCCTGCCCAGCTCTCCCGAGGCTGTGTCTGACCCTGGAGCTCCTCATGGAGTCAGACCCTGGCCCCCACCCACAGGTGGACATCCCAGCTGGGCCTCAGCCCATCCCCATTCATAAGCACTGATGGGATCTGGACAAAAAGGCCCATTTATTCTGAAAGTTAACAGGCATATTCCCTATTTGGAAACAGTAACTAAATACTTAATTTGCAGCTATTCCCATGGCCTAGCTGGACAACAGTCTGCATGTCCATCTGTGTGCTCCTCTGAGCAGCTGCAAACATGCCACACACAAACCCTTCAAAGGTTACAGATTTTAGTCTCAGCACCTAATTAAAGTTATGTTCAGGAGGGTTGATATCAAAGGCCATCACTATTTTATGTAGCCAGCTTTTCCTCTGTGTTTCTCTGATCACTCTCTTTCCAAATGTATTTGTTGCATATTTTTTAAATAGTTATGACCTTGCAAGTACTTATGCAAATTTTCTCACTAATGACATGACTGTAATACACTTTCTTTGGTTATTGCACACTAATTGCAATATGCAACTCAGCGGTATTTGTTAGAAATATCTCAGCATATCTACTGCTATGTGTCAGGGAATGCCATTATAAAGTGTACACCTCTGATCATTCACTGGCACAATTGTTTTGCACATATACACAGGGAATATCTGTTCAAGACAGGAAAATAGATTCTTTTAGGTGTGCGTTTACAGAAATGATGGAGGAAAGGTTGGTCACATACCGTTATGTAAAATGCTATCTCAGTATGCATCAGCTAGTAAAATAATAGGGTTTGAGAATTCCATTACATATTTATATTAATTGTAAACCTTCTAGTTCAGCATAATCCTTTGCATTGCTAATTTACATTGAATTAAATAAGAAAAAAATATAGGTATTTCTAAATTAAATTTCCAAGAATACACATGTGAAAAATTAGTATAACTATATAATGTAATGTATTGTATTTTATACTTATATTATTAAATATCAGAAACAGACAAAAATTAGGAGAAAAAAAATTATTTAATCATCCTGTCCCATATGAAGAAAACTTCTGAAGGAGTCCCTGCAGAATTCCTCTAGGTTTCATTCTTCCATACATTCCTATGAAGCTGATGCAAGGCAAAACACAGTAAAAAGAATCAGACTTCATTTTAAGAGCCTAAAGAGATAATCAGTTGCAAACTTTGTGTTCTAGTGTTATAATTTTCAGTCTACCAAGAGACATGGGAGTGTGATAGTTTCAGTAATCTTAATGTGGTGGGTTTTTTCACATTTCTGGGTTCCTAGTTTATTGTCCATCTATGCATAAGTATCACACAGGATTCATTTCACAAGAAGGTAACTCATCCTTTCCAAATTTAGTATGTTATTTGGTTTTTGAAATGTAGTGTGTTTGCTTTTTTGATTTAAAACAGGTAATGGCAAAAACAAATGTCCTATTATGCATCACATTCAGAAATGACAGATATTAGCAGTCCATTAAAAGAAGTGAGTTATATAAACATAAGTGGGTTTGATCTATAATACGCTACAAGTAGTGCCAAGTCACACAAAAAATAATTCTTGGTTTTATGAGGTCTGTTTTCTGCTTTATCCCTCTTTTCAAATATAAAATCATTGCAAGAAATGTCAGAGGACTTTTTTAAAGACACTCGCCCTGTTTCTTTATGATACCCTTCACTGACTTCTCTGATGAGTTCATAATGAACTCCCTTAGACTTAGAGGACAACATGGGAAAATAGCATCATCTATTATAATTTTGAACTATTATTTCTGACATAAGAAAAAATGAGAATTATCAAAATTCTACATTCTAAAAACTTTTAATTTGTAAGGAGAAAAAAAAAACAAAACCCACACTAAAAAAAACCACCAAACCCTGAATTTAGAAACCAGGGAAGAATTAAAATACCAAAAGCTCCCAATACTTCATTTTTCCTTCCTAAATGAAAAAGAGGCAGAGAATGATTGCTACAGCAATATTGGCACCTCCTCATTTTGTCTAAATTGTTATCAGAGAAGCAGGTACAGCAGCAAAGACACTGATAATGGCAATGCTCATGTAAGAAGTGAACATATAGCAGGGGCAATATGTGCCATATATCAGTTTTTCTTTGCCTCCTTTTGTGTTTAACACAAGAGAATGAGGTAACCAGTTTTTCTTAGTTACATTACACCAACATATTGCTATCCTCCCACTACCCAAAATTATCAGCAGTCTATAGTATTTCAGCTGCTGCTTTACACAAGTGTACTGTGAAAAGAAGATTAAATTATTAAACCTGCTAAACTATTCCAGTATTTGTAGTCTTTTGCATAGTTTGTGAGACCAGTACTTCATGAGAACAGGAATTGTACTGATGATGTGCAGAAAGGCAGCAGCAAAGAAGCAAATGCCGAAGTTCTCTTGTTACTCTTTTCTACTTGTTTCATGTGTGATGACTTTGCAGAATTCCTCAACTTCTCTGTGTGCTTGAGGAACTGACATGATACAGTTCCCTTGACATGGAATTTATCATCTTGTAGTTTCTTTGGTCAACATAAATAAATTTTGGGTCACCCTTAAGTTCTTCTGTTATACACAGTTCAAGTCCCTTGCCCAGAATACCTGATTTAGAAGGTCTAAAAACACTGCCATGATTGGTGTTAGTAGTAATGCTTAGACAACTTTGTTTTCCTCAGCTGAGCCCAAAGATGTAGTGTCAGCAAAAGGAATTCCAGTCAGGGGTCTTACAGAAAAAACTCCTAGGATCCTTCTATGAACATCACATCACAACATATCATCTTCAAATCAGTTCTGTGGAATTATTCTAGCTCACAGAAATAACTTCATCAGTGGATTTGAATAATACCATATATATAAGCTTCTTATAAATTACGCAAGCCTTTTCTACTAAAGATCATGACTATATGTTGGAAAATGGCTAGTAAATTGTTTCTCATCTGTGTATGCCTGCTGAATTAAATATAAGGAAACAGATACTCATTACAGTAACCATGACAGGACCCCTTACAATACTGGAAATGAGGATGCCTGGAAGTGTTGGCTGTGATATTGCCTTTAAAGATTTGTACTAGTTTGAAAACAAACTAGTGGGAGACGCCAAGTCAGAATAACAATTTAATAGGGAAATAAAAAGGGAAAAAAATATAAAGGCAGATAATACTGGGTTAAACCAAAAGAGTCAGGATACAACCTGACACCCTGCTAATCAGGGTGGTGGTAGCAGTCTGGTAGAATGGTGGCTGCAGTCCCCCTGAAGCAATGATTCTGTAGAAAGAAGGTCTGCTCTTCCTCAGAAAAGTCCAGTGGTGGCTAAGTAGCTCCTGTCCTCTGGAAATCCAGTGGAAAAGGAAAGCCTCTGGTATTCAGAAGCTCAGATTATATCCAGGATGGAATGCTTGGTTCCTCCCTCTGGGTGGAGCATCTCACAATGAGATAATGAGTCATGAGGCCAAATGTTGATTAAACTCATTAACAGAAGATGGACCAGAGGGAGTTCTCTCTGAGTCATGCTGCATGGCTTTGATGGGCCATTAACAGAAAGATAGTCTGGGGGGTGGAGGCAAGGAAACACTGCCCCACCTGATTTCAACAGCTCATGAGGATGGTAATAGAATACACTGCAACCCAGGACAAGTTTTAACCTTCATTTCTCTAGTTCATGTCATATAATCTTTCAATGAACTAGGGATTGCTTTTTGGAAAAGTGAGTGAATCCAGTTATGCTGATGGTCATCATCAAGTCAAATGAGATGTCACATACAACCTCAAGGGAAGCTTGAGCTCTAACAAAGGAAGAAATAGAACAAAATAAATTTAATTGATTTAATAGAATTTTTCATAGAGGATAGACTTTAAAATATTTAGAACAGCTTGCCTATACAGGTAAATATTTGAATAGTCTACACTAGTATATTAGGCAAGTTCAGGGCAATTTTCTGGCTTTGTTTACATACTTGGTAGTAGAACTTTATGCTGTAAAATAAGTTGAATTTTTCCTAACTTCGTAATGATGTTCTGTCTATGCTAAATCACAGTCAGTGGTTGGGCTTCCTTTGGGCTGCTGATGTAAGGCCCATACCACACTGGTAACAAGCAGTTCTACCAGTGTAACAGCATCAAAGATTGAGTTCTTATGCCCAGAAAAGTCTTCTGAAACAGTTAGTGGTTTTTTTTGGTATAAATGTATCTTACATGTTTCTATGTGATTAGCATGTCCCTGTGTCAAAAATGAACAGTGATGTGTTTACATGTGGCTGTGCTATCTTAAGAACTGAAGTACATTCAACATTTAGGTTGGAAAAGACCTTTAAGATCATTGAGTCCAACCTTAAACCTAACACTATCAAGTCCACCACTAAACCATGTCTCTAAGCACCACATCTACGTGTCTTTTAAACACCTCCAGTGATGGTGACTCAACCACTTTACTGGGCAGCCTATCTGGTGAAGAAAATTTTCCTAATATCCAATCTAAACCTTCCCTGGCACAACTTGAGGCCATCTCTTGTCCTATCACTTGTTACTTGGGAAAAGAGACCAACACCCACATCGCTACAACCTCCTTTCAGGTAGTTGTAGAGATCCATAAGTTCCCATCCCCCCCCCCCTCCCAGTTTTCTTATCTCCAGGCTAAAGAACCTCAGTCCCCTCAGTCACTCCTCATGGGACTTGTTCTTTAGACTATTCACCAGCTTCATTGCCCTTCTTTGGACACGGTCCAGCACCTCAATGACTTTTTTGTAATGAGGAGCTCAAAGCTAAATACAGTATTCAAGGTGCATCCTCACCAGTGCCAAGTACAGGGGGATAATCCCTTCCCTAGTCCTACTGGCCACACCATCTCTGATACAAGCCATGAGGCTACTGACTTCTTGGCCACCTGGGCACACTGCCAGCTCATATTCAGCTGGATGTCAATCAAAACAGGCCAGATCTCAAAGTAATGTAATGATGAACCAGTAAATATCTCTGGTACTACTTCCTGATATGAAATAAGCACCGGTGTGTCAACCTAGTAATTTCAGATCTTGACAAAATATGTTTAAGGGGCAAGCATGGTTGAAAATGTTTTCTAGTTGCTGCTGTTTCTGGGTTAATTTTTATTTGCAGTGACTTTCTTTTATATTTGTCTTTTACCTACTTATAATTTTTTTTTTTTTTTTTTCAGTACTTCATTGATGTGATATTTGGTTTATTACTTCGGTCAAGCACCATTTTTTTTCTCCTGCATAGCTACCGATTCTTCTTTTTTAAAAATATTCTTTCTTCAGAAGAAATAAGCTTAACAGGATCTTAGAGCCCTCAGCAAAACTAACTCTCACCAGCTACCAGGATGATGATTTTTCTGTCTACCTATTTCTAAACAATAATATTTCTGCATTTTCCTGGATCATATAAATCACCAGCAAGGTTTAAGCAATGTATTTTATTTTTTTAATTGCTTTTGAGAAAGGGATAGAATTGAATCTGCCCAAGATTTTAACCAGGTTTTGTTTTGGTTTTTTGGGGTTTTTTTTGTTTGTTTGTTTGTTTGTTTTGTTTTGTTGTGTTGTGTTGTGGTTTTTTTTAAATAAAGGTCCCTACCAGTTTACAGTGGGAAATAAGTTGTTTTAGTATTGTTACAATCTGTGTAGTATTCTTGATCTTATGATTCTGGTGTTCTCAAGGGTAAAAGAAAAACCACCATCCATGTGGTTGTCTATTCTTTGTATAGTCTAACAACTTCAAAACCTCCAGTTTTGAATATATGGAAGAACATAACCCACTAGAAAAAATGCATGGGTTTTATTCCATAATTTCATTATAAACTGAGCAGTTTTACATACAGTTATGCTTCCTCAATAAGAAAACAAATCTCTTTTCCTTTGCATTTTCCAGTCTCACTTAGAAGCTATGGAAAAGGGAATTACTCATCAGAAATGAGACAGCATAAGATGTCAAGTTAAGCAGGATGTAGTTAGCAAACAGTAGAGATCAAATACTTGCATCCTTCCCAACTAATTGAACCCATAAATAAACAATACAGCTAATTAAAATTACACTAGATACCCATTCCACAAAATTGTTTGAGTCCTGAATCATAATTTCTCAGTTAGCTGCAAACTAGCTCTATTTCTATATGGCTGGTTAGTTGATTTACCCCTTGCTTTTCCAGTTTATTCCTGTTCTTTGCCTACAATATTAGGGTTTTTTCTCCATAAACCTAACTATTCTCTGTCCCTTACACTTCTTATTGTTTTTCCCCTGCTGTGAGTGAAACTCAGTGACAGGTCTTTAACCCTCATGAGCAGTAGAGATACCTTTCAGAGAAAAGGACTGGCACTGATTACACTGAAAAAGTGTCCTCATCTTAAATGGTCAAGATTACTGTGCCTTTTTTAATATCACCCTGAATTTTTTTCTTTATGTCATCCCATCCTGGATAATGGATTCTATGTGAGTAACTGTCACAGAAAACAACTCCATGAAATGTCTATTTTAAATGATTTTTTTTTCATTTTTTAAAATTACTATTCAGAAAACTGCTGCTTTTAATCTAAAAACACAAGCACGTAAAGAGAAGGTCATGACCAGTTTTATTTTAAATCAAAGGAAATCATCACAAAAGAAACCCTTCTAAAGATAATTGATCACTTTATGAATCAAGAACAAATTAGAAGGATGAATTGGAGTACTGAAATATAGAATGAACTGTTCTGAGCATCTTTGGCAAGTTTGGGAAATACTGTAAGACTGTAAGAAGTTCACTTGCCACTAATACAAAATCAGTGGTATGAAACGTAGTACACCCCAGGTCTCAGCGGAAATCCCACCCACTTCCAGCAGCCTCAGTGGCCAATTACTCCAGAAGTCATGCCTACCTTCCAGTCATGTTGTCAGTTGTGACTGGCTGGCAGGATCTGCCACCCCTACAAGGTTACCCAGAAGTATATCAGGCCCTTCTTCTACATACTCAGAGGATGCCATTTTGTTTTGTTCAGCATTTTATGGCAGGGGGCTGCCATTTCATTGAGCATGATACTGCTCTGTGAGTGGCTGACAGACATTTTGTGACATCATTTTACCCATGTCTTCTCAGACAGCCCTGTGATTTGCTGCCCACTTCCTTTGAACAGAGAAGGGCTAACATATAAAAAATACAGACATTTACCTACAATATGTACATAGATTTTTAGCATAGATTTATTTATACACATAGATTTATATACAATATGTGCATATATAGAAATATATATAAAAGGAGTGTACAAATATATATAAAGATATATTTTTAAATTAATATTAAATAGTAAATATAAACATTAATATATAGTATACATTATTTTATTTGTAATATAATCACTTTTATAAAAATATGTAAATATATGTATATATTTATAAATATATTTAGTGAGCTATAGAAATGGAATATTTATAAACATAAAAGCATAGCTATAAAATGGATAAAACATTCTTTAATATGGGCTAATGGAATAATTAAAGTTTAAATGTGAACAGAAAGTAACTAAACAAAAATAAAAGTCTCGGTCAGGATCCCTCACTTTAGCAGACTGCAGAACAAACCAAAATGGTGTCCCCCTGGATTACAAGGAGAGATGAAAATGAATGACTAGGTAAGAAATTAGATAATGGGTGTGATGATGAAGGGAAAGAATATGTGAAGATGAAGTTATGAAGGACTGTATACTCTTATATTTGCAGTCCCTAAGAGTCAAAGTATGAAGGGTCTAAGTGATTTGATTCAGATAGATAGATTATGAATATTATTACGGGAGAGATGGGAAGTGAAATCTATGAGAATTCCTGGGTTTGTCTTGTTGGTTTTTTTAGTCTTTTCCTCTTAAAGGAATATCCTATCCTATTTTCACATATATTCCCTTCCTGCTTCTTATTTTATCTTTATAGCGTAAAGATCTTAGGATATGGATGATTTAAAACTTCCACATTGCTTTGCACAACATGGCTCTGGTCTAGCATCATCTTCTAGAAGCACATTTCTAGATGGTATAGAATAAATCATAAATAACTAAAATACAATAAAAATGCAATAGAAAGCCTAAATAAAGTAATAAATTGCTGTCCAACCAGCATTTCTGGGACAAATCTTCAGGATCCCCCCCCCCCCCAAAAAAAAAAAAAAGTGTTATTGCTTACAGAGTTGTGGCATCCTTCTGCTAACAATGTTTGTTCAGCATTCATTTAAATCGTAAGCCAAATTACACCATAAATTTTTAAAGGACACAATGGAAACATGGAATTTATTGTCATTGGCTCTTGCTGAAGGCTGATCCTGTAGATCTGTATTTGTCATTTCAATTGGACAAAGTAATTTTTCAGTTTTTCATGGCTGGCAGAAGTGTTAGCATGGCACTGGAAACATCACATTGAAATAACATGTGTCAAAAATATTGCACAAGGAACTAGGGGCTGCTTTAACAGAACTTGTAAAATATTGCTTCTTCTTATACCAGATGTAGGGGTGAGAGTATTTCTTATTTGTCTTTTAAGTCAATTGGCACACTGTCTGAACTGGAACCATAGGCTTAGACTGTGAGAAAATTTCAGTTTGTCAGCACATGTGAAAATGTTCTTTAAAGGCAGTGAGCTACTTGCATTGGTGTTTCCTAAACAGTAAGTAAATTAGCTATTTTAAAGGTCCTTCAATAGTATAAAAGCATTGTCTCCTTTAGCTGTTCCACTGAAAAATATTTAATCCTGTCCTCTGTTGAATTTATCTAAAGAAGGGTTATTAATTTTCTTTCCAGTTATGCTTTGATCAGGGAATATTCTCCAGTGCCTTTCTAGCTTGAGCTATTCTTGAAGGTTTTGCCAGCATAAGTATGTTGAACAAGAGTGTGAAAAATCATTTCCTTGTCAAGTGCATCTTTTCTAGAAAATATCAGTGTGAGTAAAGAGTGACTGAAAGTAGAGTGAATTTTTATTAGTTAACCAATTTTCTGCAGGGAACTGGTGTGAGCTATGCTAACAAATACATCTCTTTGATGATCAGGTTTGTTGGTATCACTCTCTAATAAAAGGAAGGTATCTATCTGTTTCTACACTTCTTGGTCCTCCTAACCAGTTGCTTGCATGTTATTTGGGTTTGTTTGTTTGTTTGTTTTTTCTTTGTTGTGATAAATTTAACTTGTTTTTCATTTCAATGTGAAGTTGAGAGAATGGTGTTTATGAGAGAAAGTAGGCATTTGTGAAGGACACTTGGATTCCCTAGCCAGTTCCCTACGCTTTTTCTGGTATTAGCTGTAGATTTGGTCTGTCTACATGGAAAAATGGGGTATGGATTTCCAGCAGTCTCCCCGGGCCTGAAGCACCTTGTCAAACACCTGCCAAATCAGTTGTGCTGCAGACTATGACTTGGGAGGTCATATATAAGTTCAAACACAAGCACTGAAGTTAATGGGAAGTGTGTGCATACTCCATGAGACCAGGATGACTTTCTGACTCAGGGACTAAGATACCTGAGTTAGAAAATAAATGTTCCTTCACAGAAGAGATATAAAGCCAAAGTACAACTCTGTTGGTGTTGAAATGTGGTAGATGTGCTTGAGATGTGTAAGATGTTGATATACTGCAGTAGAGTCCACACATATTTTCAGAGTCCTGAATGGAGGAGAGAATAAACTAAGACAGCAGGGTAAGGCATCGGTAATATTGATAGTAGTGATTAAAGCACATATATGCAGCGTCTAAAAGGAGAAAAATTCTCTGTTGATGGAACCTGGAAATACCTCCTATTGCAGCCATCATGGATTATTGGATCTCTTTTTTTCTTAATAACTCTAATAAAGTCAAAGACTTTCTACAGTGCTAGTATCTTAGTTTATATATCTTCTGTTCAATGAAAATATAATTGAATTTTGTTTATGGTGAGAGAAATATTTGCCTGGTACTGTATTAAAAAACACAGTTGCCCCTACATATTAAGTAAAGTGCTATCACTGCTGAACAGTGCTCCAGGCAAGCAAATTATCCTTTTTTTTTTTTTTTTTTTTTTTTTTTTTTTTTTTTCCTGTAAGAGAAATTTGATTTACATTTGTTCAGTATGGATTTGGTAAAGATTTTGAAAAAAAAGCAGACTGGTACTACAATGAGAGAAACAGAAATTAAAGTACTATAAAGCCAGGTAACTTCAAGCTCCTCTTTTGCAGAAGTATGAAATCAGGAATGGAACTCAAATGCTTAACTTCAAAAAGCATTCTGTCATTTTAAACAACTTTCTTTGTGGACCATTTTGAATAAAGTCTTTATAATATTTTATATAAGTATTAAATATTATAACAGGAACCAAAAGCATTATTCTTATACAAATAATCATTACTCAGCTAAAAAGGGCATTAATGGGAAAGTTATGTCCATTAATGTTTAACATACCCAACAGGGCTCAAGTGGTAACCTTGAACATAGGAATGGCTAATTTCTGGATTCTAATTTGTCTTAACATCAATGTTTCCTCCTTGCCAGTAAGCAGGAGGGTTTGGTCTGTAGGTCTTCCCACATTCCTTGCTGTAACCTGGTCACACAATGACTCAAGTTAAAATGATAAGGCACCTACTTAGTGCCCAAGGCAATTAATACTAATGAGTGTCATGGTGGATCTAGGCTCCCATAGCACAAAACTTTCCCAGGAGGCATAACTGAATGAGAAAGACTTAAGAATTTGCACAGTTATAATTTATTAGCTACTGCATATATTGTTCCTCTCATTACCTAAGACTGACTAATGAATATATCAAATTAAAAGGCAATAGATGTGTGCATTATGCCTTTAACCTCTGAGTGCTAAGTAACCTGTGTGGTCATACATATTTTTACAAAGATCTTGTAGATTCCTAAATGTCACCATAGCGCTACAGTACAAGCATTAGTGTAGAAATTCTTTTTTCTTTTTCATTTACAATTTTATTTAAGCACATCAATAGTGATTCTGTCAAATAAAGCTGGAGAAGACAAAACAAAATAAAAGAAAAAATATTTCTACTTATTAGAGGGAAAAATGATAGGTTGTTTAAGGAAGCTGGAGAAACATTTTCAAAACTTAAAGTTCATGTTGTTTTTTCTTCTTTCAGGAATTATACCTATTTCACCAGGCTGTCCCATTGTGTGTAGGTGTTTATGAATTCATTTGTCCATAAAATATTGTAATCCATTGACCAACCTTAAGCAGTTTTTGGCAGAAAGAATAGAGCATTACATTCTTGCTAAAATAGATGGCAAGACAGACACAGAAAATTAAGTACTGCTTTATTGAAGAAGACTACTATATTAGACACCATAGAATCCATATAAAATAATTATATCAGGAATTTTCATCCTAATGAATAAATTTCAATCACAAGTTACACCTACTGTGGATACTGTGAAATCTAATCATAAAACACAAAGCCAGAGGAAATTATAACTTTGTGTACTGTAAATATGACAGAACCACTTGTATTATAGATTAAATATGTTTTACTTTTAAAAAAATATTTTAAATAAAAAATCTGAAATAAAAAGCACTCTTTAAATGTGTCAAAAAGAAATCATACTAAAAATATATATCCTAAAAGTAGAATTTACTTTTATAAATTAATAAGAACCTGATCAAATTACACACTTAATTTTAATTTTTCAGATTATGTTTTTGTTTAGTTTGAATTATTTTTTATAATAACCTTTACTCAGTATTCCCTGTATTAATCATATGTTAAGGAATATATAGTCAAAACAAAATTACTAAAATATACCTCCACAAAGATTAGTGTGAGTGACCCTAAGAACAGAGTCTAGAACTCTTTCACTGAGGTTTCCACATCGGTTGTAATGAATATTAAATATCTCACTAACTGCAACTTCGAGTTCTGATCCTGAGTTGTGCTCCTGAAATCCTATACACACGTTAAACTCTAGAAATAATTGCTTTTCACTGTTTATTCATGTTGCTTTGTTCTCATTTCTGTGGTTTGACAGGAATTTATACACCCTACGAAAATATAATTTAATAGATTTGATATATTTTGAAAAAACACTGACATATTCATGAACTTAACCTACATTCATATTAACCATATGTCACCCCCTGCAAATCTGTTACTCAAGGAAAAACCCAAGTGTGTGCTAAGTATCTAATAATTTCTGTCTTTAAAATCTGAGCCTTTACAGGGAGCCATGGTTATTACATGTACATTTCATATTACTTTCAAAAAATCACTACTCCAAGTGTGAGCCATTTATTTCAGTGAACAGAATACTAATTTCCTTGTTTTTCTGAAGAGACTATTTTGGTTTCCTTAGAAAGAGAAGAATAAGATAAAATGTTTGAAGCCTTAATTAACTGAGGCAGAAAAGTTAACTGGGAGGCAGGAGACTGTCTCAGGTTAAAGCAGAGTATTTGGAATTTTTTTTTTTAACTTGTTTCTGAGAAGAGATTTTTAAGGTACAAGCAGGAGAAAACATTCAATCTTCTTTTCTTTACTGTTAATTTCACCATTTCTAAATGTAATGAGTCTCTGCGTACGTTGTTGGGTAATGTTTATTGTACTCCTTGAGGCAAATTAAACACAGATTTGTGTTTAAATGTAAAAACCCTGAAAAAACAGAAAACAAGATGAAACAAAAAAAGAACAATGCATTGAACATAGTACCATCTGCCATAAGTGATTCAGCAGGGAGACTGCAAAGATGGATCATGAGCCAGTAGCTTATGTACCTTGCACCAGAACAAATACTGTGAGTGTGGGTCATTTCTGTCCAGCTCTGCTGCCCAAAGGTGGCCACTGAGCCCTTCCACCACAGGACAGCTACAAGACCATGCTGAGGCTGTTTCTTATCTCATTACCAAGGGAAACTTCAGTCCCTTACAGGGAATCCTTCTGTCTCTGGCATCCCTACTTCCAGCCAGGTTAACCCATTTTGCAGCTGGGCCTTCTTGCCCTCCGTGCCAGATGATTCCTTGGTACAAATTACCACTGTTGAGCAGTTATAATTTGAATGTCCCTTTCAACATAAAAGTACAAAGAAAGGTTTGGTTTTGTTTTTTTTTTTTTTTTTTTAAAAAAAAAAAGCCCTCATATTTCTTACTAAAGTAACTTAGCATTTTCTTATGCAATTAAACATGTTTTCATTTTTTTCCTTTCTCAACAGCCTAACTTAACATTGAGTCAGTTAATAAGTAACTATATATTATAGATAGTCTAACTTATTAGTTTTGTAAACATGAACTTTTTCAGTTCACAACAAACTTGTTACCTATTATGCATCATCCATCGTTTTTTCTATACCCTTATCAGCCTTCCAAAACAGAAATGCCAGCGTGTGAGTTTTCTGTAAAATACTGTCTTTTTTATTTATATACTTTCTCTTGAGTTACTCATAAATCATAGGACATCTGTTATAAAGGGAAATAAAATTTTTTTAAACTGTTCACAACCCTTCCCTCCTAAAATCATATGACTGAAAAAAACCAAAACAAGTCAAATGGGAAACAAAACAAAACAAACATGCCACTCATACACCTGTACATATCTCCAGTACAATGAAACCTTGAAGAATGGAAGCCCAACAGGATTTAGTATGCAGTCACTGAACACAGGGAAATGAATAAAAAGGTAGTGTGACTTTTCAGCACACATAGCTTGATACATAGTAAGTGAAAATTATCTAAAGATCTATAAAAAACATAAGAAGAAATGACTGTGTAGAATTCAAGGTCCATTGATTTTGACATGTGTGATCCAATCCCATGTACAGTCAATGAAATTACTCCTGTTGACTTCATAGTATTTTCAATCGGGCCTAGAGCATAATACCTGTAAGTCTTGTTAATATAGAAATGCATGATTTAATAAAGTCAAAAGGTTCTCTCTTTATAAAGAAACCTAAATATTATGAATACATTTTTATATAGTTCAGGATATGTCTAAACCAAAACATACAAAAGCAGTTCTGCAAGGCAATACCCTAAGGTATATTGAAATCTTCCACACAAAACTCCCCACCTACTGTAGATGACTTGTGCATAGGAATGACAGACACTTCTCAGAACGGCATTTCCTGCGTATTCTCGCTGGAAGCTAAATTATTTTGGATCAGATGAAAGATCTTACTAAAACAGCTTTTGCAAAAATAAACTACCATGGTTAGTTAGCTATGAATAAGTTGTGGTTTAGAATAGGGTATTCTTTTAGTATTCTGGAATTTAATCATTTTTTTACATTATGTGATAAAATAGTAGTGGTGCATACTATGACTTAATGGCATAGTATGATATAATGAGTCAAAATATATGTTTTGTTAATAGCAAAAAGCTGCTGCGGCACTGACAGGAACATCTTTTTGTATCAAGGTTTATCTGAAACACAAAATATGTTCAATATATCACAGTCTAATTCGTTCATTCTACCACTGTTATTATTCTGATATGTCATTTTTAGTATCTTGTTACTTGCTGAACAATCATGAAAGAATATAAAATGTATATGCAATTTCGCAATATTTTCCTAAATATTTTTCTAACCCCATTGCTCAAATCAGTTGAAAATGAAACATCAATGGTTAAAACAACATTTTCCTGCAACAACTATTTTTGGAAATTTGATGACACACAAATAAATACATCTTCCTTTCATTTCTGTGGAAAAATCTTTTAGTAGCTATCATATAGCTTTTCATCATATTCTCCTTAAAAGAGGAGAGAGATTTTTAGAAAATATACATTCTGTTTCAAGGCTATGGGTTTTTTTCATATGAATTTCTGATTTTGGTTGTAAACAGGGAATTTCTGTTCACTAGTAAACAGACAGGCTCCTGAACAGAACTGGTAACCAGTGACTTTTAGGGAAGTCACAACCTATTTTAACTTGCCATTTGGTTTGACCAAATCTGACAGTGTGTTTTAGATGAAAAGAATTCAGGAAGAATTTGAACTGTCAAAGAGAGCTTTACATACTTGTGGTTCTGCTACTAACCCTACTCCAATAGCTGAATTTTTATAGTAGTGTAGTATTGGAGACTAAGAACTTGCACTCTATTTTTACATCTGAACACATTTAATATGTGTATTTATATAGAGAATTTGCAGAAAAAAATATTACCAATACTATTTTGTTAAATGCTAATGATACTGTTAGATCAAATAATTTGTCTGAAGCAACTAAACATTTTCTTTGCCAAGGGGAAAATCAGCTAAATGGGATAGCAGGAAGGACTTATCTTTGTGAGATAATGCTCTTGCAAATACACACGTGTTTGTTCACAAAGGCTTTCTCTAGTTGATATAGGTAATAAGCCTAAACTGTGATTTATTCACTCAGGACAATGCTCCTGAGTATCTAAATTGCAACTGTAGCTCATGTCTTTAGAAGACTTTGCAAACAGGTTCATTAGCTACAGCTTGACCCCAAGAGTGTCTAGAAGGTTTACAGGATAAAAGATGGGATTTCTGATGTGAATAGTTTCAATCTTTTTCTCTTGAAGACGTGGATAATAAACCAAAAGAATGATTTATACAATACATTGAAGCCATTGCTGCCTGAGATTTCCATTCATTGTATATAGAAAGAGACTAGAGTACCACTATGAAAGGATTGCTGCTGAGACACTGCTAGCTATGTTGCTCAGGAATAAAATCACTGTAGACTTTTAGAGCCCTCCTTCAGGAGAAATAACATTTTAAGGTAGTATCAGAGAAATTCAGCTTAGAAAGTAGACATGAATATTTTGGTGTTTACTTTTTTTTTTGCATTTGTTTTTTCCTACTTTATTGTCTTCTTACATCCAATAGTATATAATCCATCACTAGTATTTGGCTAGAAGATGTCAGTCTTAGACATCCAGAAAAATTGTAATTTTCATTAAATTGAAGAAGAAATGGATATTCTTTAACTTGATAGCTTGTTTTTCTCTCCTATTAGACATATTTTGTAGTATATTAGAGGAATAATTGAATAGCAAAAGAAATAACATGAGCTTTTGTTAATTAATCATCAGTTACACCACACTTACAAATGTAGACAAACTGACTCTGAACACAGGATAAGTAAAAGTGTTCTTCGTGTAAATTGTTCCTTTTTTTTTTTTTTTTTTTTTAATGTTAAGAATGTGAATATCTTAATACAGTGTGCCATTTCAACCAGAATAAATGTGTCTGTTGTAGCTACTGCAAGGAAACTACCACTCTCCATTCAGTTTAATCTTTATCTGTATTTTTAATCTTTTCTCTAGTAAGTATAAAGTTAGAACAGGCAAATGTGCACATTAGTCCTCCCTAACTAAGAATTGTCAACCACCTTTCCACTCTTCAAATATACAGGTAGCAGCATTCTTTGCAACATTTCTAAGCACTGACTTGCCATTTACACCCAACCACAGTCTTTCAGCTGGAATCTTCTTCTCTTGGTTTCCCAGTATGCCAGTATACTACGGCATTAGTCGGGGGGGGAGTGTCTAAATCTCATGCTTCACCATGAATTCCTCTGTTGTTGAGGATACAAACTCTACATTATGTTACTCTCTATGTTGCTTAATAGTAAAACCAGCTCTCAAAAAATTACAGCTCCAAAATTTCTCCCTTCTCCAGATCTGTGCAAGCAATATGGTTCTGTTTATGACAAAAAATTAAAATTTACTGCTTGCACCATGGTAGTGCCTAAGGAAAATGTTCATTCCATTAACAGTGCCACACTACTCTAGCTTTCTTTAGGATTGAACAATAATTTTGAGAATGGATTCCTGTTTGTGGTGGGAGCTGAGACTTCATGCTGCCCATAATGCAGAGAATTTTACAACACTTACAGTAGATGAAAATCTAGAGAGTTGCACCACACCACCTCATCACAACTTGAGCTAAAAAAAAGATTTAACCTCCCCTTTCCCACTCTGCCCCCCACTATTCCCTGCTAAGGGACACAGCTGATGATGTCCACATGTAAAATCCGGAATCCCTATAGAAACTGTGGTAGGAACAGCAAAATAGGAAATGGGGCTGAGAGAGAGCAGGGGTGGTAGTCTGTAGTAGGTGCAAATCATTTACAGGACTAACAGTGGGAAGAAAGAGGACCTTTTTAACCACTAGTAAGGAAATCTGTCTTGAAATCACTGGGATCAATAAATATAAGAAAGAACTGTATTATATCTGCAAAGGAACTTGTTTTGGCTTTTGTGAGGTTCTTTAAATGTTCATCTAAATTTATTTCGGTAATCAAACACTGAAGTTCCAAGCACAGTTTTTCACCAAGCATGTCAAGCTTCCCTTGTGTTGTTAGGAGGTATTTCTTATGAACAATTTTTAATTAGAGAAAGTTCAATAATTAATTTAGTGAGAGCTACCTAGGTTATTTCAAAGTCCTTAGAGGGACTATGAGATCATTAATTCTCTGTAACTTTCTTCTGCATATTTACTCTGGAAAGAAAACAATGGTCTTTATAACAAACTTCAAAGGGAAGGGAAATGATCTACTTTCCCTGTCCATTGTGAAGAAAGTAGAAACATATGGCTTAAACAGTAATCTTTTTTTTGCCTCAACTTGGTATTAAAAACACATTCTGTTAGCTAATGTAAGAGTTGTGAAGCTCTGGAATAATTATATGGAAGGGTTGTGGAAGTTCAGTTACTGAAGTTCTGTGAGAGCAATGTAGACTACCATCTACCAGAAACTGCATTTGAATAGTTAGTGTTGCCTTGCTGCAAGAAAATGGTATTCCAGCCAGTCCCATTTCCTGTGATTCTGTATGTGCTGCTCATTAGGATATTGTACAATGAACAAAAATGTATAAGCAAGGAGATAAATCTATAGAGAAGATAGAAGGAGACAAAAAATAATTGTTTATCCCTTGATGCACTTCATTAGAATAGTGATACGTCCTTTCTGCAATTGCAGACTCAATGGAAAAGTTAATGCACATTCTCTTGCTGATTTTGCATAAGCCTTACCCCTCATAAGAAATAATCGTCAATATTTTGGGGGACATGGGGGTGGGCATGTTACACTGGTTTTGATTTAATGTAATATGAGGAACTGTGTATATTTAGACCTTTTGAATGACCAAATTGTATCTAAAGCTTTCAAACCACCAAATCCTTCTGATTATATGATTTTGTATCTGTGCTACTTAACTGTCAATATTTTTGTTCTATCATGCATTTACGTGTGTATGATGAGATCTGATGGGAGTTTCTGTTCCCATAAGGGTGAGACAACTTGGAAGCTTATTGGTTATTGGAGGACTGAAGTAAACCACACTTTTCAGTACTGCACTGTACTGTATTTATGCTTCTTACAGTTTCCTTGGTTTTCATCCAGCTCTGTCGAAACAGTTCATTCACTTGGGTTTCAGGGTATTATTTTTTATTTGGTTATTGTTAAAGTTTATTAGCCTTCCCTCACTGAATGATTATAATGTTGTTATTTGTGAGAGTTAGAATTTATAACCTATTCTGGAGGAGACATTGCCTTGTAGGCTGGAAACTACAGTGGAGCTATGTCATGTCTGTGTTTCCTATGAGTCCTTATGGCCAGATTCTGGTATCAATGGCAACATCATAAATGTGAAGAAATGCTACTGATCTTATGCTAATTCTGAGTGTGAAGCTGTTCTAGGACTGAAATGATTTCTAGCCTAGGTTTTATATACAGTTGTCATTGAGTGAGGAACACACAGACCATTTTCTCTCTCATCATCGGATATTGAAACTGTGTGAAGACACAGAAGGATAGTTGCTGGGTGTCTATTTAATATATTAATAAGTTCTAAATATATATTTCAACACACTACTAAAGTTGATGTCTGCCTTCCTTTGTATATTTTTTTCTACTGATCATTTATAAGCTTTGGATTGAGTCCCACCCTGATTAATGGGACTAGCAAAAGGAAACTATCTTATATATGTAATAATGTTGCCACTCCAAAAATTATTTTTCTTATTTATATATAATTTGTCAAATTTTGTTAAGATAAATTAAGAAAAGTATGTATGACAATCTTAGAATTACACATAATACTCGATCTGGGCCATAATAAGTGTTTTTTTTCTGTATTTTAAATACTGTTCTTTATCAATATCTGAGTGTGATAGTTTTGAGCCCTGCCGGGACCAGAGACCACGTTGCCATTGTCCCTCCCCCACCCTCAGGTCAGACAGGCTGGAAGCAGGCACAAAACCTGGGGTTGAAATAAGAAGAAATTTAATACAACGATGTGATAAATGACAATCTGAACAACAGTAGCAATAATTACAAAAATAAACAGTAATAACAGTAAACAAGACAAAAGATATACAGAGAAATATAACAAGGGACACAGCCAGCCCGCTGCAAGTGCTTTCTGCGACCACAGTCACAAAGGAAATCTTCCCACGCTCCCGTGCCCGGACCTGACATCAGCATGGTATGAATAACCCGGCTGGAGATCCTTTCTCCCTGCTTGGGAGAAACTTAACCCTACCCTAGCTGAACCAGGACATAATCCACCCCTTTATTCTATACCATCTGCATCATGTCCAGCTGCCATTTAGCAGTTAACAATAACAAAACAACAATTGACAAAGGCACAGCATAATTCACAGCATGTTCTCACCCAGAATCAAGCCCCCTGTGGTACGCATAGGACCTCTCCATTGTCCTGCATCACCCACCAGGTACACCCAGGTCCTCGGGCAAAAGCAATCCCGTGGATGGCTTTGCCTTTACCTTTGCCTGGTGCAGGACTAAACCAGACCGTTTTTCCCAATATATTCCTCATGCGCACCACAGGGACTTTATCCCCATCTACAGCACGTGGAGGTTTTGACTGAGCCAGGCCAGGTCGACTGGCAGATCTTCTTGTGTTGACTAGCCAGGTGGCCTTTGCTAGATGCATGTCCCAGTCTTTGAAGGTCCCACCTCCCAATGCTTTCAATGTGGTTTTTAACAGTCCATTGTAGCACTCGATCTTCCCAGAGGCTGGTGTGTGGTGGGGGATGTGTAAGACCCACTTGATGCCGTGTTCTTCTGCCCAGGCATTTATGAGGTTGTTTCAGAAATGGGTCCTGTTGTCTGACTCAGTTCTCTCTGGGGTGCCATGTGTCCCAATCCGATATCGGGGAGGGTTCTTAAACAATCCCGAGAGCGAGATTAAGACACAAACGAGGTCAGATGCTGCATAACCTTATAAAGTTTATTTTCTATAACAACTAATAAGAGCGATAGGACAGAGAGGAAAAGAAAGGAAAAGGTTAGAATCCCTAAGCAAGAACACGGTAGAGGCGCAACTAATTACCACCACCATGACCGGGGATCCGGCGATGTTCTGTCGGTCCGATGATGCTCCAAGTTCCTGGCTCCGAGTTGGTTCCCCCTCTCCGAGTTGGTTCCCCTCTTCGAGTTGGTTCCCCTCTTCAAAGGAGTACGCAGTCTGTCTTTTTTATAGTCCCCGTCCCCACAGTTTGTCCGCCCATTTCCACGGGGCTCGTTGTTGTAGGTGCCACCCCGTGGTCCTCCATGTGCGCATGCCCGGGTGTCCATGGTGGTTGTGCTGGCGAGGGGCCGATCTGTCTCGCCGTGGTTTCCCCTCCACCCGGCTCACGTGTAGGTGCAGCTCGATGGGTGACTGCTGAGATTGCTGATGTTCTCGTCTAGGGCGGATGTGGTTTTCGTCGGGGACTATGTGTCTCCTTCAAGATGTACTCCTTCATGCAGAGTCAGGAAGTGGTCGTCATGAAGACAGCGATGTTGAGACATACTAAAAGTCCAAAAAGTTCCTTACACCACCCCGTGGCTCAACATCGCTGTTTTCATGGTGGTGTGAAAGATAACAGTACAGAAAGAGGAGAGAGAAAGGCTAGAAAAGTGCACAATACAACAACAAATGAATTTTTTCCTTTCTGACAGACCTTTTTTTTTTTTTGATAAACGTTTTTTTTTAAACACTATTCTTAACAACAATAGATAAACATCTTTTAACACTTTTTTAGTGTAACAAGTATATGTTCTTATCAATATTTTTAACAACAGTGAAAATTTTTATCTAACAAACATATTTTTAACAATATTTAAATTTTTAACAATATTTAAACATTTTTATCTAACAATTTTAACAGATATATCATATTTAAACTAATTAACCTTATAAAACTAGAAGACCTTATAAACAAATTTTAAGGCTCTGAATCAGCAGAGGGATGCAGTGACAGTCTCCATGGAAAGCACTTACAGGGACAAAACAGAAGTATGGCAATAATGAGCAAGATAATAGCCAACAGGACAGAAAGGGCAACATGAATTAAAAGTAATGCTAAAACGCAATCCATCGTAAACAAAAAATACCACAAAATGGTCAGGGCCCTGCAAGTGCACGTGGTCTGCTGCTCCGGTCTGCTGGGATCGGGATCAGCATGCACAGAGGGAAAAAGGGCTTTCCTTATCTCAAAGCACATGCATCATTCGAGCCTGGAAAATTCTATTTTAAATTTAAACCAAAACAAATAAACAATAGTATTATTTCTAACAATATTAAAACTAATTAACTTTATAAAACAAAGACATCTTATAAACTAAACTCGAGATTCAGAAAAATCACCAGAAGAACACGAGGGCAGTTGAGGTTAGGGTAAAGAGGTGGAAGAACATGATGGTTGGGGTTCAGGAACAGCGGCAGGAGAAGACGATGATTGAGGAGGAGACGCAGGGGAATCAGCAGAGGAATGCAGCTGTTGTTGCTCAGGTGAAGCAGCAGAGGAAGATGAAGGTAGTTTACAAAAATGACATTTGCAACGGCAAAAAAGAAACATTACAATAACAAACAAGGCAATAGCCGATAAAACAAGGATTAAAGCTAATGCAGAAATGCAATCCATATCCATGGTTCAATAAATTCCAGAGCTCCAAAATGTCCAAAATGGTGGTCTGACTCGCCTGAGGGGGGGTGTGTGTGTCCACCTACACAGCAAGAAAATGGATTTCCACGCCCCCAGCCCAAAGCGCATGTGTTGTTTAGGCCTCAAAGCACCTATCCTAAATATAAACAAGGATACATATGTAGATATATATAAGGTTTAAATGACTGATACAGCGGTAGACTTTGGTTGGCGAATAGCACAAATCTGTTTTACACCATCAGGTGAGGCAGTAGATGTAAATTGCATGTTGGATACAACATGTTGGATTAACTGAACAAAGCAAGGAATGATACAGGGCAAAAACATCAAGGCAGCAAATGCACATAACAGATAAAATAAAAGCTGTTTTACCCATGGTGCTCCGGGTAACCAAGACCATAAATCACCATTCCAGCCATTCCATGTTTGAACAGGGACATGGGCCAGTTTCACTATAGTTACTTACAATTTGTGCTGCGGTAAGGGGTGTAGAGACCCACGGCCAGCTTGACAATCCTAGAGGTCCTCCACAAACCCATCAGTGACTTAGAATAAAGGTTTGACTTACAGTTTTTGCTAACAAAACAAACTCATTGTCCTCAAAGGGGTCATATGGGTTGAGGGGAGATGGGGGAATTGGCTTCCCTTCATTCCCATAGGTAAATGCACAAAATGTTATAGTAAAAAAAAGCATATACATCCTAACCAAATTACACTAAAATCTGCATCTGCTTCACCTCTTCTGTGGGTGCGTCTGTGTTGCTTGCTTCCTCCTGAAAGTGAAAAGAACAAATTGGCTTCTCGGGTTAGAAAGAGGGAACAATGCATCCAGTGTGAATCTTGTGAGTTTTCCCACAGGCATCTTTTGCTTTCCAGGTGTATTTATTAAGAGGTGTGTCCAACACCAGTGGCACTTTGCCCACTGTGGGGAGTTCAACCAGGACAGGTTGTCCTGGGAAATGAGATGGATTGCTGGCATGGTCGGGACCATGTGGGGCTGGCATGATTGCTGGAGGTTTAGGACAGAATGCTGTGATCTTTGGGCATCCATTTACTCCCCAGCGACTGTTGACAATGGTCACTGCATCCCACACCCGCTCAGCCCATCCTGGCTTATGCTGTTTGAGGAAGCGTTTTAGTAGACCATTTGTTCTTTCCACAGTTCCATTCACTTGTGGGTAATATGGAGTATGAAACACCCACGAAATTCCTTCCTGAGCTGCCCACTCTTGGACCAATTTGGCTGTGAAATGTGAGCCATTATCTGAGTGGATCGACTGTGGTTTGGGGAAAATTCCAAACCATTCTTTCAGAGCTTTTACTGTGTTTTCTCCTGTTGCTTTAGAACATGCTTTAGCTTGCACTAGCCCAGACACTATCTCTACACCTACCAGTATATAGTATTTGCCTTCTGACTTTCGAAAGGGACCGATGTAATCGATCTGCCAGGCCTTCCATAGGTCTTTTCCCTCTCTTAAGTGCAGGGGGTCACTTCCCAGTGGATGTCTGTCCAGACGGACACAGCATTGTTCACAAGAAGATACACAAGTTTTACACTCTTCCCTGGTAACTGGCCACCCTCGGGCTTGTGCCTCACAATACAGGTCTTTAATTCCTGAATGTTTCCTTTTTACATGTAGCCATTCTAACAGGCGTTCCCAATTTTCTGCTATCTGGGTGCTTTGTAGGGGAGCCAGCCGAGCTAGTTCATCCACCTCGGCATTCCATCGGCTCACAGGGGTATTGTCTTGCTGATGAGATGCTACCCAAGCTACTGCAAATTTCCCTTGTCTGGCAATGGTAAGGATTTCCTGCCATTTTTCCTTTTGCCATACGGGTATTCTGTTGACCTCCCATCCATTTTGTTCCCAGAACGGAAGCCATTCAGTGCAACCTTTAAACACAGCATAAGAGTCAGTATAGATATAGACAGAAGAAGCAGACTGAGCCTCGTGTTGGAAAACACTCCACACAGCAACTAATTCTCCTACTTGTGCCCTACCTTCTCCTTCGGTAATGATCTGTTCCTTGGTGTCTATCCGAAGTGCCACAGCTCGGTATTTCCAAATTTTTCCCTCTTGCTTTGATGAGGCATCAGTAAACCAGACATTTCGCAATTGTTCAGAAAACAGAGGAGCTACTTGTATTACAGGCAAAAGCTTGGGTGTTTCCCTACTCGGGTCTACCTCATCCTGTATATTTAACTCTTTTGTGGCTCCTTCAGTTACAGAAAAGATTTCACAATAATGATCTATTTGTGCATACCATTTTCGCACGGAGGCTCTCTGGGCTACTCCGTCAGGGGGTGGAGTTCCTGAAAAACTGCTTTGATCACTTTAGAGGGAGGCAGGGCAGGTGCTGCTTGCAATAAACGCACCTCTGTGTCTAATCTTTTGGTCAATTGCCTGATCTGGGAGACACCAAAGGACCATGAGTTCCCTTGAGTGTCCCTCCATTGTCTGCCCTTCAAAACATCTATGCCTAAGAGATTTGTTTGGAAAGATCCTCTGACTACCATAGTGTTGATGGGTTTTCCTCTCCTGGTAACCATAATTTTACTGAAGTTATAGGTACTGACTGTGTTTTTCCCAGGGCATTTAGGACAATTAAATTTTTGGATGGAATTGCGATTCCACATCGTTCTGCTTCAGTCCATGCTAGTGCGGTAATTTGTGCACCAGTATCAATTAAAAATGTTACCAGTCTTTTCTTTGGTCCTACAGCAACAGTAATCAGTAAGTCTCCTTTTGTGTTGCAGGTGAGTTGTCTTACAAACGTCCATCCTCCGCATCCCCCCTCACCTTTGGGAGTGGAGGGTCTAGTTTCCCATCACCTTCTTTTCTCCAGTCGGCTCCTCCTCAAGGTCTGTTAAGGGTGAAGCACTAGGGGTTGGTTTGGAAGTGACCTTTTGCTCGCGCCATTTCTCCACAAGTTGCTCTAATTTTTGAGTCGTGAGTCCATCCATCAATTTCCGAGGAATGCCTTTCTGAAGCCCTAATTGTCACAAACCCAGTCAAGTTAGGGGCCTCTCCCAGGATTCTGAAATCGGGGTGATCCGAAGCCTTGTCCCTTCCTCATTGATGATTGTCGTCCACTAATTTGTTCTGCAGCCTGCACAACCCTGGTTTCAGTTCTTTGGGACGGTCCACCAACAGGATCATATTTTCTCCCAAAATTAATCAATTCCTGGGCTACATCTCCCCATGTCCATACTTTCTTCCCTGGCCGTTGATGGTCAGGAGTCACTATCCCCTCCAGAGCTGCCATTATTCTTTCTCCATTAGGAGTGTTTTGAATCTTCCCTTGCAATTGAATAGCAATGGGTTTCAGGGAATCAGGGAGTCCTCGTATCAGAGGAGTCATCCTCTCTGGGTCCACAGGCATAATCATCGGAGAGCCTTGGTTGGGCTCGAGCTCCCGATCATACATCATCTGCAGACAGGCTGCCTTCTGTACACTTTCCACTAATTGATCCACTGTACCTGTTATGGCAAGGGGATCTCCCCTCTCCAAGGGGTTCAGCCCTCCGGCCCAGTATGCAACTCTATGAGTCAAAGACCATGGGGCTCGGCAGTTGCCAGTGGTTAGAAACACATCCGGACCCCAATATCCTTCTGCTTCTTTCTCAGACAATAAAATTCCATCCCCTCCTGACAGAGACACTCTCCACAAGTATCTCCTTGGGGATAGATTTGACGTATCCCTTTCTCCAGAAGTTTCACTTCTGCCTCGGCATGGGTATCTGTCTCTACCAAAATGTATTCTCTCAATTCATCTTTGAATATTCTATTTTGATCCCTTTCCTCCTCTAACAACCCTTTTGTATCTCTCAATTTGTTCTGCAGGGTCTGTATGACCATCTGTAGCGAGTATATCAAAGTGTCAGTTTGGCTATACTTCTTTTTCTCTTCCACCACAGCTGCCAGACTTGCTCCTAACACTGCACAAATTATAGTTTTTCCTTCCCCCTTTCTATCCTTAGCTTCCTTCTGCAATACCCTTATCCGATCCACCACACTCTGTGGTTGGAACCAGTGGTTTTTCACCCAGTCTTGCCCCTGAATTGAGGGACAGGATCTGTGTGACTCCAAAAGATCATATAATGTATCTATTCCTTCAGCCTCTGAGGACGCATCATCACAGCCCATTCCTTTTCCCTTTTTCTGATACAAAGGAGACATTGTCCTGAGAGGGTCAAACCTTAATGTCAAATTTCCCCTATTCTCTCCCAGGAGACCAAATGTGAATCTCACAGAAAAGCAATGCAAAGGGTTTTTCGTCCTGGGAGGGCCACAACTTGATAAATAACTTTCACCTGTTCACTCTCAAGAGATCACAACTTAACCCAAACACAAATGCAACATCACTGTCCGCGCTCTCCCTGTTTGCTCTCAGGAGATAACAACTTAATATAAAACACAGAGAACTTCTTCACCCTGAGAGGTTTACATCCAAGACAATAAGGTAATACAGCACTCTCATCTCAAGGGATCCTGTCCATGACACCAATTTAAAAAATGTCCCGATCCGATATCGGGGAGGGTTCTTAAACAATCCCGAGAGTGAGATTAAGACACAAACGAGGTCAGATGCTGCATAACCTTATAAAGTTTATTTTCTATAACAACTAATAAGAGCGATAGGACAGAGAGGAAAAGAAAGGAAAAGGTCAGAATCCCTAAGCAAGAACACGGTAGAGGCGCAACTAATTACCACCACCATGACCGGGGATCCGGCGATGTTCTGTCGGTCCGATGATGCTCCATGTTCCTGGCTCCGAGTTGGTTCCCCTCTCCGAGTTGGTTCCCCTCTTCGAGTTGGTTCCCCTCTTCAAAGGAGTACGCAGTCTGTCTTTTTTATAGTCCCCGTCCCCACAGTTTGTCCGCCCGTTTTCACGGGGCTCGTTGTTGTAGGTGCCACCCCATGGTCCTCCGTGTGCGCATGCCCGGGTGTCCATGGTGGTTGTGCTGGCGAGGGGCCGATCTGTCTCGCCGTGGTTTCCCCTCCACCCGGCTCACGTGTAGGTGCAGCTCGATGGGTGACTGCTGAGATTGCTGATGTTCTCGTCTAGGGCGGATGTGGTTTTCGTCGGGGACTATGTGTCTCCTTCAAGATGTACTCCTTCATGCAGAGTCAGGAAGTGGTCATCATGAAGACAGCGATGTTGAGACATACTAAAAGTCCAAAAAGTTCCTTAAACCATGTTGCCACAGGACTTGGGTTTCAAGGCCCAGGATGGTGTTTTGGGCGGTGGCGTGGGGCGCTGGGTAGGTTTCCAGCCATCCAGTGGTTACTTCCACCATGGTGAGCATGTGGCACTTCCTGTGGCAGGTCTGTGGCAGTGTGATGTAGTCGATCTGCCAGGCCTCTCCATATCTATATTTCAGCCATCACTCTCCATTTCACTGGGCTTCACCTGCTTGGCATGTTTGATTGCAGCACACATCTCACATCTGTGGATGATCTCTGCGATGGTGACAGTAGTAAGGTCCACCCCTCGATCTCGAGCCCACCTGTATGTTGCATCTCTACGTTGGTGGCCCGGGGTCTCCTGGGCCCACCGGCCTATGAACAGTTCACCTTTGCGCTGCCAGTCCAAGTCCACCTGAGCCACTCTAATCTTAGCAGCTTGGTCTGCCTGCTGGTTGTGTCGATGTTCATCAGTGGCCCAACTCTTGGGTACATGGGCATCCACATGGCGCACCTTCACAATGAGGTTTTCCACACGGGTTGCAATATCCTGCCATAATTCAGCAGCCCAGAAGTTTTTATCCTTACAGTTGCTCTGTTCCCATTGCTGCAACTATTTCCACAGGGAATTTGCCACTGCCCACGAGTGAGTGTAGAGGTAGAGCCTCGGCCACTTTTCCTGCTCAGCAATATCCAAAGCAAGCTGGATGGCTTTCACCTCTGCAAATTGGCTGGATTCACCCTGTCCCTCAGCAGCTTCAGTGACCCGTCGTGTGGGACTCCATACAACAGCCTTCCATCGTCGATGTTTTCCCACAGTGCGACAACACCCATCAGTGAACAGGGCATATCGCTTCTCCTCATCCTGCAGCTCGTTATATGGTGGGGCCTCCTTAGCACGTGTCACCTCCTGCTCTGGTGACGTCCCGGAATCTTTGCTCTCTGGCCAGTTCGTGATCACCTCTAATATCCCTGGGCGGCTGGGGTTCCCTATTCGAGCCCGTTGTGTTATCAATGCAACCCATTTACTCCATGTGGCCTCTGTTGCATGATGTGTGGAGGAGGCCTTTCCTTTGAACTTCCACGCCAGCACCAGCAGTCGGGGTGCCAGGAGGAGCTGTGTTTCAGTGCTGACCACTTCTGAGGCATCCCAAACTCCTTTGTATGCTGCCAGTATCTCATTCTCAGTTGGTGTATAATTAGCTTCAGAACCTTTGTATCCCTGACTCCAAAAGCCTAGAGGTCAGCCTCGGGTTTCCCCAGGTGCTCTCTGCCAGAGGGTCCAGGTAGGGCCATTCTCCCTGGCTGCGGTGTAGAGCATGTTCTTAACCTCCTGCCCTTCCTGGACTGGCCTGAGGGCTACTGCCTGGGCAATCTCTCGTTTAACCTGCTCAAAGGACTGTTGTTGCTCAGGGACCCATTCAAAATCGTTCCTACGGGTTACATGGTAGAGAGGGCTCACAATCAGGCTGTAGTTCGGGATGTGCATCCTCCAGAATCCCACAGCACCCAGTAAAGACTGAATCTCCTTTTTAGAGGTTGGTTGGGCCATGGCTGTTATCTTGTTTATCACCTCCATTGGGATGTGGTGACGCCCATCTTGCCATTTTATCCCTGGGAATTGAATTTCCCTTGCAGGTCCCTTAACTTTCTTTTGCTTAAATCCAAAGCCAGTCTTCAGGAGGATTTCAATGATATTCTTCCCTTTCTCAAAGACTTCCTCGGCTGTGTCCCCCCATACCATGATGTCATCAATATACTGCAGGTGTTCTGGAGCCCCACTTTTCTCCAGTGCAGTATGGATTAGTCCATGGCAAATGGTGGAGCTGTGGTTCCACCCCTGGGGCAATCAATTCCAGGTGTACTGGATGCCTCTCCAAGTGAACGCAAACTGTGGCCTGCACTCTGGTGCTATTGGAACGGAGAAGAACGCGTTAGCAATGTCAGTTGTGCTGTACCACTTGGCTGCCTTCGACTCCAGTTCATACTGGACCTCTAGCCTGTCTGGCACTGCAGCACTCATTGCTGGCATAACTTCATTCGGGCCACGGTAGTCCACAGCCCTCCATTGGCCATTAGGCTTTCTCACTGGCCTTATAGGGCTGTTGAAGGGTGAGTGAGTTTTGCTGATCACCTTCTGGCTTTCTAGTTGGAGAATCAGCTGATGGATGGGGACCAGGGAATCTCGGCTGGTGCGGTACTGCCGCCGGTGCACCGTCCTGGTAGCAATTGGCACTCGCTGCTCCTCAACCTTAAGCCACCCCACCACGGAGGGATCCTCTGAGAGGCCAGGTAAGGTGGACAACTGTTCAACTCCTCCAGGGCAGCTACACCAACAGCCCACCGGTACCCTTTTGGGTCTTTGAAGTACCCTCTCCTGAGATAGTCTATGCCCAGGATGCACAGGGCATCTGGGCCAGTCACAATGGGGTGCTTATGCCAGTCCTTCCCAGTCAGGCTCACTTCAGCTTCCAGTAGGCTCAGCTGTTGGGATCCCCCTGTCACTCCGGAGATGCAAATGAATTCAATCCCACTGTAGCTCGATGGCATCAGGGTGCACTGTGCGCCAGTGTCCACCAAAGCCTTATATTCTTGTGGGTCTGTGCAAGGCCATCGGATCCACACTGTCCAGTAAATCCGATTATCCCTTTCCTCCCCCTGGCTGGAGGCAGGGCCCCTCTAATCCTGCTCATCATCACTCACTTCTTGCAAGAATGATTCACTGGTCCCCTCCAGAGGGTCAGACGTAACGTTCCCCATTCTATTCTGCCTGGGGGATTTCTGACTGGACACTGGAGATGCGCTCTTCTTGGAGGACTCCCCTTTCGTGGTGGTCTTCCCTTTCAGCTGCTCTACTCGTGCAGCTAGGGCAGCAGTGGGCTCTCCATCCCTCCTCATTGTGTTTTCTCCATGGTCACGGAGGAAAAACCACAGGGTGCCTCGTGGTGTGTACCTTCTGCTGCCTTTCTCTTGGGTGGGGAAATGTTTACTTCCAATGGCTGAGACATTAGCCCATGCAGGTGAAACATAGGACATGTCCTCTTCCATTTTCTGGACCCTCTGAGACAGTTTCTCCACAGCTGAGACCCAGGAATGTTGAGATGAAGGGAGATTTCCCTCATATTGCCGGAGCTTGCCAACCACTCCGTCCACTGTTAGAGTGTGGGTGTCTGTCCACCAGGACACTAATGCCAGTGCTTTCAAGTGTGCTTTTGGTGCACTTTTTAGAAACTTTCACCACATCAGGTGTGTGCAAGGGGCCTGATCTGGGTCCATGTGTGACTGTTCATCATTCAGATCACCATAGATCATCTCAAACACAGCCAGTTCCCTGAGGTTCTTGATGCCTTTCTCAATGTTGGTCCATTTGCTTAGCTGACGTAGGATATCATCCTTGTAGGGGTGCCTCTCCCTTACACTGAGCAGGAGTCACCTCCAAATGCTGAGGGTTTGAGTCGTTTCCCTATTTCCCTATCAATGCCAGCATCCTTGGCCAAAGATCCCAGCTGCTTGGCCTCTCTTCCCTCCATTTCAAAAAACACTAGCTCCATTGTCCCAGCATCGGAGCAGCCAGGTGCAAATCTGCCCGCCTCCCAGGCGGCCAAAATCTCTCTGCATATCTCTCAGCTCAGTCGGGGATAGAGATTGGACAATCACATCTGGCCCTTCCTTCTGTTCCTGTGATGGGCCTGGCTCTTCCCCATCCCCCACTTTGTGAGCTGACTTTCTGGTATATTTTGTTTTCTGTATCGGCTGATTGATACCGGCACTGGCTGTCTCTCTGGCTCAGCTGCTGTGCTGGTGGAGGCGACTGATGCTGGCTCTGCCTGTTCCCCCCGGCCTAAGTGCTGTACCAGTAAGTTCATTCTCAGGTCCTGTAGCCGTTTCTCCCCCTTGAGGGCAGCGGGTGGTATTAAAGAGTATACGGTACGCATGGGCAAGTCCCCAACACATTGCAGCGAGTTGTGTCTCCTGGGTTTTGCCAGCTTGGTAGCACACCCTTTCTGAGCACTCCACCAGTTTATCAGGGCTCTGCATTTGTTCAGGAGTGAAATTCCAACGCATTGGAGGTGCCCACCGTCTCAGGCCTTTGCCCATCTTTTCCCACACCCCTTGCCACTCACTATTATCTGACCTCAGGGCAGGTTTCCGGGCACTGCTATTGTTAGAGAAGTGCCGCATGGCCCAAAACAAGATCTGGCAGACACACAGAAAGCTTTGTGCCACAAATACACTGTCCTGAAAGCTCCAAGGATAATTGAAACTCTCAAAAACCGAGAGGATCTTTTCCCCTGGCTCACCCATAGAGGGGGTGAGACCCCTAACAAAAGCCCAGGCAGCAAACAGGTACCGGCCCGCCCCCACAAATAGCGATACAAACCATTGCAAGCAGTCAGTAGCCAGTATAACAAAACAAGCCCCTTTATACATTTTCCATTGACAACAAACATCAGCACTGGGAACACACAGTGTATATAAGGAATAATCCAGCCCCACCATGCAAGCAAGTTGTTCAGCATTGCAACCATTTTCTTATCAAGCAGTACAAATACAAATTATTTTGAAAATATGAAAAATTATTCCACCCAACAGATTGCTCCAACACACTCTGGTCAGGGTCTGTCCCTTTTTGAACCTTTTGTGCCAAAGAGGCTGTGATAGTTTTGAGCCTTGCCGGGACTGGAGACTACATTGACGTTTTCCCTCCCCCGCCCTCAGGCTGGACAGGCTGGAAGCAGGCACAAACCCTGGGGTTGAAATAAGAGATTTAATACAACAGTGTGATAAATGACAATCTGAACAACAACAGTAGCAATGATAACAACAATAAACAGTAATAACAGTAAACAAGTAAAAAGATATACAGAGAAATACTGCAAGGATACAGCCAGTACGCCGCGCGTGCTTTCTGTGACCAAAGCCACAAAGGAAAGCTTGCCATGCAGCCGCACTGGACCTGACGTCAACATGGTATGAATAACCCGGTTGGAGATCCTTTCCCCCTGCTTGGGAGAAACTTAAGCCTATCCTAGCTGAACCAGGACACCAAGCATATTTATAACACTTCTCAGATTCCTGGTAGAGTGAGTCTGAGCTGGAGCACTTAATTTATAGAGTGCTCATAAATGTCAATGCCTTGAACAGAAGTTGTTAGTAATTGTGCAGAGCCTTAGAAAAACATCCCCTCAAGTTCCACAGATCTTTAAAACAACAGCAACAACAAAAAACCGTAAAACTATATTTCATGGACTGTTATTTCTACAAGGCTCTCTCTTCTCTACAAGCCTGTCACCACTTAAAATACAGTTACTTTTGACAGAGACCCTGAGCTTGTCAGGCAGAAAATATGATGGCCCAGAGTTCCTTAGAAGTACATGATCTTGAAAGGAAACCTTGGTAAAGTTTTGGTTCTTAATAAATGTTTCAGTGTCCATAGACATGCTTCATGCAAAACAATCCTCTTAACAAATGTCTGTGTGTATTCTGCAGGCTCCCCCCACCAGCCATTAGCATGGTGGACTTTGACACCTGTTCCATATAGTTTTATATGGAAAACTAATTTTAAGTAAGAATATTCTGCCTATGTAAGTATTCTTATAGCTTCACATGGTAGGATTCTGGCACCTTCTGAATATATTTATATTATGTCAAATAACTTCCCTGCTTTTTTCTTTTTTTAAAATATAAATAGCTGAGAAGGGAATAATTTTTTGTTTGCACTGGTTTTAGGCCTCAAGCAATCAGATGCTGAGAGACTCTAAGGAATGACCATACCACTTAAATTCTTTGTGACTTTTCCAAAAGTACACAGGACCTCAAAAAAAAAAAAAGGCTCTAAATATATTAAGAAATGCACACTTCTCTGATGGTAATATATAGTTTTCATTACGAATCAACAAGAAATTGCAGAGAAGTTCTTACATTTCTGATCCATTTGCCTCTTCTTTGTGGCAGCTTTACAGTGAGTTGTACTGAATTACTGAACTCTGACAGCAAACAGAACTAAATTACAGTGACAATCTTAGTACGCTGCTTAGGGTTAGTATATATGTATATTTTGCTATGACAAGGTGCAAAAGGTGCTGTGCTGGAATATGTCACTGTTCTTGCTACTCAGCCCTTCATTTGAACTCCTACAGCTGTTTTGTTACTAAACAATGAATGAAGTAATGAGGAGCCCACCTGCTAGTTGGCCTAGCGGGAGAGGAGGGAGACTCAAATATGTTTAACAGTAGAGAAAAAAAAAGAGCTAATCAGATACTTTCTTGGTTGTTGGTGAGTGAGAGCTCCATGTTGACAAAATCACAGTCAAGTATCAGGCAAACAATCAACGCATCCGTGTTCACAATGGAAGAAATTGCCAAGTAAATAACAGCATTATCAGCAGTGGTGTTAGAAAGCTTTATTACCATTATATACAGCCAGATTATAATAGCTTGACTATTATAAAAGAGACTGTATGAGAGAAAGGCAGAAGGTGCCTGCACCCTGTGTTTGGAGAACAGAGCACAAGTTGATCATTCTCTCTGAACCAATTTTAGAGCTCATGGGGACCAGGCTATTGTAGTCACTATCATGAACTTGGATGTCTCCAGTAGTTTTGAGCAACATTCACTCTCTCCAGTTGACTTTGATGCTAGATGTCATTCCAAATGTTCCAGACCTCAAGAGGAGCTCAGCTGGGGAGGTGTCTCTACAATATCACAAATCCACAAGTCACCAGGGCCAGTGATTACTGAATTGGCAGCAAATTGTGTGCTCCTGGTGGTAGTACAGTGCAGGCAAAATATTCCTATATGCTTTTCTACCTGGTTGCAAAAGAGAATAAAAAGGGATTGCACTATTTTCTGCTTTTTGTCAGAATCAAACTTGTTCATGGTGGTGTTCCTCCTACTTAATTCCTCCTGCAGGTCTGTAATCCAAATGAGAGAAGCAACATTTTTCTCATGGTATTTTAGTAGTGCAAAACAGTTCCATTACATATCCCTCTGGACTTCCTGGAAATGAGGCCGACATTAATTCAGAAAAATTAATTGAAACATTACCTCTAGCACCATTATAGGTACTTCAGCTCTTTATTGATTTGAGTTTGGCATTGACACCTAGCTTTCCTTGCAGGTGATGATGTAGAGCCTGGTGAGAGAATAAGAAAGATCTTGTTACTACAAGAACAAGGAGTTACTGAGGTGAATATACACATAACACATACACTCTCTTAAATCTTCCCATGTAAGAGAGATCTTTCAGAGTTGTTATCATTCACTGAGGCTGGTCAGGGAGTTTTTCAGGAGAAAAGTCCTTTTCATTGAAAGATAAATGTCTCATGGAGTTGCGTCTGTTTTGATAGTCTTTCTCATTGAATCTTTTATGATGTCCTGGTAAATCCACTGGTTGAGGAGAAGATAATAATATGAATTAATAATAAACAGAAAAAATAATTTAAAACAATAACAATAAATATATATTAAAATAATAATAAATAGATTTTATAAATGAATATATAAATAGAATATATAAATACTGTATTAATAAATATATAAAAATATAAATAATAACAATATATTGAAAAATAATTTTAAACATCATGAAATTGTTTTTCTGGTCTCTGTTAACCATCTCTGTTATTCACGTAGCTGTTGATTAGAATCTTCCTGCAGTCCTTTGTTAACTGTCAGTTTTCAGATGTGAAAGGATTAGTACAGATTATTTTATCTCAAACACTCAAGGAAAAAAAAATGTCAGGAAGAAGTAGAACAGCTGCATAAGACTAAGGTAGGTACTGCACCTGAACTAAAGGGTAATGTAGTCTAATTCAAGATTTAACAATGAAGACAAGGAAATGGAAAAGCTCTAGAGGTGTTTGGAAGTTAATGATGCTGCATTGTAGTAAAGCCCAAATTAAATTCTCAGTTCTGATTGCAAAAACATATTAAAACTGAAGTACTGCAGGATAAGGCTGTCTCATGCTGCTTGGTGCATTATCTTCCTGAGTGTTTTTTCCTGGATTTTGGTTTGGTTGTTTTGTTGGTTTTTGTTGTTTGTTTTTTTTTTTTTTCTGCTAAGGCATGACAAGAAATTGGGTTTTTTACTGCTCATACTGCTAACTGAAATTTTTCTGAGGACAAAGGACAGAGTTCTGAGTGACAGAAAATATGAAGTGTAGAAACTGTGATGCAAACTCAGGAAACTTGAACATGGAAGAATGTGTCAATTTATTTCCTATAATTCCCTGAATTATGGACAGGGAAAAAAAAACAACCAAAAAAAAAAAACAAAAAACAAACAAACAAACAAACCACCCCACACACAAAAAAAACCAAAAAACAAAACCACACCACCAAAACCCCCAATCAACACACAGTTTTTCAAGTTCCTGTTTATTACAATGTTCTCTTTAACTTCCAAGATTATGATTTTTATAGAGTCCATTTAATTGATGTAGTACTGTGCAGAAATGCTTTCTTTCCTTTGAGCCATCTAATTTAGAGCTCCACTTAAGGTAGTTAGAAAACAAAAAAAAAGTCATGTTTATTAATTTCTGAAAGCAGCTAATTTTATAATTTTCTCCACAAAATCCAGATCAGAAATTTCTATAAGGATAGGATTTGTGGGTTCCTCATAAAAAGAGATGCTTAGAGCCAACAACATTCTTATCTATCAAATGTTGCAAACATTAAATATTTAAAGTTCTTTCTCTTTTCATGCAAGAAGCACACATGGAAAAATTGAAATTTTCAAAAAGGATTAAAATAAAGCCTCATTACACTTCAGCTGATTTGAGTAACTAGCACTAATCTCTCAAGATATCCTAAAATACAGCAAGTTTACTGTTCTATCTCAGGTATTTGATCACATGTTCTTTACTAAAATAGTGCCTCAAGATAATAGTACCAACTCAAACAAATCAGAAGACGGAACAATAAACCTGTCTTGTACCTTCTATGGAACTAAAAAAAAGTGAAAAATAGAAATAAATGTTCTAAGTACAATATATACTGAAGAAAACTTGAGGAAAAAAATCCCTTACAATGATTAATAAGTTTCTTTGCATAAATATAGTATATAATGCTTTATAATAAATCACTCATTAAAAGTTATTACATAATTACATTTGATATAATAAACTCTACAGATATTGCATACTGTTTGGTTTTTTTTTTTTGTGTGTGTGTGTATAGAATAAAGTAAGGATAAACATATCACAGACACGAATGATAAGAATGATACAATTTGTTTAGTGCCATACTCATTGCTGCTGTGAAAAACCTCAGCTGAAACAGTTGTGCTTCTACAGTCATTGAGTTTATGTTATACATTAACTTTGATATAAGAATCATTTAAGTTATTTGAGTGGGCTGCAGCCATGCAGATATATAAACTCGGTATTTCTCTCTTCTGCTCCCCTTTCAACAAAAGCTTAATTATGGCTAAAACACTGCTACCACAGATTTCATATGTCCTATGTTTACAGGGATCCAGATCTCCCTGAGTGCTGAGAGTGGTCTGTGACCAGGCTGTTCCCTAATCACTGCAACAGTTTAATAGAATTTGCTGTCTACAGCCTTACCCTATATTCCTTACCACTGAAAGAAAAGCCTTTTAAAGTCTTATAACCATAAACTATAATACCACATAGAAAATATTATTTTCATATCCATTAGGATAAAAATTATTAGTTGTCAACCAACAACTACTTAGTAATTTCAGGACTAGGAAGTCCTGTTGACTCACACCCTGTATTGAGTATTAAAAAGAACTAGTAATGATTAACTTATTTTTTCATCTGATTATTTATATTATGAAGTCTTCGCTTAACATATAATACAAGTTTTATTTTCAGTTTAACAAATATTAACCTTCAACAGGTTCATTCAGTTTTATGTTCTGGAGAGCCTTTTCATTTACAAACTTACTTAATTGAAATACATTTTAACTGGTGGATTTTCTTTTCTTTTTAGATGCAATCTATATTATAAATCTGATGTTCTGATATGAAAAGGTAGTTGGTCTCATATGAGTGTATGACAGTATGGCTAGCCTATAACTCTGATACTCTGCATCATTATTTTGTAACCTAGATAAAATAACCAAAGCAGTTTGAGCCAATGAAAGTTCTACAAGGTTTACCTTAATTGTGCAGTGTTGTTAGAATAGAGGCTTAAGGTTTCAAAATGGGAAAAAAAAATCATGTTGGTTTGAACAATCTGTCACTGTACCCATGCAAATAAGTATAATAATAAAGAATCAATATGCCCTGCTTTACCTTAAAAGCGGTTTCTCTGATTTTTATTTTCCTTCCTTCCTTCCTTCCTTCCTTCCTTCCTTCCTTCCTTCCTTCCTTCCTTCCTTCCTTCCTTCCTTCCTTCCTTCCTTCCCTCCCTCCTTCCTTCCTTCCTTCCTTCCTTCCTTCCTTCCTTCCTTCCTTCCTTCCTTCCTTCCTTCCTTCCTTCCTTCCTTCCTCCCTCCCTCCCTCCCTCCCTCTCTTGTTTCTTCTCTCCTTTGGAGCTGGCCAAGATCTTGTGCTTTGTACACAAATTCCTCTCCCATTTGGTGAATCATATTGCATGATGTATGTGAAAAAACACTTATATGAAATTGTGTTTATGGTTGCAGGTTCTGCTGTTTAATCTCTGAAACCTTTTAATTCCCTAATAAACTTTGTTGCTTCTCTTTCAGAAATGTCTCATTCAGGGACTTTTTTTTTTTTTCTCAGACGTTAATTACCTCATGTTATATTAGGATGAAGCATTTTGATGGATCTCAGACTAGGAAAAACAGCTACATTAGAAAAAACTCAATTAATTGAGTTGACTCTCTTCCTGGACGAACTTTGACCAGTTGAAAGTGTAATAAACTGTCATTTATAACTGTATTTTAAGTGCCAAGAGTCATCCTGTGTGAAGAATAATGCTAGGAAATTACTAATACAAAAACTTCTACTGAAATCTAGAAATAGAGTTCTACCTTCAGTAAATTTGTAATGTTATTTACAATTCTTCTTCAATAAAAGTTGATTTTATTTTTTGATGTTATGACTTGAAAATTGGGAGAGTTAAGATTTTTTAATGAGGAATATGCAGAAAAACATATAAACAAACCTGGTTTATTTTATATCTTTTCAGGCACTCTTTATCCAGACTTAGTTTACTCAAGAAATACTAATCAATTACTGAATAGCATCTCCATCAGAAAGGGTTTTCCTATTGAGTAGGTTGGTAAAGACAATTCCAAAGAAATCTTTACAACAATAAATATTTCTACAGAGAGTGAAACCACAGACAGTCAGAAAATCAAGAACTTTTTGACCATTGGGTCACAATACATATCAAGATCTTACAGAGGATTTAGGCAGTAATATATAAGTCATGGTTTAACACTGACATGAAAATCATGCACAGTGTCCCCTGCAAGAATTGAACTAGTGAAATGTTTCAAAAACTTCCCTTGCAGCAGAACCAGGTGATGTGTAGACTGCTATAAGCTCTCCTGTATCTGTGGCTGGTAGTAACCTGTTATAAATGTGACGCTATTAAATGAGTAACTTGTGATTCAAATATTAAGCAGAAATAGGGGCCATTCTCTGAGTTTCTGTTTAGATTTATATTTACCTCCTAAAATTAAATTAATACTGGTTTCCCATGTGGGGATGCTGTTTTACTGTGACATATACATACGAACCTGTTTTTACCCAAGCTTCCTTTAGATTTGCTAAAAATACAGTGCCTAATTGCCAGTGTTGACTCTCCAACTGCCTGGACAGCATATAGGAGAAGGCAGATCCTCTGTTGATACAGATCAGACAGGATACTGGAAAAAGTAAGTTGACCTGGGAAGACATATTGCGAGAGATCAATGCAATGGAGAATCAAGCTCTTTTCAGTATGCAAGGCTTAAAACATACAGATACTTTCAAAAGACAGTTAAAATGTTTCTGTTCTAGCAAGTACTGAATATGTATGACAGGAATGATTGTAAATAAAATCTATTATTGATCTGGAAGGCATAGCTGAGTTTGGCTTCTCTCTTATGTATCATCAAGTAGTTTTGATTTCAGCAGAATTACTCTTGGTTTTATATCAGCTGAGAAGTAGTATACAGCTCCTCCCTTTTGAGTAGCCTAGAATTATACGTATAACTCAAGACTGGCCTCATTCTATAAGGATAGAATTTAATTGGCAAGGAAATAAGGATGGCAAATTCCAAATTGGAAAGGGGAGGAATAAGAGATTTGTTCTCACCAGCTGGTCACAGAGAAAGGTTGTTTTCTTGGAACTCGAAAAAAAATTGACAGCAGAGCTGAAAAGGTAGTCACAAAATAAACAGTGCTAACAGGAGCTGTCACCATATTTAAGGCTGATGAGTAGTAATTAATGCAGATTCTTTCAAGCAAGACTTGCAGGCTCAAATGGTGCTTAGTGATTCATAGGGGAAGAGGAAAGTGAGTGAGAGATTCTCACTTTGAAATTGAATTTACTCCCTGTGAAAGTCTGAAAGTGACGGTGTACAGGTCTCTCAGCCTTCAGCAGCAATGAAGTGATTCTGTGTGTTTGTTCAAATTGCAGGAGGCTTTAAATACAAGAGCACTCACAATTAGAGATGAACCTAATACATTCTTACTCTCTTACCCACCTTCAGATCTGAGGGCAATTTAGAACCTGAATGGAAACTTTCTGTTCTCTGTCTTATTCCTCATATTCCTCAGTATTCATAGTCCTCATATTAAGATCACTGCAGGGGTTTATGAATTAAAAATGTTTGTCTAAGAATGAATGACTGAAGAAAAGTTGACATGGATGACAATGATTGAAAAGTACTAATCTTTCATTTAGCTCAAGTGCCAAATACCTGGAGAAGTATATCTTAATAAGATGTAAGATGTAAATTTTAAGGTACAGGATATGATAGATATATATTGTCTATGAGAACCATGTATCTTCTGTTTCATGTAATTTGAAAAGTATGTAATTCTCAAATTTGAGATGGAGTACACAGTGTAAGGCTGTGTCTCATTTTGTTCAAGGAATCTGTCATTCTCTAGAAATGTTTCTAAGATTTGTAAGCACAATGCAAAAGACCACAAACATATTTTCCTGGGGTAGTGTTGATCCTTTCAACATATGGATACTGTAATTTTTAACTATCTAGTAACCAAAAGACCATTATCTGTAATGTTTTACATTACAGATGGACTTTATAGTCTCGATAAACAAATAAATATATCGCGTAAATGGTTAAAACTTAGTTCCACTGATGTCAGAGGACATAACATCTGAGCACTGCCCAGATTCTTATGTAGCTATCATCAAGGTACAGCTATTCCAAGTATAACTTCTTACTCATTCTTGTAATAGTTGAAACCAATGCAAATGCACTGCTTCACCACACAGTTCAACTGGATGAAAAGTGCTCAGGCATGGCCTGCCTCTTAGATTATTTGAACTTTTATTGATCTGGAAGACGAAAGGCATGTCTCACAAGGAAGTTCTGAATGGGCTGTGGAGTTATTTTACATAATTCACCCTTCACTTTGCCCAGACACACATCTTCTATTGAAAAAGCTCTCACATTGAGATGTAATACATTAGAGTAGATAGTAGCCATGTCTGTGCTATCTATACGCTGGGTGTGATTTGACAATAAGTTTTAAGGACTGGGTATTTTCCAACCTAAACGATTCTGTGATTCTATGACTAGGATTAAGTTATCTGGAAAATTACTACTGGCAAATTATACCTTGATTAATATGTTGAATATGTTGAATGAAGAGTTTACTCTTCTCCAAAAACAGTATCTTCTCAAGGAGCCAAGAACAAAAAATTTTGAATATAAAAATTAAAGTTCATCCAAGGATAGAAAGATTTTTGATTAGTTGTGATCTTCCAATTAAAAAAGGAAAAAAACAAAACAAAACAAAACAAAACAAAAACCCAACAGTAATCAGAGAGATATATTAGCATAAATTACATAAACTTAGCATAATAAGAAGAACAATGAGCATTTGAACTTCAGAATCAGGCTTAAAAATCATGAGACTGTGTTGTAAATTTGAGGACTTGAACTTGTTTAGTTACTGGTTTTGAATTTTCACACCAAGGTGTTTCAACCACAAATAGGCATTATACTCAGAGCAAGGACAGTAAGAAGATTTTTATCTGCCACAGAAATGAGAGACTTTACATATCTGAAATTTTTATGTCTTTGGTAGCTTGGAAAATTTAAGATTTTTCTTTTTGTTTGAGCCTGGTATGGAACATGTCATCTGGCTATTGGGCATATAGTGGAGAAGACTATTCCCCACTATATTCACATTGTATTACCAATTTTTTCTAGCCAAGGACTAGAAATTCTGTGTGTGCATACTGAAGACTTAATGACAGTTTTCCAAGACCTGGATGTTAAAACATAATCAGATATCACCAGACTTACAGTAAAATCCCTGAGTTGGCAAAACATCAGTCCTTCCTAAATGAGTCAGTTCAGGCTGCCTGCTAACAGGGAGAATACGCATTTGCTAGAGGTAATTAAAAAAAAAAAAAAAAAAAAAAAAGAGAGAGAGAGAAAATAGCTAATCAATATGGTGATTTATTTTATTTGTATGATCTGTTTGGAAAAATGTTAATTCATTCCTTAAATAAACAGCTAATAAAAATCCACTCCCTCAAGCCACAAATTAGCAGAAGGATTCATAGATCACTCTTGATAATAGCCTTTTCCATGGAGTCTATTCCACCCATTGTACAAAGTGCAGCTCCTTACTCTCAGCTTAATGCATTTAATAAAACTTAATGAAACATTTGTAAACTTAATGAAGTACTCTGGAAATGAAAACAAAGGCAAGCCAATGTCCTTCTAAATGGAAGCTAGGCCATCATACTGGTGCTGCTGGAATATCTGAAATGGTGCTAAGCTTTTAATGTGTCCTTTGGGGTCAATGGGGTAGACCAGATTGTCATTGAAAATCCTGTTACAGTAAATAATTCTCTTTTTTTATTATCATCTCCAAAATCTTCAGTCATTTATAGGTATTTACATCACCCTGTGCATTCTTAGTGATTTTTCTGGACAAGTAGGAAGGGTAACTCTGAAATAAGGTATTGCTGATGACAGTAATGGGTCACAAAATTTGTACTGAGTTTGCAAATCCTTAGCACTGAGTTTTACCTGGCTTGCTTTCTTTGAACTTTTATTGACTTGCTGGAAGCAGCTTTGATTTTACCCAGTTTAGCTGTAACAATTTACTTTTTACCTAGCAACTAGGTGGCTAGGGCTAATTTGTTATTCTTTTGCTTGTCTTTCTATGGTAAAAGCAGAGTTTTTATATAAATAGTATTAAGAAGAAGTTATTTTGTATCGGTAGCAGAATACTACTTCAACATAATGATGTAGTGTGGTGGACTACCCAGACTCAGTATGGCAGCGGAAGTCATGAGACATGGGAACACAGACTGCAGTGCAGAGGAGGCCAGTACAGGATAATAAGAGATGAGGCACAGGCTTGGCACTGGACAATTCACCTATAGTCAATACAAAACCAAAGACCTGGAGGTGGACAAAATTAGCTAGAGGTAACAAAGATAACAAACCCCAAATATCTAACTGATGCAAAATGCACCACATGCAGGGAATTCACATATAGTATGAACTTTCATACAAGTGAAGGAAGAGCAAGGTGTGTAAGCTTGCTAGAAAACATCTGAAAATACCACACATGTCCATGGGTGATGATGAGGGCATGGAAAATCACATCCCATTCCACCCAGTAAAGAAACTGTGATGCTGATAACTTGCTGTACCTCCCTCCACATAAATTTGCCTGAAGCCAAATAATAAGTTTAGCTATTATTATTGTTGTTGTTGTTGTTATTATTATTATTTTCTGTGTAGTAGTACTGTACTCTTTGTTTTTATTCTAATTTGTTCTGAACTAATATTAATTTTCTGATTATTCTGTTAAGGTTTCTAAATATGTTGATAACAAATTCTTGACTTTACATATAATGTGTGTTTTACTGTTGTCTATAACAAGATTTTGAATGTTAGCAGAAGCAACTAATAGCTGTTACAGGCTGTTTTTTCCTTGCCCTTTCCTGTGGAGATGTCTAAGCAATGAAGTAGTTCTTTGTGTGGGGAAATCACATTTTTTAGGAAGATTTTTTTTCTGGTGGGAGGAGGAAGAAGATTCATTTCCTTCTTTATGTACATTTGTGTGTGTGCCTTTTTAACTTTAAGTCCTTCTAGATATATACATCAAATGGAGTGCTGATTCTTCAGAAGACACATTCAAACTGATGGGGTTCAGAGCATAAAATAGCAAGGTTTTCTACTGTCCTGTCTTGGATTCCTTGGGAAGGCTTCAGTGACCCAGATGAGTCTATATTAAAGTTCTCTGATGTACTTCACTGGGCCAAAGGTACAGTTTTTATGGAGTTACAGGTTTTGTATCATAATATTTTGAAAATCAGTGTAATAGGATGTATCTAATAGAAGAAAAATTTCCAGAGTTCATACGATTATGAGGCTAAATATCTGCTCTCTTTCTAGGGGTAGGTGGGAAGGAGATCACCCATCAGTATCATAAAGAGATTTTAACTCCATATCCTCATCCAAGCTGTAGATTGAGCAGATCTTAAAATATCCGATACTGTCAAATGAATTTGTAGCTGTTTTGTACCATTGCTGTACATGCTTGACTTTTCTGCAGTCCAGGATTGAAACCAAAGTTTTATATTCACAGATCATGGATCATGACTCTTTCCACTGGGCCCTAAATTCTTGATAAGTAATACACACAGCTTCTGGGTTGTAGACTCATTATTTAATAAACAGATAGACAGAACAGAATGATATATTTTGAGAAAGCCTTCTGATTTTTTTTTTTTTTTTTTTTTAATCCAAACAAAAAGTTATGGATTTAATTTTGGGATACTTGCATTTTGGTTTTTGATTGGTTTTTGATGTCTTTGTTATTTAGAATTGTTGAAGAAGCTTTGCATAATAAGTGGCTACTTCAAGTAGGATTCAGCTTTGTCTTTTTGTGCAGTAATGATTTGATAATTTTTCATTTATTTTCTCAGATAATACACCACCATACTTTTTTCCTCAGTTCTGAAATTTTCTTGGGATATGAGTATTTTCATGATGTTCTCACACTCGCTCTTTCTTCTCGTCCAGAAGCAGAAAAGTCTTTACACATGGCCCTAATGAAACTGCAGTCCAGGGGAAGATGTCCACTGACAGCAAAGACCGAATCCTCCTTTTAGGACTCCTCATGCTCATGCAGGGGAAAGAAAAGAGAATGTCTTCTGTAGAATTTTGTGATTTCCTAGGAAAACATGCCCCTCCACTACGAAAAATGTATCACTGATCTATCCTTCTTCTGCACATGTATTCTATGTGTTGGCAGTACTCTAAACACAACAGGACTTTTTCAGAGTTCTTCCTACAAAAACTTCCAGATTTTTCTCTGCAGAACTTCTGCACTTTCTCAATGTGTTTTACAATGAATTGTTCGTTGTTAAATGTATCTATCTTGTAACTGAAGCTGGTGATTCACAGCATTTGAATTAGAAGCTCTTGCTCTGGCTTTCTTTTCTTAACAACATGAATGCACCACAGTGATAATTCATAATGATGCATCACAGGATAATCCAATACTGACAGTACAAGTCAGATAAATTAATAAACTCTATTTCCAGTTTAAAATGAGTTTTTAAATATTTTTGAGCATTTCTAGTACTGGACCAGTTCATCTTGTAGTGTGTTCAGAAATGCTGTAACAGAAATGGCATGTATGGATGAGGCCATAAGATTTAACTCTTTTAGCCTATAGAAACACAGAAAATCCCAGGTTGTGATCTCTGGAAGGTATGTCAGGAAATTTTCTTCTTCAGGAAATCACCTTCTTTTGAGACCAAGGTCAGCTTTGCCAGGACCCTACCAAGGCAAGGCTTGATTCCATCACTTCTCTGCATAATTCATTGCAATGATTATTGTTGTCACAAACAAGGTTTTTTTCCTTATATCAGTATGGATTTTCCCCTGAAGCAAATTTTGCCCATCGCGTCTTCTCCTTTTGTCCTGCATTCTGGCACACTGAGTTCCTTCATCTTCTCTTATGCAGTCTTCCATTGAAAGACTGGGATTAGATCTCCCCCTCAATCCTGCTCCCCTCTAGACTGAACTCCAATTCTTGATAAGTTTTCTAACCCTCTAATCATCTTGGTGGCCCTCCACTGGAACATCTTCAATTCTTCAATGTTTCTTTTGAACTGAGAAGAATTAGACACAGTATTCCAGTCCTGACATATTAGTAGTCCCTGTTGCTTCTCTCTACTGGCTTTGAACTGTTGAGCAGGAGCTACTGGCCTAGTTGTCTCTTCCAGCACAGACATTGGAGAAGCAGATATCCAAAACCTGATCCTTATTTGAGCATTTTCAGATTCAAATTTTGCAGTACCTTCCAAAATTTTTTGAGCAGAAAAATGTTTCATTACTGTGAACATGTAATAATCTCTTGAATAAGATCAAGTGGAGCTGTAGCAATATAGCTTGAACATGTGGACTCTTCATTCTGTATTTTACAAAAAACAAGCCTCATTTGCAGTTGTTGAGGCAAGATATTAGTGGCTATTCATGGTTTTATCCAGGTCCAACAAGCTCATTTCATTTCATTGAATTTATCCTCATGATTCCTGACTTGGACAGGCATCACTTGAAGCAGGCCTAGTTCAGACTAGTGATTTATGAAGCAGGATGGGCTTCGCGAGCTTAATTTGATTTAAGGAAATTTCCAAGAACTTACCAGGGGAAACTCAATTATAAATCTAAACATCATCTTTCATAAGATTTTCTCCTATTGTTTTAAAAATATTTTCTTAAGGCCTCATTCTGCAGTAGTCTTTACATTAAAGTGCCTTACACTTTGCTCAATTTCAGTGCATTGACTAAGGAAGCTTCCTGCATAATTATGCAGTGGCTAAATGTGGTCCTGAATGACTTTGTACTGTTTGTTTTGTTTTGTTTTTTATAACTGCTTTTTTGTAAAAAAATTGTTTTTATTTTTTATTTCTCCCATATTGAAGATTTTCCTAAGGAAAGGCCCTAGGCTCAACAGAGTTGGCAATAACAGCCTTACGGCTTCTGCCCATTTTTGTGCACAGCTTGATTATTCACACTGTCCAACAGTACACTTCTAACCTAGGTTAGAAGCCTGGGATCTTTGCATAGTTCATGGAAAGGTGTAGGCAACTGAGATGTCTGAATTTCCCTGAACTCTTCTGAATTTTTATTGCAAATAGAAGAAGCCTGTGCTTCTATCTTAATTTTAGATGCCTTAAATTTTGCAAGATTAATCCCTCCATGTAAGTATGGATGGCTTCAGTGACATGAAATATGTGTTACCTTATATTAGTGTGATGAAGAGCTTGCTTACAAAGCAACTTCAGCTTCTCATGAATTGCTTGTTCCTCGTGTGCTTAGGTGGGAATGACATCTATTAACCTAGAAGTCAAATATCTGGATTTACAGGGGGATTACTGCTCAGTGTATTTGAGCTCTTTATATAATAGCTTTCCCCAACTTTATTAAAGACAGTAAAAGTTGCCTCTTAAGAAAAAAGTAAATAGGCAAATTTAGTAAGTATGTGTGTGTGTATAATCCAGCTACTTTAATAAATGATCACATTAAAAATTCCAAATATATCTGGGATAAACTGAAGTGCTAGAATTACTCCAATTTATTCTAATAAGATAATATGACAGGGACTACACTGTTTTTTCTGATGAAGAAAAAAATTATCTTCAATATATTTCATTTAACCTAATATTTATTAGAAATAACATTGATATTTTCAATATAAGTCAGTTGCATTTTTCTCTCTTAAACTGTTAAAGTTGAGAAAAAATACATGAAATTAAATGCTTGGCAGTTTTCCATGTTTATAACTAAATTCTGATTGACTAGACACTTTAATGTTTTCAGTGGTCCAGATAATAATTTTAACTAAGAATTTCCATTTTCTATTTTGTGTTGACAAGTCAACATTTAAAAATGCTTAGCAGCTCAGTCCTCTTCTTAACTTTATAGATCCAAATACAAAAAAGAAGCTGTGATGCTATTGGATGTCTTGCTGTTAAACAAGAACTTTCATATCTAATGTTGTCAAACTAGTCCCCTCAAGAAATACTGATTTTTGGTAGTAAAATCTGGAGCATTAGATAGAAATAGGGGAATTAAATTTGTAGTATGTCAGTGGAACAAAACCAGTTAAAAAAAAAAAAATCATTTTCAGATCACAGTTACACTTTAGAAATACTGTCTAATCTATGGAATGTCTTTTAAAAACACACATACACCAAAGCAATCTACGTTTCTAATAAATTATGTGTTGCTAATAAATTTGTTACAGTGTTAAAATAGAATATTAATTGCTTGCAGCTTCTGCAAACAGAACTGGTTGAATTAATTTTATTCATTGAACAAGATGTATACATCATATATCACCTGTCATCTCCTTCTTGAAATTGTCTTAACTCAATTTTATTAGTTCTGGCCCTTTTTTTTGTTTATTTGTTTGTTTAATGGTGAGGAAGGACTTGGAAAATTTATAATTATATGGAAAAATTATTTATTTCAAATTATTTGGAAATATAACTCATACGACAATAATTTTCTCTCATGTTTTGATGTGTTAATTTTGTAGGTAAGGGAGTTATGTCCTAATATATAACTGATATACTGAAAAACAGAGTGGAGGGGTGGAGTCTTGATAAAAAGGGCACATAAATGTAGATCTACACTTTTATAATATTAATTATCTTTTGTTGTTCTCTTATGTGCATTTAATGCTTAAAGTTTCTTCCCTGCTGAGAGAGACAAAATTTTGTGTGTTCAGAACTAATTATAGTTAATTTTCTTGTGCCATATTCATGCTAAGCAATTGTACCTAATCTTTGTGTTTATGGTCTTCAGTTGCATTTATCCCTATTGTATCTAAATGCTCTTAGAGTTACAGACCTGTGATGAGATCCCAAAGAGACTTCAAAGATTCTTTGTTTTTCCCTTTTCCCCACAGAAGAATCATACTTTGATATTCACATGCCTAGCTTTGTTTTAATCCTCTTTCCTTTCTGCTTTCATGTCAGCTGAGAAATGACAAAAGGTGTTTTTTTAAAAAAGGAAAGCTCTTGTAATGTGTTCAAAAGGTGGTCACGCTCTGGATTAGGCCCTCTCAGGGGACTGCTGTTTTCAGAGCAAAACCGTCTCTGGTTCCCAAGAGGTTTTACTCTTTCTGTTTGCTGTATGTTGAAGAGGAGATCATAAGCAGACATACAATAAGTAGTGTAGCTGTGTCCAGAGAGTAGACAAATGTGCATCAGGTATTGCTACTAGCATTGTCATTTAGTTGTATTTCTCTTTCATATATGCATACATTGGACTAAAATGTGCCATAAAATAAAGAGGAATATGTAAGTGTGTTGACAAAAGACACTGATAGCATGTTACTATCCAAGAAATAATCTGTAGCAAAACCATTTCTGGGAGATAAAACTTTTTCCTTAATCATAATTCACACCTTAATGTTGTTGATTTGGCAAGGAGAGAAAGGAATTATGACTCCTACTCCTCCACGCGCGCTCGCTCCCAAAGTAGGGTAATCTGTGGTGTGGCCGCTCTGCCAAATTTGTGAACCCATAATGTCCCAGAAAGCCATATGCTCCTCTGTCATGTGGATAAGTTGACACTGTGCCTCAGGGTTATAGGTTGCTTCATAAGGGATATCTATATGCAGATTATTAGATTACTATGTTACATCTAGAATAGATTTCTTGCTTAGAATATGAAGCAGAGTAAATAGGCTCAAAGTCAGTCATGCAGCCCTATAAATTGCCTGTGCTGTAAGTGTCAATCAACTGTGTATGGCAGTAATAACACCATACTAGCTGTGGTGTCAAGATCTCTCCTGTCACTGATTCTCATGAAAAAGGAGTCAGGTCATTTCTTGTTACCGAACTCCTACCACACCCAAAGTGATCTTGGTCTCTTGTTTTAACTGGGAAGAATTAGACACAGTGTAAAAAGACTACACAAGGTACTGAGTAGTAAAAACCAAACTATCTGTTTCTACAGTTTATTATGGTTGCCAGAGACATACCAAAGGAAAGACTTGGAGATGAAAACAGGAATAGTACGTATTTTAACTGAGAAAGTATTACCAATGCAAGAGCAAGCCAGCTTTTTGAAACATAGAAGAAGGGCTGAGATAGCTACATTATTTATCAGCAAAAGAAAGCTGTAAATAGAAAACAAACATGAATTCTTGGAGGTTGATTACAAGAAAAAAAAAAAAAAAGCTAATTTTAGTTCTGGGGGGCTTCTAAGTATAGCAGGCCTGAGAAATTATCTGAATGTGTGGTGGTGAAGTAGTAATCCTTATAAATATTTGGTGAAATCAGGAGAGACAAGAATCACTACAAAAAAGATTTTCCTTGGCAGTAGACTTTTTGAAGTTTCTTGCCTTGCATTTTATTTTGCTTACATATATTTGAAGAACTGCATTTCTTGCGCTGCTGTGGTCTAGCTGGAATTGAAATGAGGAGTGTACCTTAAATTCAGATTAGACTACCATTCAGAATTAAATTATAATATCACTAAATTGAAATTAATAAAATTGAATTTAATTAAAATTAATTGAAGTTTAATTGAATTAAAACTGTGTATGAATTAAATATGAACTTTTTCTTGTTGTGCTCGCACATAAAATGGTAGTTTTATACGTAATTCTTTCCCATTAAAAAAAAAAAAAATAGTTTTACATCAATGACACAGATTCAGATTTAATGTAAGGAGGTGCTACTAAAAGGCTTTGTATCAATTTCCTTCACTTTACACTGCATTTATTCTCAAGGATTTTTGACAGCCCAGGCATTTGTTCTATTCTCTTGCAATTGGCAACAAAACCTTCTTGAGAGTCCCAGGTTCTGCCATCTTAGATGTACTTTTTCTGCTGGAATGTGTAAAATACCTAAGAACTTAATTCTGATCCACAGTCATGCATATTTAATTAATTTCATTAATTGATAATGACATATTTATTTGCAGTTTCAGCTTTATAAACTAGATTTCAATTGCTGTCATATATCTATAAAAGGGTATATTTTCTAAAACTGAAAAATCTTGCACTGAAAGGCTATTATCTGTACCAATTTAAAAAAAAATCCACATATTAAACAGTTGCACTGTCACGGAATTTTTTAAATTAATTTGAATCTAATCAGCATGGATGGTATTTAGGTAAATAGTTCAGAACAGATGATTCTAGATAAATATTATAGTGTGTGTATTTGGGAGGAGGTAATGTATACATTGCTTAATTCTTTCTATAAATATGCAAAGCAAAGGATTAACTAGACTTTCAAAAAGCGATTTGGTTGGAAAAGGTTGTTTCTTCTGTAACATGAGTAATATCAGTTGCAAAGACAGCCTCTCACCTGTCTCCTGTTCAGCTAATGCCAATCTTTCATTACTGTGCATCTCACAATACTAACCTCCTGTCCATCCTAAAACACTGAATATTACCACTCCAGGAGTCTGCATGTCATGTTAAGCACCTTGAAAAGGGCATGCCTTAGAAAAGTCTCAGGTGTAGCAAGTAAAGCATCACTACAGTTGTCACTTCAGCTCAGCATGAACATTTAGATCCACATCCTAAGAATAAAATATTCTGTGGCTTTGACACTTCCACAGTTTCTGTTAAAATCTTGAGTTGCTATCTTCTCTTTACCTACACCTCCTGTGTTCAACACACATAAAAGGGTATCAAGGTTAGTACTTTTGTGTAAGAAAAAAGAATCCCACAGCATTTCTTTTTAATAACTGTTCAGCTACAAAATTTTATTGGTATCCTTCTATGTTCCCTCTAGAGGATGTAATGCACAAAAGCATTGCCACGGAACATATAAAATTACAAATTAAATTTATTGTAAAAAGTAGAGTGTCTTCTAGACTGGTGTCAGTATTTATTTCATTCATAAACCAAAACTGCAGATATAATATATTCATTGTCAGCAAGTTCATGTGTGTAAATTGCCATCCAACAGTATTGACTGATATAAGACAGATATTGAAAAGACAATTTAAATTTACTCTTCCAAACATAAACTGTTCCACAAAAGCACTGTAAAAACTCCTTCAAGGTTTTGCATTGTGCTTCACATTTATGGTTAACTACATAATTTGGTTGTGTCATAATCCACTGTGTTTGGCAATTTGGCATTAAAGGCCTGCAAAGCAGATTGAATCCTCACCACTTCACTGGTAGACAGTTTGAGTCTATGACGGAGCAAGCAAGAGAAGAGGTCTAGACGACGTTGACCAGGTGGAGAGAGTTTATTTACACGATCCCGTATCTCTAACAACTGCAAAAGTGCTGAGTCCTGTGATCCCTGAGTATAGGGGTAGTCCAGCTGTAAAATCAAGTCCCGAATTGCTTCTGGGTCAAAGTGCATGCTGTAGCCAAACACTTGGATGTTATTGATTTTCATGTAGCCCAGATTTCTTGAGGGATCAATAAATTCCAGGGGTTCATAGTAGATGCTCTCATTGCCATTTGGACCATTAGACTTTATTCGGCTCCTCAAATAGATGTGTACAGTTTCAAAAAATGTCTTCCACTTGTTGCCCAGAGTCAGTGTCCAGTTATAACACTGAAGGGGTAAGTCTAGTTTAGTCCGCTCCCAGTCTGGGAAATTATTTTCATTCACAGGCATAAACCAGCTCTCAGAGTGGCTGCCCCCAAAAGGGTTGATGTAAACAGCAAGAACGGGCTCTAAGGTGCTGTTTTTAGTTAGGCAAATTTGAAGGGAGAGGCCCAGTATCATGTGGACAAGGCTAGACTTGTACTTGTTACTCTTAAGAGTAAGGAGCATCCGCTTGCGCCAAGAAGGATCAAACCAACTGTTGAGGCGCATGTCATTGCTGATGAAAATGGCATGGACCTCAATTCTTCGGTCTGTCTTCTGCAATAAATACTTCATTTCTAGGTCCTGAAGGTCAGTCTCGAACCCAATATAGTGCTCTGTCGATTCTGCCACTTCAGGCTTGCAAAGTCCTTGGCTCAGCATGTAGCCAGCGTTGCAGCTCCCACAGCGGGTGCGATTGTCAGGAGCACAGCTCAAGCATGCAGAGCCATCTCCAACCATGCAGGGAAGGAACCCATGGCAGGCAACCTGGTCATTAGGGCAGGTGCATGTGTGAGTCTCTTCAGAAAAGCTTCCCAGGAGGCCATTTTCATTGCAGTAGAGAAAGGACTGGATACGGTTGAGCCAATAGTTGGAAGATCTGCAACGTTAAAATAACTGATTTTAACACAAAGATAGACCTGCACACAGTAAATACAACCTTGTTATTTTTTATTGGAAAGAGAAAAATAAAACTGGTTTTAGTAGCAGATTAAGGCACTAAAGTCAGATGACAGCATCTGCTATCAGATAAATACATGTATAAATTGCCTTTTAACAGTGCAAAATCATAAAAGAAAAGTTTCCTTGTAAACTCACAGGCACAACAGGAACATTTGGTTCACGTATTTGCTCTCTCTGTACGTCTGTCAAGGAAGTCTGACAAAGAGCCATTTTTCTTTAATTGTCTTCAGATTAACATCTAGAGATACTATGCAGTCGAGATTACTTTTCCTCATACTATTTGATCAGGAAGGTGCTATGTATGTATCTAAGTGTGTGTAACCCTGTACCATCTCTCTATTTTATTATGATTTTTGTAAGCTTGGAAGCTTTCTTGTTACTGGCTGGAGCTGTTCTGATTTATAGATAGTGAGCCAAAATGCTGTCCTGGAATAGCAAATAGGACCCTGCATCCCACTAAAATTGATACAGTCTTAATTCTTCAGCTGCATTCCAGCACAATAATATCCCTACAGGAAGCCATGCATAAGCGTACTGTGTTTACTTTTCATCTTCAGAGATTAAATTAAAAGATCACTTTAATGTTCTTCTTGTCATCTCATTTTGGTTTCACTAGAAACAGCAGTTAATGTGCTACATCACACTGGGAAAACAGATCATGAAACCTACAGTTTAGGCCGCTGAGGCACAGTCAGTTAAAAAAGGACAACGTGAACAAACGGAGTTACGTGGAGATAGTCAATAGACTGTATTTTCAGTTCTTATTAATCCTAGAAAGGCACAGTTTAAAGAACTTATTTTGGCTGCTGCAGAGTCAGATCTATTGTTGCCACATGAATGACAATGGTTGTATGTTTTTTTCTCTTTTCATTGTTTTGTTTCAAAGGGAAAATGCAAGAGCCTCATTTACTGCTGACTTACTTTTTAAGTCACACCTGAATTTGTCTCAATCAATGAATAGTTCAGAATTTTTTGTTTGTGTCTTTGTTTGCTTTTCTGACTATAAAACAAATGCTAAAACTAACAATCTGTGGCATCCTAAAGTCTGTTTCTTTAGAAACATGAAAATAAAGATCAGTATAATTAAATCATATAATATAATATGTTTGGGGGGTTTTGTTTAATTTTTTTCTCCTTTATATTTTTTTGATGGGGGGTTGTTTTGTTTATTTGTTTGTTTTTAAACACATACAATCTATTAGTATTTTGTAGAAGTTAAGTAAATATAATAACATCCATGACATGAATGCCTTAAGACCATTCTTCTTTGTGCTTATTTGAAAGTCAGCATTAAGAATAAAATTTTGGCCAGTTCATTCTTTCACTCCCTGATTAAAAATCATAATGTCCATTATACAAGCAAGGTCGATGTTACAATATAAAAAGTTACTTCAAAACTGAGTAGAACATTAAAGCTACTGCTCTCCCAGGTGGAATGGGAAGTTCCTGTGTACTTTGTCTGAGTTGTTTTGACAGTAATCTGTACCTACTGAGTTTGCCCTGGTAGCTCACAGGAACTGCAGTTCAGGTGTCTTATGACCCTGTTTCCCATTATGGGATGAACTTGCAGCCAGGCTAGGTCTTACACAGTCTGTCTTACCGCTATTAGCTCTATGACGCATCACAGCAGTCAAAACAGAGAGGATCCTTGTCCAAAAAAGTGAAACTAACCTTTCAGAGGTCTCTCATTACAGCTTTTTCCTAACTATTGCTCTCTGTGCTTACTTAAGAACTGATACTGACTTCCAAAAGCTGCTGGATGTAAGATATAAAGGTCTGTTTTTTCTACTTTCCTTTATATCTTTGTGTTATGCCATTTGCTTCACAATATCCTTCATAAAGTTGAGACCTTATTTTGATTTCTTTACCTTGGACAGGTAACAGAATAAGCCATTTGCTTTTTAATCTCCAAGTTCTCTTCTCGTACACTTACTACCAGTTTGTTCCACATGACTACTGTATCAAGGTTAAGCATGTTCAACAGCTGATATTTATCAGGCTTGTAAATGTGAATTTTAGCATCCTCTTCCACTTCTCTTGTGAACAGCAGTCCATGCCTCTCTAAAGTTTTGTTATATATTAGGGGTACATTTCCAGAATATCTCATTTTGTGTAGACCAACTCTGAGTTTACAGCTGTGGTATTGAATTCATCTCAGTAGAGGACAGACAAGAAGAAGACACTGCAAAGTTTTCCCATGTATCACATGGAAAGAGACTAAATATGAGAGACTGAAGAGACTAAATCTGCTTGGCTCACTCACACAAAACAACTGTGCTATGTAGTTTGTAGCACCTAAGGATATGTTTGCATGATATATTCTAGTCAGAAGTAGGCTAATGGTACCTGAGCTCCAAAGCCAGAGCCACATGATTACATTAGTTTTTCAGCAGAAACTAGTAGCCTGGATTTGGCATTGTGCTAGTATGGACAAGAAATTTCTGTATGGCTTGGAGATTCATAATTTATCCTGGTTTGGAACTCAGGCACAGATAGCTTTGAACTGCACACACACCTGATAAGAATTTTTGGAGCCTAGTTTTAGATACTTTCTGATAGATTTTAATTAGTGAATATTGCTCTAGTGAGGTGTATTAGGTGTCACTGGAAAGATTTTGACAGCAAGGGGCAGGTACAGGAATATCCTCTGTGAGAAGAGGCCAGGGCTGCCCCATACCTGACACAGCTGGTTCCAGACTGTTTCATCTGGTTCCACCCAGCTGTTCTTTTCTTTACTCACAGCTTTTTTATCATATTTCTTCCTCCCCTCTTATTGAAGAGGATGAATGAGAGAGAGGCTGAGTGGGTGGGCATTTGGCAGCCAGCCTAGGTTAACCCACCTCATAAGATAAAGGAGATCTAGTGTGCAGCGTTAATTTGACCCCTGCTATGTTTCATCAACCCTTTCTTCTTCTTAGATCTAGTGGATAGGATTATATATTTTTAAAATATGTATTGCTACTTATTTTCCTGTTTATTATTTGACATTGAAATAAGTCAAAGAATGTTCCGCACATTAGGTTTTTTATATAGAAGAGGTTTTGGGAAAAGAAGATTACTTCTCCTGTGGATACACCTGAGCATGGTTAGATGGCACATGTATCTGGAGTGCAGGGTGCACCAGGCAAAGAAAAAAGGAGACGGTGGTGTTACTGCAGATTGATGAAGAGAAGAGGCCTAGGAAAGCAAGGAAGGAATTCTCTTGGTTCATGGAGGTGACTGAAGGAGGGAGACCCGGTGAGGAAGATGTCACTGTTGAAAGAGGAAAATTTTCTACTGTTGGAATAAGCTTACTTAAACCAGCAAAATTAATATAGTGGCAAGGGTTGATTTGGTTTGGGTTAATCACTTCTCCAGCCACACAGTCTTTAAAACATTTTTTTTTCCTTGTTAATGATCTAATCTACTGTTTCCATTATTATGAGAAGCAAAATCTTTAATGTAACTTTTTGTTATTTTTATTTTCAATGTGCCTACCTTCCTTCTTTTCTTGTTAAGGGATAGAAGAAGCAGTCTAAAAGTCTGCCTGAAATTACAAAGGTGCACAATTAAGTAAGTTTCCTTTCTAAAACTTAACTACCTGTTCATAACTCAGTGTTTAGCTTACTAAAATAACTATATCTTTGATGATTAGCAGTTGCAAGGAGACCAAGGAGATAAGGAGATTTCCTCCTTATTAAACAAAAACAACAACAGCAAAAAAGTTCAAAATAATAACCTAATATTTCTTACCTTATTTTGATTTTTTTAATCTGGTTTTAACCAGAGAGATTTCAAGAAGTTCTACTTATACTTGCTTGTCTTTGACGAGTTTATGATCATAAATTCTTTTTTAAAAAATAAAATCAACTTCCTTACTTGACTTTTTAAAAGTTGTCATTAAGGAATATTGTTACTCTGTAAATTTATTGCCTTCACTCAAGTAAATTAAGTAAATTGAGTGAAAGTACATAAAATGTCAGCAATACCTACTTTATTTAAGCCACTCATCCTTAATTAGATAAATTCACACATTCTGAAAGCTTTATTTTTCTCCTAGAAATAAAAGCCTATTTAAAATTCTGGACCCATCAGTCAAGGGGAAAGGCTTGGTTAGAAACAGATGCCTCCCACAGGTCAACACCTGGCTGAACAGCTGTTGTGGTCAGATAGACTGTAAACCCAGCCACTGGATCCTCTTTGAGGATGGATGGCAGCTTGGGAAAGATGGGATTTAGAAGAAAATAGTGGTGACATCTTAGGCAATGAACTTGCTGACCCTGCGAGAAGGACATCAAGCAATGTTATCCTGGGGCTGGAGTCAAAATGTGGGCTAGAGAAAAAGCGTCTAGGGAAAAACACTCCCACCAGAAAGTGGTACAACTAGGGACACACCTCAAGTGCCCGGACACAGATGTAAACAGTGGGGGAAACAGACAGAAGACGTGGACACACTTGCAATGTTATGAATTCACTGAGATCATAGAGTTGTGGTGGGATTAGTCTGGGGTGCTTATGATGGATGAATAGACTCTTTAGTGAGAACAGGTGGACAGGGGGGATAGCTGCACTCCACACAAAGGAGTACCTTGCTGTTGAATGAGCAATGAACTGGTCAGGACCTTAAGGGCTGGGATCAGATGAGAGACCAGCAATAGGGGGAATGTGGTCAGAATCTGCTACACATCAGATCAAGAAAAGGAAGTGGATAAAGCCTTCCTTAACCAACTAGAAGAAGCAACCTGAACTTCCTGAGGACTTCAACCATTCCAGCAGTGATGTTAGTGGTGGGGTAACATGACAGGACACGAACAATCCAGGAGAGTAATGAAATGCATTGAGAGTAATTTTTTAATGCAGTTGTTGAAGGAGCTGAACAGGGGAGATGTTCTGCTGGAGCTGCTACTCATAAATAGGGAAGAACTCATTGATGATATGAAAGCTGAGCAGGGGGGAAAGCTGCACTAGCTGTATGATGGTCAAATCAAAAATCCTGAAGGAAGTGAGGGAAGCAAATAACAGAATAATTATCCTGGTCTTCAGGAGAGCAGCCTTTATCTGGGAATTAGTTCAGGAAATAAATAGGTTGGGTACTAGTTGAGGCTGCCTTAAAAGATAAAACAGCCCAGGTGATGTGGTTGATCTTCAAGAATTATGTCCTTATAGCACAGTAATCTATTTGGATGTGCAGGAAGTTGAGCAAACACATCAGGAAGCTGACTTGGATGCACAGGGAACTTCTGTCTAATCTCAAATATGAAGAAGTCTACCTAAGCTGAAAGTTGGGATAGACTGCTTGGGAAGACTACAGAAACATGACCTAGACATACAATGATTAAATGACATGCAATTTCAAAATACAGCCTCTTTTGAAATGAGTGAGCAATGAGTGATAACAAGAGGACTTCTACATGTACTTTTTCAGCAAGAACCATATTGAGGAAAATAGAGGCCAGCTGCTGAAAGAAAAAGGAGATCTGACAGCAGAAATGATGAATGTAAAAATTCCTGGGTAAAAAATTGGCTGGATGGCTGGGCCCAAAGAATTGTGATGAATGGAGTTAAATCCAGTAGGTGGTCAGTCACAAGCGGTGTTCCCCAGCCAATTGTATAAGATCCAGCAAGGCTCAGTACTAGGTCTTGCACTTGGGGCACAACAACCCCATGCAACCCTACAAGCTTGGGGAAGAGTGGCTGGGAAGTTGCCTGGTGGAAAAGCACTTGGGGCTGTTGGTCGACAGCTGGCTGAATATGAGCCAGTGGTGTGCCAAGGAGGCCAAGAGCATCCTGGCTTGTGTCAGGAATAGTGTGTCCAGCAGGATTAGAGACAGGATCATCCCCCTGTACTCGGCACTGGTGATGCCGCACCTTGAATACTGTGTTCAGCTTTGGGCTCCTCACTACAAGAAAGACATTGAGGTTCTGGAATGTGTCCAATGAAGAGCAATGGAGGTGGTGAGGGGTCTAGAGCACAACTCCTATGAGGAGCAGCTGAGGGAATTGGGGTTGTCTGACCTGGAGAAAAGGAGGCTGAGGGGAGACCTTATTGATCTCTACAACTGCCTAAAAGGAGGTTGTAGCAAGGTAGGTGTTGGTCTCTTCTCCCAAGTTAGAAGTGTTAGGATGAGAGGAAACAGCCTCAGGTTGTGCCAGGAGAGGTTTAGATTAGATATAAGGAAAAATTTATTCACCAAAAGGGTTGTCAAGCATTGGAACAGGCTGCCCAGGGAAGTGGTTGAGTCACCATCCCTGGAAGTATTTAAAAGACCTGTAGATGTGTCACTTAGGAACATGGGCATAGTGCTGGACTTGGCACTGTTAGGTTTATGGTTGGACTCAATTAAAGAAAAAACTTAAAAATGATTTTGAGATTTTGTGATTAATTTCCTTTTTCTACTATAATAAGTCTAATTACTCTTTCATTTTCTAAGTTATTTGTCTGAACTAGTCCTTGGTTGTCTAAGTACTCTATGGAAACTTGCATATGCCGCTCCTAATTCCATTCTTTCAATATTCACTATATTCATATGGTGGACATATTCAAGATCCACTCCTTAGTCTGATGCCAGAAAGAAAAATGTTTATTAATTCTGTCATAGGACTTTAATGTGTTTTCCTAGTATTTCTCTTTTTTTTTCAAAGCTAGGTTGATAAGTGAGGTCTACAGACGTCACTGAGAAAAACTCCTGTTTACTTTGACAGGGACAGAATCTGAATCTCTGACTTGAAGCTCCTCAAGTTCACATTAAAATTAATAAGAGGCTTTGCTGAAAATTTAGTATACTTTTATTCTTCTTTTCAGATGTAATAAATTCTAGGCACATCATTCCCCACCACATTGTTCTGTGCATATTTCCAGTGTTCTTTTACCTTTAATCCGTTTTATTTAATCATTTATGTTCTCATTGTATTAATGGGGGACTATTGACAAAGGCTGCTTATCTTGAGCAGTTGCTTCTTGTTTATACAATTTAATAAATAAATTAAGACAACTAGCTTCTGAGGGAGGGTTGAAAGAGCTCTCCAATTATTCTTTTAATGACACAGCAAATATTATTATTTGATTTGGAAAGTTGTATTTACTGGTCTGATGTGTTAGTTTTCCAAACATTGAGATAAGTACTTCTGAATTCCAAACCTAGTGAAACCAGCAAGAATCTCCCCAGTTACATAGTTACTTCAATGACCTTCAAAGCAAAATGGGATGCCTGAATTATTTGTGCCTTCATCGTCATGAAAAATGATGTGATAAGCTATAATCAAAAGCTATATTTGATAAAACATACACTTGAAATCACAACCTTAGAAATTATTTCATTGCAAAAAAGAAAATATTGCAAAATATTTTAAATGTACTTTAGAATCAAGAATTGGAAAGCATTTCATAAAGAGGTGATGCAGTGCAACTTCATGTAGAATTATTTCATCTACCAAAACACTAAGATTTATATTTCTCATTAAGACAATTCTCATCAGAAACTTGGCTGATGTTAACTGATACATTAACTTCCACAGGATTATGCTATTTTTTATCATGCTTGTGTAAATGTGAGTTTATGGCAGGCTTTCTCTACCCTGTTGGTATTCTAGCTGAAAGCATGGTAGCCAGCTGATTAGCACATCCTATGTAACAGAAGATTCACCCATAAAAGTCTCATCATCCAGCAACAACAGCCTTCTTGTAGTATGTAAGAAAGAAGATAAGAAGGTGGAATTGGAGCTGTTCTTAAATCATAATTAGTTAACAATCTGTTTCCCAGTAGATTTTAATAATTGAGAAAATTTGTGGAATATTGTCACATACAACTAAGTATATTTATACTGATGTATATAATCACACAAATTAAGTAGGGGTGAAGGGACATATTCATCCACACAAGAGAAGTGGTTCATGTGAGTAGAAATTCTTTGCAGTCAAAGGTGAGATTGAAACTTCAGAATACTGAACAGCCAGTTTAGAGGTCTTAACTAAAGAGTAGGAGTATGGGCTTTGTATGGGTTATCTGGCTCAGTGTTCTACTCTGCATAAGTCAGAGCAGAGGCTTAATAGTCTATTTCTTATAAAGAGTACAGGTCTTCAAATAACAAGACAATCAATAATTTATGCTTTCATAGAAAGTCCATCCTGGACCTACCACTTCTTTTGTAGCTTTGTGCTGCTTTTGAAAGATTGATTTAAATGACTCAATATTAATAAACAAATGAAGTTTTAAAAAAAAAATCTAAAGAATTTCCAAGGAGCTGTAATTCATTATATAATTTGATAAGAAGTATACTATAAGGAGTATACTACACTTATCAAGTATTTTATTTGAACATGCAAGTTTAACCCAAAACATGTGCTTACTCTTGTTCAATACACTGTAACATTAAATGTAAGAACAAAGCAGTATGGTCACCCTATATAATAGTTGTAGCAAGTATTTAATCATGGTATGACACTTTTACCTCCTTCTCTGCCTCACTAAATGCTTAACATCTGTTGTGCATCAGATGGCTCAGTAGCAGATGATGAGTACTCAGTGAGGCAGATGCTAAGTAAAAAAATCAAGAAAGTTTAACAAGTGTATAGGCAGTAAAATACCCATTACCTATTATTCCCTCCTTTGGAGGCTGAGTCCAGTATAAATCTATAAGACAGCAACATCAACACCAAATACACTCACAGTCATCTCTAAATTGTCCTACTCTTGATCTTGGGGGATCACCTCTTGAGAAGGACAAATAAGACTCCAAGTACTTTGTTTCTGTGCTGTGATTCATAACGAGAACATTAATTTCTACTAAATTTGATAATGGTCTTTATGGGAATGCATTTTTCTTCTGGAAATCAAGGTAAAACTACTGACTGTACAGTCACCAGAAGGCCAGTGAGTGATTGGAAGAGTGAATGGTTTTAGTTTATTCAGCCTAACAAAATTAAAGCAATACTATAACCACTGCTCAAATAAACACACCTGTAATGATCTTACTGTGGCTTATGTTACAGGTATGTCAGTGAGAGTCTCAATGACTGCTGTAAATCTGACTCAGAAAGATGATAAACAGGAGCAGTAAAGCTGTTCTGACTTCATATTTTAAAATTTTAAAATTTCACAGCTGGGTCCACCCTAGCCAGATACTTTAAAGCTGATCTAAAGGTCTAAGCTAGCTATATGGACCACAGTGAAAACCAGGTCAGCATCCTATAAAGTAGAGAAGGACTATAATACTTTTCTAAATGTACATAAGGGAAAGAAAACCCTCTACCTAGAGGAATGCTTTTGCTAAAAATCCCCTGTTATCATACACAGAAAGGATATTAATTAACAATGAAATCTTTATGGAAATGTTGTATCCATATATTAAAATCGCTTCCAGCACAGAAGGGGATGGGGTGACTAAAGACGTCTATAGTGCAGTGTGAGGTGCCTTTATGGTGCTATAGTACATGGAAACGACTGGATGAACCAGGAGGTTGATTCTGGGATTATGTTGCTGGGATTAATAAGAATCTAAACTGAATCTACGTTGATTTATGGAGGTAAAATACCTTGTCCTGCCCTGTTAGTCATATTTAAGGTGAATCTCTGCAGATTCTCCAGCCCTTGTGCCACCATTCTGAAGCTGTTCCCACCCCACCACCCCCCCCACACACACCCTCCTTCTTAAGGCTTATACTCTATATTTTAAAACCAATACTGAATGTCACTTTTACAGTCCAGTGTTTTTATTATCAGAAGTAGAGGAATTAAACCCCTATGTTAAATGATATAAACCTGTCACACCTCATAGAACAGAACTGCCATGTGTTACATGACAGAGGGTTGGAACTAAATGATGTTTAAGATCCTTTCCAACCCAAAACTTTCTATGATTCTGTACATGATATTCCACACTAAAAAATATTTTGAAATGAAAATATTAAATATTATGGAGAATATTTCTAGTTAGCCTCTTATGAATTTATTTACAAAGATTTATATCTTTAGACATATCAGTGTTTCACCCTTTTAATTCTCACAGCAAAGTTTTTCTAGTATGAAACATTTCCACCACACACACAATGTTTTTTTTAATAGGAAAACCATTTTAAGGTAACATACCCACAAATTTTTGACACATCTATAATCATAATGGCCATTGTGCTGTATTGAAATAGGAATCAAACTGGTTTGTAGTACCGCTGTTTATTTAAAGAGGTTCAAATCAGACACAAGCTTTACGAGCTTTTACTAAATATTGATCCATAGTGTAGCAGAGACCAAGGAAATGCCAGTCAAATTAATGGTGTCAAAAGAAGAATAAAACAAAACAGAAGTATTAAGAAAAATAAGAGTTTTCATGTACAGGAGGAAGAAAGATCACACACACACACACAAAAAAAAAAAAAAAAAAAACACCAAACAAACAAACAAACAAAAAAACCCCAAGCAACAAAAAAGTCCAACAAAACACAACCAAACAAAAAACCTTAAACCAATCAACCCATGTGTACTTCTTGAAGCCACTCATCTGTTATGTATCTATGTATGCATTTGCTTGTGTTTGTAGTATTAGATGAGTGCAACAATCATCTTGGGCCACAGATTATCTGTTAACTCTGGAAATTTAGGTGCAGTTTTCTCAGATGTATATTAAAGTATAATTACCAAAAAAAAAAAAGTTATAAAAAGCTTATCTAGATGTTTCAATGACAGTCAGCTTATATATGCCCCTTTAAGGCATTAAAAAAGAACAGCCAAGCTTACTGTAGCACAATCATCTTTTTTCTGTGTGAAGGAAAATTGAGAAAGCGTCATAAAATTGGACAAACTGAAAGTAAACATACATGCCCTCTACTTTTACAGAGATAAGTAAAATAAGGGCATGATAATGCCACATACATAACTGTACACAATCACAGAATCATAGAATGGCTTAAATTGGAAGGGATCTTTAAAGATCATCCAGTCCAACTGTCTGCCATGGACCCCTTCTACTAGATCAGGTTGCTTGAAACTCCATTTAACCTGGCCTTGAACACTTCTGATGATGGGTCATCTACAACTTCATTGGGTGACCTGTCCCAGTGCCTCACCAGCCTAATCCTAAAAAAATTCTTCCTTATGTCCTGTCTACCCCCTTTCAGTTTAAAACCACTGTCCTGTGTTCTGTCACTACAGGCATTGGTAAGAGTTCTCTCTCCATTTTTCTTATAAGCTTCTTTTATATATTGAATGGTCATAATAAGGTCTCCCCAGAGCCTTCTCATCTCTAGGCTGAGCAACCTCAGCTCTCTTTCTCCATAGGAGAGCAGTTCCATCACCCCAACTGTCTTCATGGCCTCCTCTGAACCCACTCGAGAAGGTCCATGTTTTGTTGAGACCCCAGTGCCAGACACAGCTCTGCAGGTAGGGTCTCACCAGAGCAGAGCAGAGGGGGAGAACTGTCTCCCTCAACATGCCGGCCATGCTTCTCTTGATGCAGCTGAGGTTACAGTTGTCTTTCTTGGCTACACATTGCTAGGTCATGCCCAATTTTCCACCCACCAGTACCCCCACACCCATCACCACAGGGCTGCTCTCAATCCCTTCACCCCAAAGCCTGTGCTGATATTAGGGATTACCCTGATTATCTCCCTGCACGATTGCTAGCCTTGCCCTCCCAGATGGATTTATTAGCTTTGAAAGACATTCACATTAATATAGCTTGAGCAATGGCCACTTGAAGATCTTTGCTCTGTATTCAGCTGCCCATAAAGTAGATGTAACAATGAATGAACTGAAAAGAATGAACACACTGACTTAGAAAAACAGGAGAAAAATTAAATAGGATTTCAAAATTAAAGTATCTTTCACTGAATAATGTAAGATGGAAATGTTAAATTAACTAATTTTAGGGTGTCTTTGAATCTTGAAATATATATATCTATGAAGTAATTGTAATATAATTATGAGGACAGGTCTTCATCAGATTTCTTGCATTGCTGGCATAAAGCTAATTTGAAACACTTAATCTGTAGGAATAAGGGAGCCTTACCAACATGCAACTTGAGGCCAAAGGCGTAAGTTCAAAGATATTCTAAGATGTAGCTATGAACTGCCTTTGCAACAATAACAAAATGTACAAACAGCTCTGGTTTTCAGTGGAAATTCTAGAATTAATATAAAAAACAGGTTTGACTGAAAAGTCTTCATAAGTAATGCATCAGATCACAAAAACTATTGAAAAATGCATACAGAATAATCTATGTTTTAATGTACTTAGGATAGAAGGAAGCAGCATCCATGTTCTTGAAGTATTTTATTCAAAATAGGAGTAAAATAGAAAGTTCAGAGACTGGACATAATTTCTGAGCTGAAAGCATTCAAATATTTTGTAGGATAATGAAAAAACACATAAAGGGGTAATTGGTAGGGTGGCTCTAAACCATACGAAAAATACAAAAAACCTGTGCTGACAAAAGCATCCAAAGTTTTAATCATGGTAAGGGGTAAATTTGGATATGGAGAGAGATTTAGTGCCAGAAAAATCGACCATCAGTATGATTTTCTGGAATAAAAACTCATTAACTCAAGTAAAATCACAGCCTTATTAACATCCAGTAGCAGAAAGGCAAGTCCATGATTACATCTGTGAAACTGATACTAGACCATTATAGTTCCCTATTTTCCTACTGATTTTGAGACAGGACCTCTATTCCTATTTTAGGCATTCTTATTCCCAGATAAAAATAACTGAAATTAAAAAAAAATAAAAAATAAAAAATCTGTTTCTGTTCCTGCAAAATTCGTTGCATCTATAACTATGGAGGTAGAGAAAAATCTGGATTCTATTCCTGGTTCCTTCAAAATCTTTCTGTATGACCATGACTATGGACCAAGTCACTTGGTCTTTTCCTTTGATAATGATATTGATTTTTTTCCCCACTGTTTGCCTATTTGGATTATAAATTTAGCTGCCTCTAGATGCTACTGTAATATAAGCAGCAACAATATGCCATTTTCTTCCATTGTGTAAAATCAGAAGTATTACACCAAAGCAAGAATCTTTCAGTAAAGAGTAATGGTTTTAATTAAAGAATATAAAACACGGTTCTGTATTCATACCTCTCTTATCATGATATTAAACAAAATAAAATAAGATACATCAGTGTGCATTTTTCTCTCATTATAATACGGAAAATAACTGTAATTTTGAGCAAAACCTGAAAGTTTTAATATAAGCACAAAATAGGTTACAAAAGAGAGGTTTGTTTTTCTGACATGATATGTTTGAATAAATTGTAAGGACACCCTTACATTTCTGAAGGAAAATTAAAAGCTGTCTCGAAAAGTTATATTTCACTTAATAATGTATAAATTTTGTAATAAGATGTCACCTGTGCAACGCTCATATATAAGGGAAGTATTAATATAAATGATCAGATGTTGCATGAATATAATATAAATTAAGTTACAGTATAGTAATAATGTTTATAAGCAAATATCAAGCAATTTCATCTTTTCTGACACTTCTGACTTCCTTAAACAAACCCACAGTCTGAAATGCAATGTGTAAATTGATAGAAAGGCCGACACTGGGTCAACAAAAGAACAATTTTCTGCACATTGATCTGTAAACAAGGAAAACTGGTATATATAACTGAGACTGAGGACCTGAAGTCCCACCTCAGGAAGCTGTGCAAATTTCTTCTGGAATATATACAATTACACAAAGACTAAGTAATTTACCTTGTAGAACTATTTTTATTCCCAAAAAACTGAATGATCACTGAGAAAAAAATGATCTACATATGTAGTTCAGAATAATAATCCTTCTTGCAGGTTGCTGATACCTTTGTACTTTCCACTTGTCAATATAACTATCTCACTTGGGATAGAATAACCCACATGAGCTACAAGTGATTGTGATGTTTGTGGCAGAACCCAGGATTTGTAACAGCTCTTGGTAACCTCTCTGAATTTCTTCTGGCAGAACCACATGAAAATATGTAACTGTGATATGTACCAACACTGAAGTTGTTCTGGAGTTCATTAACTCCTGTACAGTACTTTGTAACTGTCAAAAACTCAAAGTTGTTAGGATATCTCACAAATATGTAAGTGAACTTTGTATTTTTTAATTTATTTTTTTTTCTGGACACTTTATTTGCTTTAGAAAATATGGTTGGGGCAATCTCTTTTGTCCATAGTTTTATTTTCTGCATCAGCTTGTTCGCTGTTAATCACAGATGCTGGAGTGCAGCCGTGGGACTCTGCAAATCCCCTCCCCCTGAGAAGAGTAGAAGCATAATTAACTATAAATCATACTCTGAAGAAGTGATAACTCTTGTTGCAAAGAAAGAAAATATTATCTAAGTATTCAATCTTATTTTGTTGAGTTGATCCCCTCCTCATTATTACATGTTTGTATATACCATAATACTGAAGAGTAGAAAGAAAATCCCCCAATGCCATACAGCTTCCTCAATACCTTGCAATTTTTATTTAAGGGAGTTTAAAAAAAAATCCACAAATATTTTAGTCCCTTTTAAATTCCTCCTTTGTGAAACCAACATGCTACTACTGTACGGAATTAATTTAAGGAACTTGTCTTTCAGAAAGAATTTCTAAAAGTTAACAGTAATAACCAAAAGTGGATTGGAGAAGACAATATTTCCTCGTAGAGAAAAAACCCACAAACCTGTTTAAGAATATATTCTTCTGACAAGTGACATATAGTATTTCAGAGCCTACAACAGAATGTGTTTTAAAACTTATTTAGCATTCTCAACATAGTATTTTTAATATCTTTCATTATAAGCACTGTGGGATAGGAAAGACTCTGGAGGAACTCTATCATTAACAAGGTCTCTAGTATTCTTTCTATATATATCTATATGGGGGGATATATATATATATATATATATATATATATAAGTGTACACTCCTCCTTAACGCACTAGGCACTCTGAAAGGTTTATCTCTCCCTTCTAGAAGGGCAGATGCTCTCATCTGGTGGCGGAGGTAGGGGACAAGCTACAAAAATACCCTGAAAAATGTCCTCTCAAATCCACTCTCAGGGGCTGCAGCTGAACCAAGGGAACAAGGGTCATGAGAGCATCAGGGGAATGATGATGATTCTAATTAATGGAAACAAATGGTAAAGTAAGATAAATTTGAATTTTTTACTGGGGACAGAAATTATAATAGGTTTCCCACATACAAAAAGAAGCACAAGACTGACTTAAAAAAATAAAATCAAGCTATGCTGTGTCGTTGTAGTGTAACTTGCTGGTCACATCCCAAAACTTCAGAGAAACCATGTGTACTGCATGCTTATGTCAAGCTGTTAAAATGTACTTCTCTTAAATGAGGTTTCTGATATGAAATTTTTATTGAAATGCAATCAGCTTGCTTATTTCTACAGAGTTCCCTGAAGGGAGATTGATGTACAAGCTGCAGAAATGTGCAATGCTGTTCTCAGTTGTAACACAATGAAATACCATGTACAGCAACTTGCTGTCTTTTGCTTGATGTATTTAGATGCCATATGTATTCAACTTTGAATCTATATACAGAGTAAATAGCTCTTTTTTTTTTTTACCTCATACAAAACTGTACAACTCCCGTAGTTCAAAATTTTTTTTCACTTTTAACTAGTTAAGCTCAGAAAGGATGGTTAAACTTTAGGACTGTGAATCATATCATGAAACATGAAGAATTTAATAGTGATAATTTTTAAATAGTTAATTACTAGGTTAACGGCACTACCAAGATGTCCCAAAAGGGATTCCATCCATTCTTCTCAACAGTCTAACAATGCTATTGTAATTTCTATTGTATTTATAATAAAACTGAAAAATCCTGAAGACATCGTCCACATGGAAAATACAATTTGCCTCAAGAGTATTTGCCTTGAAGCGTTTCCAATCTAAGTGCAAAACAGACAAAAGGAGTAGAAATAAGATGTAGGATGTGTTAACATTAGGGATGTAGTGAGAGGATGATCAGGACTGGACGTGGATAACTGTAGAGCCACTAGCTAAAGTACAAGTCTGGATCTTTATTATTCCCTCTGTCCTGCAGCGGGTTTCCTACTGTGCACAGTGAATAATACTGAATAACAAGGAGTAACCATAATAATAGCCCTAATGTTCTCTGGCAAACGTATAATCCATTATTTCTCCTGTTTATCCAATATACAATCTGTCTACATGGGTTTTGGAAGTATCTTTTACACGCATTTTGGTGGATAAGGTAACTTAGCATTTATATTAAAGGAATATTTGTAGGGACAGAGAGATTTTGGTAGGATATTTTTCAGCCTGCTTGCTATGGCACTTTCATTCAATCCGTTAATGGTTTTTCCCTCGTCTCTAGATGCTACCATTTTGTGGAGCTTTTGATTGACAGCAAAGGTAAGTGGGCCTGTCACTGGGAAAGTGAGCAGGAAAGTAAGCTCCAACACACTCTCACCTTGATGAGTAATTACATTGCTTCTGCAATACAATCAGTCTCTGCTGGCAAATGGACTGAGAAGCCCAAATCCACACATAATACAGTGTTTTTCACAAGGCTGCTTACTGCTAGAATTGAAGTTACCGGAAAGTTAAAGAAAATTTGACCCTGCTCAGAAGCTGCTTGTTTATTTGATTTTGAAGTTAACTCTTAACAGGCAAACACTCATTCACAGAAAGACAAACTCTATGATATAAGGAGTGCCAATTATTGTTGCCTTTATATCTGGCAGGAGTTTTGCAATTGGTGCTGCTTATTGCAATATAGTTCTGTAAACATTACTATTATCTGAATGCTTATTACTCTCTTAATCTACTTAATGATGGCCTTGGTTAAAAGGAACCTTTTAACTTCAGAACATTCATGAACAACCACTTAGATAGTCCTAATATTTTTATTACCAACATGTAGTACTGTGAGAAACCACATGCCAGACTAGAAGCTACAGCTCCAGGATGCAATTTTTAAAATATTTAAGAATACCACCTGTCCTTGCAAACAGTAGTATGTTGCAATTGATCCTTATTTACCCAAATATAACTTGACTGAATTCTTTTTATACTATTTAGCAGTTTCCACTGGCTGCTTTTAGTTTCTATGGAAACCATTGCAATCATTATTTTTCACATAGGACTGAAAGGCTGCATAGACTACCTGTCCACATATGGACACTTCAACTCTTGAATGAAATATCTATACACTTAGCTCTAGAAATAAAGATTTTGTTGGGAATTCTAAGATCATATAATTTCCCAAGAAATAAGATAAGCTTGAGAAAGCTTGAAGTGCCATGGTATAATCTCTAATGCATCCTACTATATCCTGCAGGTTGAGGAACACAACAATTTCCCAACTGCAAAATGAAGAAGATAATTAGGGTAAAAGTAACCATTATAAAGAGAAGAGGAAAGGATTGGTGTGGAAGAAAGCCTTGATTGCTTGCCAAGGGGGCTATTGCTTTTGGTACAAACTGATCTGCAATTTGATTGATTCTTTCTATTGACATTACTTTGAATTTCCTACTGAAGTCAAGAGTGGTTATCAAGGAAAGTGTTTTATAGACCTTTTAAATTTTGAACTGTTTAATATAGTTTATATTTTGGTCTTTTACAACGTGTACCATGAAAGAATTACTAGGGTTTTTACCCAACTTGTATTCATCTAATGCAGTTAAGCATGTAAAACATAAACCCATTAGAATGAGTTTAAAAGCAGCATCTGTAATGCCAAGACATCATGTCCCACCCCCAAATCAAGGTATTTATGCTTCGTATCCTGAAGTCAAGTAGAGTTCTCAAGTACATGAACAGAAGGCAGAAAGCAGTAAGACTGACTGAATTCTGACAGAATGCCTCAGGTAGCTAATTCCTGTGACCTTTGCTAAAGCACGAATCATGACTCGGAGAACTTCAGTTTAGGAACAGAGCCACTGAACTTGAGATAAAATGGAATCAAGGTGAAGAACAGATGAACAAAAAAGTAAAACCCCTCTGCAGAAGCTTAGCTTTAGCAGTGTTACATCAGAAAGAAAAACAATCTTTTCTGCACTCTCATACTGTTCTGTAGAAAATTACCATCTTTGTAATTCTGGAAATTATTTTTTTACCTTGTTCATGATTACTTTTTAATTTATGTTTGTTTTTCATTTATGTATGATTCCTTTGGAGTGCAGTTACAATATCTTATTTAAACACAGTGGTAATTATGAACACCTTACACATAAGAGCAACCAGGTTTTCCTCTAAATATCACTGAGACATTTATTACTAATAAACAAAAGATGGTCTATGAACTTTTTTCTAGGGAAACTTGGCAAATATTGAGGAAAATACATCTCTTACATTGTGTTGAGAAATACCTTATTCTAGTTCTAGACCCAGAGCAATTATGGAATATCATTCTTATGTGGAGGGAGGGTGGAAGCAGTGTGTTGTCCTCACATTGGGTAGAAGGGGTGGATAAAAGATGATTTTGTTCTTCTTTTGCTAATGACTAGTTCAGACATTAGACATAGCTGCAATTCTTTTTCTCCTTGATCTTTCTCAAAAATGACTGACAGATAAGAATTTCTGCCCCCAGAGTATACTCCACCAAGGACAGACACCCAAAGCTACTTCTAAGGGTCATATGAGGTCACATCAGAGTGAACTCAGAACTATCACTGCATTACATCATTCGTACCCTTTCTTTTCCTCATCAGATACCAACCTTAAAACAAAACAGCAACAACAACAACAACAATGAACAAGAAAATAAATCATCCAAAGTTTAGATGTACAAACATTTGGGACAGGTCCTAAACCTAGGATTTCCCTGTATTGTATGAATCCACTGGGAGTAATTTTGTGCTTATTTGTCTTTTCTTGCAACCAGTTCTTCATTCATTTGTACTGAAAATGGCTCATGAGTTTCTCATGTCTCACTCTGTTTTAGAAAGAATTTCAGACCATTCAAGTCTGCATTGAGCCATGTTGAATATATTAGTCATCTGTATAATAAGTTTTCAGAACATTTGATAGAACAGTGATTGAGCTCAGCTGTAGAAATATGGAGCTTTTCTACTCAGGATCCCCTACAATGTAAGTGATTTGTGAGGATGCTGTTTCAGACACTACTCATGATTCTTCTATTTTGCTACTAGAGTCATGTAGGCTCTGAGCAGTGAATCTAATTTAGTGCATGAGCATCACTTGTGTTCAGCATGACAATAACTTGCAAATACTTTTTTAGATGACCACACATACTACATTTACAGGCTCAGGAAGCCCGCTCCAATGAAAAACAGATTGTCCTTAATAGAATCTATAAATGTGAACTAGTGTATCTGTTCTATTTTCTTTTGAAAGTTTTTTTTTTCCTTTGTGACAAGTTTACCTCAACTGTTTTCCACTTTATTGTCCTGATAAGATAGTAAATTCCATTTCCTGCCATCTGTTGCTAAATTTGCAATTTTCCACAAGATAACTATGTATATATAGTATCTTTTTTCTCTTTGTTACTTCAGAGAACTCACTATAGATAGGCAAGATGATTGTTCCTTTTTGACTTGGCAAACCCTACCCTGATGGTTTGATTTAAAAAAACAAACAAACAAAACAAAAAACACAATAAAGATTATACTCCTACATCATCTATATAGTGAGGGGATATGTTTGTTTCCCAATTTCATCTGTCTCTTCAAACTTACAGTTTATTTAATTTGAGATAGAATAATTTCTAAAGTTTTTTCTTTATTCAGTTTAAAAGTGGTCTGTTAGATTCCCTATTAACTGTTAATGTTTGATAGATCAGTCCTTTAAACATCCAAGTATCTGTAGAAACAGAAGTAATTTTGCTGCAGCATTGTTACAGTTACTATATGCCCATGTAGAGGTATGTTTGCTGTTTCTGCTTTCCTTTATTCCTAATTCTCCACATATATCCTTGTTAAACTTAAGCCTTGATGCTCTTTGGATGCTGAAAAAGGTCATATGAAAATCTGTCCATGAGGGTGGTACTGATAATTAACAGAGATCTCGAAGAAAAAGGTAGAAGCAGTGAATAGATGTTCTGCTTCATAAATAATTTAAAAGTAAGGGAGTTTTAGGAAAAAATCATGGTGATATATGAACATAGAGAAGTTCTCAAATATGCATGCACAAATCTAAACGAAAATATGATACTCATTAAGGATAAATCCTCATAATTTTTTTTTTCTGGTGCTGTGACTTCCAATACCCTCATTGCCATTTAAGTTTTCTCATTTGGGACTCTAAAGGAATCCCTCTTGTTTCTTTTGTTTTCATGTTGCATGTTTTCCCACTTGGATTCTGAAGAAAACAATGCTTATTTATCAGTATCATCTATCAGTCCTGTCTACCATTCCTTCTTTATTTCTGCTAACAAGTTTTAGAAGTGTTCAGCTAATATCCTCAAAATTTAGCAAAAGATCAGAAATATCAAAAACTTTGAGTTCCTCCATGTTTTATGAAAATAAGATAGTCCATAAGATAGAGATCCTATTAAGTTGCAGTGTGAGCCCACATATTCCATAAATTCACATGGGAATTCAATAATGAGAGGCTAATTTATAGGGAAGCAGGACTTACTAGTTTCAGCAATTAGAGAACTGTTTTCTTTTTAAATCTTGTTTTTGTTTTAAGTAACAACTGCTTAAAATATACAAAGATTCTTTAAAAAAAAAAAAAAGAAAGAAAAAAGAAAACAGGCTGGTAGATGCCTGATGTATTTTAAATTTTGGTTTTTTTTAAAGTCACATCTTTAACAGATCTTTTATGAACAGTGAAGGCAGTCAAAGTCTAAAACTGTCTCTCTCCAAAGTCATTAAGACTTTTCTCCTGGGTTAATGTGTTTATGACAAACTAAAAATGACCACAAGAAAACACTACTTATTGCTCATGTCAGCAGCTTGCTTGTTCTTCGATACAGCTCAACCAACATTTGGTATATTCAGAAACCCATCAATACTGTGCATATCTATTTATCACAGGGTGCCAAAGGAGAGTTACAATCAAGCTTACAACTACTATCAATATGCAAAGCTGAACCATTTCAAGGAGGGGGGCTCTTTCAGAATACCCTTGTTTTCACAGTCAAAGATGGTTCTCCAAAGCTGTGTGTCAAGGCTTGAACAACTGGAGTGAAAGCTATTATTTAGACTTGTTTTTTTAAAGCATAAAGAACAATAGTATTTTTTAACCATAGAATTTTTTAACCATAACCATAGAATTTTTTAACCATAACAACTTGTTAATATGTGTTTGCATTATGTATCAGGAAGATGGTTTTTCTAAGGTTAGTATATTTGCATTATTCCTACTTGTTATCAAGTAAAGCGATATATCACCTATTATTATTCATTTCCTTCTGATCTGACAAAGTATTTCTTACTATACCTAAGTTTCTCTTAGCAGAATCTATCCTTGTAAGAACCTGAGGAAAACAAAAATGATGCTGTAGTAATATACTAAAAATACTAACAGCCTTCAGTATTTAGCTTTAAGTACACAGTCATTGCCTCACAAAGATTTACAATACCATATGCTTACAAATAAACTGATGAATAGTTAATTTTCTATAAGAAATTAAGGATTTAAAAATACGTTTAACATTTTCTCATATTCATTCACTGAAAGCTTAGTATATCCATGACAAATTTAAAATTGTTACAGGAAAGTAGTATCAGCTCCTATCAATAGTTTGTTTAGTCCTTAACATACATGATGAAAAACACAGAGTTCAGAAATGTAGATTTAATTAGCATTATTCTTTTATTAAAAAGAAACAAAAAGAGCTAAAACATATTAGGAAATTTTCTTTGTGCAAAGGAACTTCAGAAAATTTTCATTTCTTTATTGTTAATTTTCTTTGTACCTGTATCTGTTTGATACCTGTCAGACTGAGAGCAAGTTCTGTAGATCAATATGATTGCTGCCACAGAAATCAAACAAAATGCTTTTCCCTATGGATACTGTTAAAATTAATGAAATTAAAGTGTTAATATCTCATTAATGGTAAACTTATACTGTCTTACAAATAACAGAAAAGAAGAATGGGAGAGAAGCAATAAGAAATTTCTTGTGACTCAACTGGTAATAAACAATAAAATCTTTGAAAAAAAAAATAATCAAGAAAAAATTATTTCTTTATAAAAAGTATCTTAAATTTGTGTAGTCATTATAAAGTAGAACTCTTATTCTTATGCCGTGAGATCAGTAGGTATCTTCCAGCTGATGCTAGAAGCCCATTAAACGAACTTCCTTTGTGAGTGAGATTTCACATGACACATAGCAGCAATTCTCATTGCAACTGAGTTTCAGTGGAATTTATATGCTTGCAAATTTTTGTCTTGTGATTAGTGGGCAATAAAAAATGTAAATCAAATACCCTTTCTACTCAGATCTGTTAATACACTATCACCTCTCTCTTGTTGTTGAAGGTTATTCAGCTGGTGGCGTACAGTTCCCACTATAGGTGCCGCTACCAGTACCACAGAAGCTCTGGAGCATCTCTTCAGGCTCAGACATGACACTGAAGGAATGAATATGCACTTGATCACTGAAAGTACATAGGCACTTTCTTGACTATATCATGGCTTTGAAGCTAATCCCTTCAACATGAAGTACAGTAACAACCACGATGCTGGTACTCGGAGCACCGGTACCAAACTGCCAGCTGCCCCCCAGCCCAGGCATGCCCTTAACCTCTCCTCTGTCCACCTGGGACACAGAAGTTGAGCAAATATTCTGTTCATATACTCCCATGCTCAACCAAATATTTACATCTCTTCCAATATTTGTATAATGACCCCAATGTCTCCTAAAGAGCCTTCCAGTGTTTTATATTCCTCGTCCTCCTTGAAGGGTGAAATCCAGAGAGCAAAACAGTTTCTATGTAGTATATTTCCTTTTGTAAGAACATGGGAGCCATTAAGACACCAGTCATCATGTAACTATTCAGAAGTGCTATGCTACAATAATCTACTTTTATGGGAGTTTGGAAGATGAATATAAAATAATATAATCCCCAGCTGTGTTGTTATGTGTAAAGCCATCCCATTAATCATACTCAGTTTTACTTTACAGCTTAAAAGTATGCAAAGTGTTACTGCCATTCAGGTGCCTTAATACTGGCAGTTGCACACCTTAACTGCATTTTAAAAGCTATCTTCTCAAGAAATTAAGTACTCGATCTTTTCCTTTCCTCCAGCGGAAATGTAAATTCAGCACCTTCTGATGTCACCAACATATACAGAACAGCTTAGAAATCTAGGCAAGCAAATGAAACCTCAGAAGTACCCTAGCATCTATACCTGAATATAAAGTGTTAACCAGATCAAAAAATAATAAAAAAATTCACTTATTCTGTTCCTTTACAGATTATCTGAATTGATGTAGCATCTATATTTTTCCATGAGGATACTGGGCAGAAATAACAGTAAGTGATTAACCTACAACATTTCAGGGAGAGGTATTAGATTATTTGGGGTTCAAAAGAATTAATCCATGCTATGTTGGTGTTGCAAATAAGGAAATTAAAATCTTATTAAGTTCTGGGGGAGCTTGCAGACATGAGTGCAAGACTCTGAACTGCTCCCTTTTTTCCAGGAGCTGAGAGCACTGATGTTATGTTGGATTTGTACTGTGATCAAGCAACTGAGTTCAGATCTAAAAAGGAATATGTAATAAGGTCAGGAAAAGAGGAAACTACTGTAACTAGTTACTATTTTTTACCCAATAGTTGGAAACTCCAGTTTTCTACTTAATTATCAAGGGCAATATCTCAGATTAAAACCAAGAAAATGTTGTGAAATAGAGCCTTTGCTTCCAAAGTATGGAAAGTGCTATGAGTCAGAGGAATTAATCCATGATGTACCCTCCTAAAACAAAGATTTTCACAGGGCAAAAGCATAATCCACAGTTTTATAAAATTCCTGGGGGTGGATTTAAGTAATTGGGGTTTTTTTAGGAGGCAAACTTTTGTGCATTTTAACTTGTGTGCATAAGAAATTTTTACTTGACAATATTGAAGGAAAATTGTACAGTTTAGTTGAAAAGAGGGTTCTGGAAATGTTCTTTTTAATTTTATTCATTGCATTTCTGTAAATGTGTGATTATGATTTTGTGTGTGTAGAGTTGTATATTTTATATCAATGATTAGGGATTATGATCTGCAGACATTGTTTGCTATCAAGACTAGATATTTAAACTGGGAATTACCTAAATATCATCTGAATTTCACACACACAGAATATTGTTTTCATTTCACGATCACCTTCACACAAAGGGTGGGAAGGATATAGTAAATACTCTTGCAAACTTCAAAGACAAAATAGATTTTAAAAGGTTTTTTGTAGAATATATTTGCAAGCTTGGGTGAGATGTGTGATCCCATAGACTGTGAGACTTGCACTGTCATCGATTTCATGACTGCATGGCACCATTCATCTGAATTTGTCTATAGAGCTCTATACCCAGATGACTGTCTGCTATTCAGCAAAAAGAAGTAACAGGCTCTGGAATCATTATTTGCCAAGATTCACAGGTGCCTCCTATAGAAAACTTCTTTATAAAGCTTCACTCCTCTGTGTCAGGACACTAATCTCTATTCAGTACAGAGAGATTTTGCCTTTCATAGACAGAGGGTCTATTTTTATCTTTGAAGTTAATCCAACACCAAGTTGCAGCAACACTTAGAAGCACAGATGCAGATATTCTGTATAGACTTCCTTTTAAATATTCATGGATGGAAGCCTGTTTCTCTACTTCTATCATTCAAAGCTGAGATTCTGGCTGTTATGAACTCTTGCTCATCTCTTAATCCACAAGTAAAATGTTTCCTTTCCAAAACAGGTTACATTATTTCCAAATGTGGATATACATAGAGAAGTAGTCCACATATGCAGCAGATGGTCAGCTGAAGAAATAAAAAATCACTTAATGTTGAACAACCTCATACCAGTGGCAAGATTCATTAAACTGTGGACTGGACTCAGCAAGATAGAAAATGCTACTCAAGTGCTTCGAGGTAGTATTTGAGAAGTATTGAGGGCTAAATTGATGAAACAGAAAGTCTGCATGCTGTCTTGGGATTTGCTACATTGGTCTCAGAGTTTATTTAACTGAAGCTTCGTAGACAAACATTAGGGACAACACAGTCAGCAGCTTATCTATCCATTTCACAGTACCTTGCTCACATCTTGGACATATTTGCCAACTATTTAATTTATATTTATATTGTATCTTAGCAATCACTCCAGGAATTATCTAAACCAGTAGTGCTTTCTGCAGATAATACAGTGATAAAGCAATCTACACAGATGGTAAGCTTTCAACTTAGATTAAAAAAATCATCAGTTATTGTTCCCATTTTTTTTTCCAAAACTAAGACAACTTTGTCCAAAAATGTGTGGAATAATATATGCACAGTTTCAAGGGCATGATGCCTCTGGGTTCTTCTAAGGTCATTTAAAGATCTTTTTCAGGATTTTTTTTTGTTAGCTATCAAGCAGAAGTTTCTTAATTTTGGAAGATTAAAAAACCCCAACCTAATAAAAGTTTAAGATAATAGTCCTGATTTCAGATTCTACTGGAAATATCACCAATTAAAATAAAGAAGGGCAATCTTGGGAAACATAATGAGCACAGTCTAAGCAATGTTGAGAGAGATTTCTAATTCCTGTTTTTTAGAAGGGTATGCATTCTGAAAAGTTTTGTTTTTTGTTTTTTTTTTTATACAAAGACTTAGACATTAATTTTAATTGATTCAACAAATCCTGATGTTTGCTGAGATTTTATTTAATGAGGAGAAGTTTGAATGCATAGCAAAGTCATTCTTGTCATGTGGGTAGAACAGGAACTATTTGTCAAACAATCTGAATGACTAAAAAGACAGATGATCAAAGGAAAATAAATAATAAAAAGCCTTGCTTTTATTTTTTAACTGAAAATTCATGAAAATAAATTTTGTGGTAGATACAACAGGAGTTCATAGTGGGGAAAAATGCTTGACTCTCTGTAGACATCATACTTATTTTTATAGGTTCTCGAGTTTTTAACAAATACGTTCATTTATTGTTAAAAAGTAAGCAAAGAAAAGGCAATTGTGGGCAGAATTCAGGGAAGGTTTTTAGCTTAATTTGGGTTAGGTCATCTTCTTACTTTAATAGCTTGACAATTGAGAGAAGTCAGTCATTAAAGTTAATAAAATAAAACTATGTTAGAAAATTAGGAAGTGTCACCTTCTGTCTAGAGTGCCAACAATTTTTACTGCTCCTGCTTCTTGCAATATATAAGTCCTTTATTTCATACTTATCATGTGTGGTTCCATATATGGGTTTCTATAAAACTGATAATACTATGACTTGGATAATTTCATGATAAATTAATTGCCTTCTGCAGCTGTGCTGTATCATCAGCTACTTGAGGGATTTTTTAATGATCTGTGGTGATCAATTTTAAACTTTACTACTAATTGTAACTCTTTAATATGCCTTAGAGTCCAAAAAAACATGCACTAGATGGGTAAATAGATAATATGTTCTGAATCAGCACTTGCCCTGCAGCCATGTGGGATTAGATCACATAGGATCCCAGGATGCTATTCCTATGTTATTTCCTCTTACGAAGTCTGACACCTTCCTGTGGAAAAGAAACAAACAAACAAAAAACAACACCCCCCCCAAAAAAAATAACCTTCCTGCCATTTCTTTCATTGAGGTGTGGATTGAAGCCATAAGACATTTTAGACTTTTGACTTTGTCATTGGTTGGTATGCAGTTGTAGGATATGGAGACAACTGTTTAACCCCAAAGTACAGGTCAACTGTGAATGTGGAAGAAGGAAACAATAGAAAGGAAATCTGTTTTCATTTTGGATGTTGCTTTAAGGCCCTGATGTCCTTCACTTGTAGATGAAATAAAATTTAATTTACATTTTCTCAGCCTGAAGCTTTCCTGTTTCCTGCCTAAAAAAAACCAACAACAACAACAACAAAAAAAAACAACAAAAAAAAACCCCAAAAAACAAAAGACAAATTATTCTTTAGAGAATGTTACTGATAACACAGTACGTTTTATTCTTTCTTTGTGGTATATTTATGGCGCTTTTCCAAATGAATATAAATATTGGGAAATATCTGGGAAAAAAATGCAGAAATGTAGGTCTATGCTTTTTGTACAATACCATCTTATGGAAACTCTCAATAATAAAGCTAATAAAGCTGCTTTTTTTTTTTTTTTTTTTTTTTCTTTCTTTCCAGAACATAAAAAAAACATGTGACCTAATTTAACACATCAATAAGATAATGAGTTCTTCACAGACTATAAAGATCCATTGGCAGTTAATGGTTGCACTGAAACTTAACATTTCTAATCGGCAACTTCTGCCATTCTTCTATTTTCTACTCTCTTTTCTGGTAAGTAGCCTGAAAGCAAATGATCCTATTCCAGGTACAAGCAACTTGGTCAACCTGAATATGGACATCAGAACATGCTCTTGAGATTTTTCTAACTCTAATATTATCCAGAGTAAGAGATGATAATCTGCTGTTTATTAAATACTCAGAAAATCTTTTGAGATAAAAGATATTCAAGTTGTGTACAGTTGTATTGGAAACAAGGTTATACCTCACTAGATATTGCCACGTGTCAGACATAAGCTGAACTGAAAATTCTGGAGTTACTTTGCCTTAGCTGGGGTCTCTGCATGCAGCCCTTGAGCCACATTAAGTTTATAGGAAAATCTGTCAGGAATGTAAACATTCTGACAACAGGAAAAATGAGGTGAACACCTCAACAATAAAGCTTCTCCCTGGGTGACATCTGTCCACGCAGCACACGTTGATATAGAGAAATGATTACTTTTTTTGAGATTTATTTGCTTATTTACTTATAGAAAACTGCTTAGCAACTTATTTACTGACTTACAGCAAGTTATAGTATTTTTTTAAATATTGCTAAGAATCCTGCTTGCCCAGACTGTTCTGTGGAATTTTACAAGGACTACTGTGTTCATCAAAACAAAGCAGTTCACTGTGAAAATCTACCAAGGATTACAATGTTCAGCAAAACATTATGCTTTTGTCCTTGAGTTACAGGTGGTTCTAACTAGCTGAAATTTTGCTAATGAGTAAAGATAGCCATATACGAATGGTAAAAGTTCTATTGGTTCTCTTAGATAAGATAGAAAGTAAACCGTCTGAAAAACACTCTTGTTATTCAACAAATTGGCCAAGAGAATCTGCGCATGCTCCAGGGAAAAAAACAAAGTCAGAAAAACTACAAGCCTTCCTCCCAAAGACCCCAGGAGGCAATGTGCAGGTGCAAAGAGAACATAAACTGTTGACATCAGCCTTTCTAAATAAGCCAGCCCTACTCATGCTTATGTATGTTTGTGTTATGTAACCCAGTGAATATGGATATCCACACTCTATAAGTTTCTGTAAAATGTGCGGTGGGTGTGCAAGCTTTGTGGAGAGATCCCCTTGCACCCCGGCGCCGGAGAAAATATACATGCTTTATAACTCTATTCGAGTTGTAGAGTCTTTTTCCGTGAATCAACATCACCACCACAGCTGGCGCCCTTGCCAACACTCTCAGGTGAGTAACCAAGGAATGAACCACTACGGAGTTTATTATTTATCATGGACTTGCTTTTACACCCTCCAGCTATCATCCTTCCCAGTGAAAACTGAGACATGTTGGCAAGACAGTGCAAGCCTGGACCTGCTACTGATCCTGACTCTCTGGGACACATCAGGGTGCTGGATACTTCCAAGTTGTCTGTCTGGGACCTCTCGAGTGCTAAATTCATTCACAAACTAGGGAAGGCAGGAAGGACAAGGGAAAGGAGCAAGGACAGTTTCTAGTTCATTTCATACCACTGACGTCAGTAGAGGTGGTGAGTTTGCTACTTTGTATTCTTTGAGGAAAATGAAGTGTACATTGTCTTTACCAATCTGTATATAGTTAGATGCATAAGATATCAGTATTGAAGATGCATAAGATATCAGTATTGAATTAATAATTTGAAAAATTAAATTTTTCAGAGGTTTTTTTTTTGTTTAAAAGATTAACAACTGTTGTATATAATTTTTTTCCTACTCTTTCTGTCCATAAATTACTCTATCCTTGACAGTATCCACAGCAATTATGCACAAACTAAATTCTTATCTAGCAGTTTAATTTCAGAAAAATGAAATGTCTCCTTACCCTTTACCCTTCACCCTTCAATATGCACCTTATTCTTTCTATTCATTTATTTTGCTCTTATAAAGGGTACATTGAGAGAACATATAACACCAAAAATTAATGTCTTTTTGGTTTATAAAAGACATAATCGAGTGTGAGAAATAAATACTAACTTTGACCTGGAAGCTGATATATTAGAGTTATTTCTTTCTTTGTCTTGCAAATGAAGAACAACATAGTATGAAACAGCTATATCAAACTTTGAATAAGTCTTTTCTCGATCATATCTGTACATATTAGTCAGATAGGAAACTTTTTCCCAGAATTATGTCTTTAGAAGCACTTAAAACACAATGGTGGGATTGGTGCATTCTGCATGTTGGAAGCAAAGGGTTTATTTTTTTAAGAAAAAGAACAAAATAGTAGACATGAGGCAATACAAACAGTTGAGATGCACACTTACAGAACTTTTCAAAGCACTTTTAAGATTCAAAAGCTTGAAAACCCATCATCTACAGGACCGAAAATATCCAATCTTCAAACTTATCTGAAGACAAATCTATTGTGTATCTTTAGCTAAGGTGGCCTGAGGCACAACCCCGAAGGATAAAGTCTGGCATTTGATGTCCCATTGGAGAGCAAGTATCTCACCTTCTGAGTCAGCTAACAGAGTAAATTGTACAGGACTGAACACAGGCGAGAAATACAAGATACTTGCTTGTATGTGTCTATTTCTATGTCAATGCATATCTCACAGTTCTTTCACTTGTTTAATTGAGTTTTTCTGACTCAGATCCTGAAAAGCTTGTTTTCAGAGTGCTGACAGACATGACCTGACAAGGAGAGACCTCTTTCACAAAGTTAGGCATCAGAGCGCTGAAAGGTTTTGCCTGAAATGTGGATATGTGTGGCACTATCCCCACATCTCCCACAAGTCCAACCTTTGTCTTGCCTTTTATCTTGCACTCATGTCAAAACTTTCTCGTGCTTTGCATTAATACCACCTTCCCACAGAGGAGACACATTTTTACTTTAAATAGCACAGACCACAAAAGCATTTATGTTACAGCAATTTATCTCAGCCTGAGCTGAGACTGGGGCCCCACTGTGACAATGTGCTGTACACATAGTGAGAGAGTCTGAGTATCACTCTAAAGAAACACAATAGACAAAAGAGAGTGAGGGAGATGTGATATTGTCAGCCTATTGTCAGCCCTGTTGTACTGTGTTGGGCACAGACAGAGGGACTTTGGTGATTCCACAGAGGAACCCTGATACTAGAGACTGGCTAGCAAAGATCATTCTGTCTTATTCTCCTGTCTTAATAACTCATAGGTGATAAAAGACATGCCATTATGGTACATTTTGTACTCTTCTGGATCAGATAGAGCAATTTTCAAATATGCTGTTATTATACAGGTAAAATCTGGAAGATGCTGTAACTTTCTGGACTTGGGGATGGCCTGAAGCACAGGGTACTCTAAGATCCAATATCTCACCCTGGTGTCCTTGCCTGACCTTTCAGTTGCATTTGTGGTACATACATTATCATGATGCTTGAAGGGGGGTGGGGGTGGTGGGGGTGGTGGTGTGTGTGTGCTATCTAGAGAGGATCATGGCCATTATGTCATATGTCATGACTACAAAGATAGGTGGTTATCAGGCTAGGAGCAAACAGAAGCTGCCAAGCCCAGAAATGTGTGCCAGAATCTATCCTCATGTCAAGCAATTATTTTAAAGTATGGGCTTGCAAGCTTTGTGAGTCGCCACAGTGTTGGCTCTGATGTTGTTTCTACAAGTGATTCATGTGGATAAGTGATTAAGATATCTTTAAATTTGGCCTGAGGGAAGGTCCTTTACAGCAGTTTGGTCACAGTAAAAAAAAAAAAAAAAAAAAAAGAGAAGGCCAAAAGCAAGCTTCTCAGTATTGTAGATCTACACTGGAGATTAAATATGTTGAATACTGTATATTTATAGCTGAAATTCTGCAGCAACTTTTCCTTAATCTGAGCTTTTCTTTTTTAATACCACATGTCTATAAAATAAAATGTTATTTTAAGATACTTGTGTTTTATTGTCTTTAAATTTTCAGGCTCCAGTACTGATAGCAACAATTGCATTACAAAATTTGCCTGGGAAAAAAAAAAAAACAAAAAACAAAAAGGAAGTTTGGACATTTAGTTTGGAAACAACCAAGGGTTTTGGTAGGTGGAAGGAAGAGAGGTAATTTGTAGTGCAATGAGCATTAGCAGATCTTTAAAAAATGGATACTTTAGATACTGTTTCATGAGGAAGAAGGGGAAATTGAGCCCAAGGTTCCTATCTCAGCTGGACTGTGTAGAGGAAATTGGTCTTCCAAAGAAACATGGGTTTCCATTCCTATCGCCCTGTTACCCTTAGAAAAGATTTCACAAGAAAGATGGACACTAAAGTAATTCTTCTTGAGTGAAATTATTACCTCAAGCCATCTTCTGCTGTTGCACTTCTGAATATTGTCTCCTTTGAGGTGTTGTCTGAATATTCAGAACTATGACATATTATATGGGTAACAAATGGAATGAAGTCACATCTTTTATGCTAATGCTTTGTCCTTTTATAGTACAGACTAATTGCCAGTACAGCAATACTCTAATAGTGCTTAGTGATTCAGTAATCATATTTTAGTATTGAAAGTCTCAGGACAAGGTGTAATACAACATCCTGCAATATTAAGTTAATTATCATATCATATTATACTATATTGGTATAACTCCTTTCATGTCAGATGATTCCTGTTAAGATTTTTTTTTGCATCATGTGACAAAATGTAAAATATGACTGATAAAACACTACTATTAGGGTACATTTTAGTCCATACTTTAAAAAGAACATTGGCATATGAGAGATGTGGCTTCATTCCACATATTGCATGTATGGTATTTCCAGAGCATGGGAGCAAGCATAATCCTGCTCTGTGACATTAATACAACCTGTCTACTGGTTTCACAGCACTTTATGATATGGTGAAATTATTTTAATGCTGTTATTTATTAAAAAAAAAAAAAAAGTGGAGTGGTGGGGAGGCTGGAAAAATTTTCCTGTATAGCATGTGATCAAGAACAGCCTCTGTGAGTATGTAATAAAGTGCTGCAACATTAGAAAACCAAATCTTCTTGAGACAAAACATATTACAAGGACAGATGCTAAGAGCAGTCTTCCCCTGTGTATATACAGCTATTAAAATATGTGTGAAAACACACATCTACACAAGACTTTATCTTAGCTTGTTATTGTTATCAGATCTAGTATTTGCAGGCCTGTGTATCATATTTTTATGTCTGTCACGTTAGTTTTAAATAACTCTAATCCTCGATCCAATTAAAGGTATCACCTCAAAGCACATCATTTTATTTCCTTTGAGAAAAGATGCAGACTTACTATTTGGTTTAGTAAAGCAACCACTGCCAAACTGACCTTCATTTTATCTCACATACTTGCATCTTATCACCTTCTTTTCCTATGGCGTGCAACTTTTAAATGTGCATCTAGTGTGTTAGATCAAATCAAAGTTGCCACTGGAGAGGCGTTCCATTACATTGAAATTTGAAAATCCATTTTTAGCTCTCACATGCAATATATTAATTGAAGCAGATAAAAAAAATTTCTGGTATTTCTTATAATACAAAATGATGTGCAATGTAAGTACATTTTTCTTTGTTCTTTCTTTGAACAATTTTTGTTTAGAAACAACTCTATGATACATTGTCATCTATTAGAAGGAGAAGGTGTTCTAAAATGAGACAGAATATTACTTTAGCACCTCTTCTTAGGAAGCATCATATACATTAGACCTAGTCCATTCAGCTGAGCTGCTGTTTTCCTCTGTCTTTCCACAACACAGTTTTCAACTAGACTGACTGTTCACCTTCATTCTAGTAGTCTGCTAAGTGATGTGTAATTAGATTTTTTTCCCTTACATCCAATGCCACAAATATGGTTTTTTAAAAAAAAAGAAAAAAAAAATCTTTGTGTGATGTACTGTAAAACTTCCATGTATTTAACTTTGTGGCTTTCTTGGTGGAAGATTTTATTCCTTAGAAATTTTGTGCCCACAAATCAATTACACTTACAGCAAAGCAATCTAAAGTAGTTAATAACCAACTTTGGGACGTAAGGAATTAATCCCCTGTAACATCCTTAAGGCATGGGATTAATCTACAATATCTTTTTTTTTTTTCTTTTTTTTTTTTTCATTCTGAAGGATTCTGAAGAAAAAAGGTTTCAAGGCCTCAGTATTTTGATGGACTGTGTTATAGATATTATAAAAAATCTTTTTTCTGCATATGGAGAAGACTAAGATTCCAGTCCCTTCTCTGAAGCGTTTTCACACTGTTCAGGCCCTGTTATGCTCCTAGGGCATGTGAATTTTTTGCTCCGTGAAATTCAAAAATAAGACAAAAATGAGAAAATGCAAATTCACGGCCCTTCATCTCTTTATAGATGCCTGTCGTGTGTTCTGTGGGAAATTACAGAATAAATTCTACTTTTGAAAACCAGGATTCTTTCTGCAACTCTTCTGTTTGATGAAGCCTTTCACCGCCTCTGGTGACAAACTCCTAAATCCACATTAGCTTCAGAGTATGTTTCTTAAAAATGAATCCTTTGTGAAGATAAGGACATGATTCAAACACAAGGCTGCTGAGAATGGCTTTCCTTTCAGAAATAAGGATTTTTATATGTTGATTACAATATTTTTTAAAAGTTATCGAATATTTTTGTCTATATTTGCCTTCAGCTTGCATTATCAGAATAAGGTCCTTTAAAAACTGGATAGACTGCTGCTATAACCAACATCTTCACTGTAAACTGTATGTTAATATTAAGCATCCAGTCTTTCAAAAAATTCAACTATTGACATTTTATTCTAGATCACATGCTTTTGTGTGCAAGTGCTGTACCTTGGTCTTTTAAAACTGAAGTTCTTATTTACCTGAGTTGCTCATAATCATCAGTTGCAGTTTGTTGCAGTATACTTCCATTTTGTTATTATGCCAAGGAAGATGTATTTTTTTCCACTGGCTTATTGTTGCATTTACATTATGTTTCTCCTTTTAATATTTTTATTTATATCTTTATTACATCAAAAATTGTGCTGGTTAAATTTGGCCTCAAGTGATGCTTTTTTGTTACCAAGTGATTTAACTACATACAAATAAGGTCCGTACGTATAGCAAAATACTGTACTGAGTACATTCACTCAAATGGATATCATTAACCAAGGAACCACTTTGAATTACACAGAAATAAATGAAATCAAGTGCTAAACTGGTACTTCTGAAAGAATAAATTAATTATTTTCCCTCTCTTCAATGTCTCTCAGTAGTGTTTGGATATTAAATCCAATCACATTGCCAATTCTTATTTAAAAATATTTGGGAAAGTGAAGGTTCTCTTTCTCTGCTAACACAGCTTGTATTTCTTTTATGCTCTTAAGCATAGGTATTCCAGTTTTATTATTTTTGTTCCATAATTTGGGTGGCTATAAGTGCCTGCTTACTCTCAGCTCTGTTCATGTCAGGTGTTTCATTGACAGCAATTCATGGGTAAGGACAGGTCTTCCGTTCCTGTGATTTTCAGCTTCTCAGCATATAGTTTGAACATACATTTGAAAGTAAATCTTACTGTTGTGTCAACCAAACCAGAAACAAAACCAGCTTTCCCTCCCTATAACACAGTGACAAATGTACGATCAGAACTTTTCTTGCCGATTTACATCTTCCCATTGCCATATGTGAGCTAGTGTCCTATATGGACATTGCTATCAAGTAAAATTGATACTTCTTTAGTCTCTCTGCTTATTTTGTCTTTGAAAAATGAGAATATTCAATCCGAAGGTGAGATTAACATGAGATTACACATTTACAGCTCTTATCTTTCAGTCCTTTTCTCAGAGTAGATATACTAGACCACAGATACCATATGCAAACTGCTTCCAAAGATTAACAGTAGTTCCTTACACCTCATGGTCCTAATACAGAAATATGCATGATGACCTTAGGGCAGACATGGTTTTACACCACATCTCGTTTCCTACAAAACAAAATGTATTGTGCTTCTAGTACCATTTCAACAACCCTGCTATATACATTTTACAAAACCTACCGAATCCTGCAAAGCACAATGTGTTGTGCCACAAGCAGTGTTTCAGCAACCTTCCTGTACAAAAACTGCAGCAAGCGCTGGCCACCTAGTGGAATAACAATTGCTACATGTGGTGGGCTCTGGCCAAGCAAACACAATGAATGCGCACATGATATTGCATTTTTTTAAGGCTGACGTGTCAATGCAGTGAGACCATATTAGTAATAATCACTTGAGCCTTTTGAAGTAGCAGAGCTTCAAATTCATGGAGGCAGTAGCTCACCTGGTAGCAATACTCCACAGAATATAAAGTTTCTTTTTCAGGGTGCATTTTTTTCAATCTTGTTTTTATCTCTTGAACTTGCATGTTTTATCATTCCATCCCTATACACAACATGGGAACAGATTATCAACATAGCAATTTCAGTGCTCCTTGTTCATTCTGAATTTTCAGTTGGTACTTTGAACTCAGACAACCAGTAAATACTTCACTGATTACAGAAAGTATTTTGATTAATTCAGGTGAATTTTAAAAATTACACTCAGCAGTACCATCATGGTTTATAATGGAATCTACAGACTTTTGATGTATCTTGGCGTGATTTGACTTTCAGGAAAAGGAACAATGGTCTGTTTCATGTTAATGAAAAAAGCTTAAAATCTGGGAATGACATCTGGAAGTTGAAAAGCTTTGCAATGAACAGAATAAAATAAAAATAACAATCCTATTCCCATTGCCAGTGTATACAAAAATGCTGCAGTAAAAAAGACATAGTTCTGATGGGTACTGAAGACCGAAAGAAAACTACGTTATTCTAGCTGAAGAACATAAACTGTGTTTAAAAAGGACACAGGAATGTATTTTCTTTAACTTGCAAGTTAACTGACTCTTTTTAACTATGAGCAATTATATTAGGAGAGGATTCAATGGTATTTTGGTTCAAGGATTAGAAAACTAAAACACGTAGTTTAGTCTTATGATTATTAAGTGGCTTGTTTCTTCAGGAAATAGGGAAAAAAGTTGCAAGCAATTCTGTCTAACTGATTAATTGAATCTCGTTTAAAAATAGTCAACCAACAATTTGTTTCATGTTCAGTAACAAAATTTTGAGGCCAGAGAAGAGACAGATATTTTCAGTAATTAATTATAACCTTGACCATATGTAGGAGCTACTTCAAGTGTGACGAAACAACTTCTGGCTAGACTACATAGATAAAATTCAGACTCACAGAAAGTTTTCATGAATTATAGGACATACCTCACGAAAGAGAAAAACAGCTTCCGCTTTCAGCATATTTCTTTAAAAATCCTTTGTATATATCTTCTATTGACTTGTGAAATACAGTGTAAAATTAAACATTAGCATAGTTACTTTGGTTTTACTCACTGCCAGCATCATGATCTTTATTAAAACTGAAGCATTGGCTCTTTAATCTGTATCTGAAAAGACAGGTGCCCATAAAACACAATTTAAAATATTATTTATATCAGGATTATCTCTGATTTCTCTTTCCATAATAAAATTCACCCTTAACTATCAGTAGCAAAGCCTGAACACTAATCTGAAGGAGTGGTTTGGAAAGCCTTTGGAAAGGATTACATTTTGGTTAAATTCCCCCTTCTTGTTTCTTTGGAGCTTAGAGTATCACTGGCGCATGACACTGTGATTTTTGCTTTTATTTCTATCTTCCCTTAAACACAAGGAGTTTTAGTACTTGGTTTTGGTTCTATTATTCCATTCATTTTCTGCTAAAAGGTCTGTTTTTACAGTCTGAGCAATAATTCATGTTTCTCCATTGCATTACTCAGGTATTCATTCTCCATTACATCATCAAATATTCAAATACATGCTGACCTGTTAGCACATTTTACCTGTTAGTGCCTATATCAAAAAGTCCAGTACCTTGTTTGACCACTACTCTCATCACGAGAAGTACCTGAATACTCTTCTACCAACACCAGTGTTTTCCTTCTCCTCACTATCTGTCTTTTCACCACTGATATTCCTTTATACATGCTTATATCTTGGTCTATCAGATTATTTTTAACCAGGGTTGGAAATTAAACCAGTTTCTTTTGACCTTTTCCCCTCAATTCTCAGTTTAAAGCTCTTCTTATCAGTCATAAAAGCCTTGATGTCAGAATGCAATTTTCCCAGATAGTCAGATGGAATCCAGCCTTTGAAAATGCTCTATTTTAGCAAATGCATCCCACTGGCTAAGTATTCCCCAACCTGCCTTTATTACCGATATTTGAGCCATCTATTGATCATCATTATGGCATCATATCTCCAATCTCCCTCTGTACTGACTGGAGAAGATTTTAGAGCAGTCTCTCTTTATTATCATAGAATCGTAGAACATCAGGTTGGAAAGGACCTCAAGGATCATCTAGACCAACTTTTCATGGCAAAAGCACACTCTAGATGAGATGGCCCAGCACCCTGTCCAGCTAATCTTAAGTGTCCAATATTGGGGAATCCACCACTTCCTTGAGGAGATTATTCCAAGGAATAATCCAAGGACTGTTGTCATTGTGAAAAATTTTCCTCCTGTGTCCTGTTGGAATCTCCTCAGGAGTAACTTGTACCCATTATCCCTCATCTTTTCCATGAGACTCCTTGTAAAAAGGGAGTTTCCATCTTCTTTGTAGCCCCCCTTTAAATACTGGAACATGGTGATAAGGCCACCCCTAAACCTTCTCATCTCAAGGCTGAACAAACCCAATTCTCTCAGCCTTTCCTCACATGACAGGCTGCCCAGTCCCTTTAATATCTTTGTGGCCCTTCTCTAGACCCTCTCCAGTCTGGCCACATCTTTTTTTCTATAAGCACTCCATCTTTTTATTAACAAGTAAACAGTGAACTCAAAAGTTCCGCATTTGGGGAAAAAAAAAAAAATCCTTCATAAAACAAGAAAGGTGTGTTTTGATCAATTAGATCTTTGTTTTTTACATCTCAGTTAGTCTGTACCAAAGATTGCCCCAAAATGCTATAGTGGTTATTTTGGAAGACCTGATTATTTTAAATTATGGTAGAGGAAAAAACAAAACAAAACAAAACAAAACAAGAAAGAAAAAAGAAAAGTGCAGTTGAATTCTGTTTTTTTACAAAAGCTCTAGGCTTCTGATGAAGTCTTTCATGTTTAATCAGCTCTTTGGCAGAATGCTCACATGACATGTTGTTGAAGCACTATATAACTATATAACCTTACTTAGTGGAATGTTTTCTAATTATTAAATGACGCCACAAGTGAAAAAATACATATTTTGTTTCAACTAGCAGATCACAAATTGAAGCACAATATGTAAAAAAAGGGGGGCATGAGAGCCATAACAGCTTCTTTCTCAAAGAAAAAGGGGAGGGGTTAGCTAAGTGCCACAAAAAGGCAAAGAAGAATTGATAGAGCCTGAGCTCTGTCAGGGAAGAGCTGGGGAGAGTAAAGCACCCCTGGCGCTTCTGGAACACCGAACCTAAACTAGACTTCTTTAAAACCAATGGAGATACATGCTAAATGCAGGAGGCACTGAACTAGGCCCACGGTGCTTGCACTCAGAAGAGTAACATCCCTAAAAGTTCATGCATTTCAGATTTACTCTAGTGTTGTTTCACTAATTTCAATAAAGCAATTTTCAATGAGCAATCAACTATAATCATTTATGTTAATATAGATTTGACTATCTGGCTTTCAGGATCTCTCTGTTTCTAGGAAGGACTAAACCACTTCTATTTTCTTTCCTTGGGCATCTTTTCAAATCTAATTTATACCTGACAAATGAGACAAGAAATCAATTGTATGTAGTATATACTGTATAATGACCTGGAAAGTTCTTAAAATAGCTATGCTTGCTTCAGAATAGGTATTCAGTACACAATTATTTGGCACTGTTACACTTGGCCAAGTTCCACTGAAAATATGGTTCTGTAAAGCAGAGGCAGACCAAATGGGATGAATCTGTACGCTGATGTTATTTTTAAGTTGCCTCACATAATACACAGTCATACACAAATCAGGTTTTATTTTGACCTTACCCAGCGTATTTAGGAAAACATGAATGGAGAAATATTGAAAGCTGGGACTGTTCAACTCATATGAATATAAAGACTGTGTACAGTGCATGTACGATACGCTGTACACATTCCAACATCTATGCCCTTAAGGAGATTTTTGTGTCCAGACTGCAGTTTGACTTTCTCAGTTTTTCATAGGCTTTCTTACCTCTGCCTTGGCATGCGGATGAGTGGCTGTTTATGGCATCTCTTACTAAGACCAAAGAGCTTGTGAACAGTTTTCTGTGCCTTGAGGAAGAGTTGCTTCATGCTGTTTTCTAGTTGCTCATAGCGACGTTGAAAATTAGAATCCATTGTCCACAAATGCATTACAGTAGATGTGTTCAGGAAATAATTCATGGGCAGTCTTTTCATAAATAATTTGAATTCATCTAAAAAAAAAAAATTAGTCTTTAATTATGCAGTTATGGTTATTGTTGCAGCAAAAATTAACATCCCGTTTGTTTTTTCTTGAACTTCTAACTTTTTAAAACTTGAACATTTGCAATTTTAGAATCAAACATTTTACCTCTTGCAAAGTTAAAAAGCAACTACACTTTTAATGGTAATATTAGAATAAAACCAGCATAAGTCTGTTATTTATAAGCAACTTTTAGATTGATATTAAAACAAATACAAGTACTGTCATTATTGCTCAACCTGGATAATATGAAGATTAAATAGCACTCAGAGTTTCTTACCTTCAAATCTATGATCTGAAAATAAATATGCATTTAAAGATCAATGTATTTTGTATCATTTGGAGACAATAGGAAAATATTTTAAAAGGCATATATTCCAATACTTAGGAAATGCAAGTATATGTGATTTTACAGGCCAGCTCTCTTTTAGATGTTATTTTACCTGAGACAAACCATTAAGGATCAGACTTTCAAAAGTATTTAGAATTAAAATGGAGGTTTTCAAAGCATTTTATGGCACTTTGACACTTCAAAAATTCCCCCTTAACTTCTTTTTGACTCACATCCCCATCTAAAGTGGTAAAAAGGAGTTCTTAAATCACAGGATCACTGTTATTGTGAACATCCTATGCTTTATGATTTGTTCCGGCAGTCCACATAAGGTGCATATGAATCTTATTAACAGAATTTCATTAACTAGTTAGTCTGTTTGCATAAGTAGGATAATTTACAAGTTGATTTGTAAGTTTTTGAACCCAAATAAATTTCCATTTAAAAGGGCTTTAATTGCTGGGAAAAATTTCATTCCTGCAGTGAAGTCACTTGTCCCACAGTTTGGCTTTCTCCCTGCCACATGTTTGTTTTGAGTAGCCTACACTTCATGCAACGATCTAACTGACTGAAGTAGCCTCCTTCTTAAAAAGAGTTCGTCATAATATTTAACATAATTTTAGGTTGCTCATGGAGAGTGTTGATTGGGGAAAATGTCTGCTCACATGAAAGAATATTCCATTGCCATAATTGTTTGTAAGTCAGTTTTAGCTTTAGCTTCTTTTTTTTTTTTTTTTTTTAACATTTTACAAAAAAAAAAAAAAAAAGGTAACAATATTTTCTGTTTTATGGGTGGAGAAAAAATATATTTTCTAAATGATCTAGAGTGACCCTCATCCACATTCTTAGGTACATGGGGCCATGATGAAATACAACAGCCCTATTTTGGCATAGTAATTCCTCTGATGGGTGAAGATTTGTCAGAAGACAAAAGGCATTGAAAGGTCTTCCAGAAGGTAAAAAATGAAAAACAAGGGGCAAAGATGATGGTTTTATATTTAATACAGTGGTTTTAATAATTCATCTGGGAGCTCCTTGTCAATGTGTTATTCATTTTCTCCTCATGCCTTCCTCTTTGGGAATTAGTTCACCATTTTTCTCCTCTTGAGGACAGCACTGCTGCCCCTCTGCTGTTCCTGGGTACAAATTAAGGGACTGAAGAAAGGAACTGTTTCTTTATCTTATCAAGTGTTTGGAACATCTTATCTATTGCTTTTTCTCTTCCCTAATTTTCTCTAAGTTGGTTCTTAACCTTTATCCAAAAAGAGTAAGCTTAATAATTTGAATTAATAGAAGTATTTAATAAATTCTTCATTACCAGATGACCATTTCTGTGAGTCTTAGTATAGTTTTGGAAAAAACAGTTCCCTGTTCTTCCCTTCCCAAGTGACAACTACATCTATGTCTCCTCACACTACACTTCCCAGTCCTCACTTCCCTTCAAGGCTTGCACAGATGCTGTCAGGGAGGGTTATGTCTGGCTTGTCTAAAGGAAGCACAGTCCCACTGGCTTGGTAAAGCCTTCCAAGCCTAAAGAGTGCATTTTCATATTTAACAAACTGGTAGTCAAAAAAAAAAAAAAAAAGGGAATGAATAGGAAATAAGGTTAACTGAACTATTACAAAGCATGTCCTTTGTCTAAGCACAGATCTGCATTTTCTATAAATCGGCCAAGCTCCACTGACTTCAGTACACCTAAGGAGGATCAGATCCAAGAGCCACATTCCTGACTACCTGTTTTAATCACTAACTTCTCATTTCCCTTCCATTCTTCTGAGACACTGGTATACCTACTTAAAATTAGTTTCATGAAGCCAAAAATAAACCCAAATCCCTGAGGAGGGAATATTCTCAGAAGATGCCTTTTCAGTGTTCCTATTGCTGCAATAACTGATTTAAGAAACATTGTCAGTTTACTGTCTTTTGCACAATGGCAGTAACCTCTACAGCTAACAACTAATCGGGTGCAGTGTTTAGAATTGATAAAGAGGGTTTACACTCAACTTGCAGTGAAAAAGCAATTCCAATAAGAAAAATGCCTCTTTTTTTCCCTGTGATAAACATAATCTTTGTCTATCCCTGTGCCCTATATGATCATGCTAATTGAGCACCACAATGCAGTTAAAAGAGAGAGAGAGATAAAATGAGCATGGTTACATAGTGCCTTCTGCAGAAAAGAGAAGAAAAGATAATGTGCTCATATCTTAAACAGACACATTTCATGATCTGTGAAACGACAACATGAACTCCTAACACTGTGAGATGATTAAACTCTCTAATCAACACATTGTACCAGCCATTCCTGAGGATTAAAAGCCAGTATTACTCTTCTGGGGGGGCATAGAATTCGATACTTTTAAAACATAATACTTGATACCACATATGATATGATTTCAGCACTTCCTCATTTATTTTCAAATGGATAGCGCATGCAATATATATTTTTTTTTTCATATTCTTAACTAATTGCAAATAATGAGGAAAAGTATAAAACATTATATGCAGAGTTTGATCAAACAAGTTTATTTAACTTTTATTTTATGGCTGTTCCTGTCTTCTTTTCATTTCCCCCTTTCTGCAATGTAAATCTTCCTTGTATTAATGGTGTCTAGAGATTAAAATGGCATACCATACTTTAGTGGAAAATAATAAATGAAAAATATCACAACGGGAGCAAACATTATTGCTGAAATCAGATGAGTATCAGGAACATTTAGGCTGTAAGAAATACCTAGAGCTACTTAGCTTGTAACTTGCATTCTTAGTGTTATTCAGTATCAGAACAGAGCTCAGTGCTGAATACAATTATTAACATTCCACATAGAGAGCCAGCAAAGACCAGAAAAATGCACTAAGCTTCATCAAAGGATTTTACAGTGCTCTGCTACAAGGAAAAAAGGTGCCTGCTCTGTTTTGGAAAAGAACAGGACCCCTGATTTCTCTGCTATGAGTATTTTGCATATCCCTGATATTTTGAATTACAAGATCTGTACAAGTCTGTCACACCTATAAGATCACAGTACACTCATGTTTTAGCTTCAGCTGAAGCTTAGTATTTTTTTTAATTTTTCCAGGTTATCAAAATGTCTTGTGTTAACTTGGTTACTAACATCCTTTTTGGAAGATCTTTGGAAGCATTTTGGAAGTCAACAGACTTATACCAGTTTGGGAATTCAGAACAGCAGGTTAATAATGGTACCCCAGGCTAGCATCTGACCGTGCAGTGTAATGCTGGCAGTATTAACATGCCACTTAATATCCCTGAGCTTTCTCCTCCTATTTTCTTTATTAAGTCCATGACTGAGCTTTCAAACTGTCATTCCTAAAAGTTTCTTTTAAATTATATAGCCACTGTTTCCCCAGACAATGCAACAGCGATTATTTCTAGTCTATGATTATTAGAGCATTTTCATCCTGACGGCCCAGGTCCCACTCTGTGTAAAAGCAGAAGACAATCTCAGCTTCTGCTGTCAGTATAACATGAGCAGGAGGATAAAACAACAGCTCCTTTATGCATATCTTGTGTCTAGGGAGGACTTAGTAATGTAGTTTATGGAAGATCAAAATTCCTGAGTCCCCTGGTAAGTAGGAAAATTCAAATTAGACATGGATTTTTAGCAAAGGAAAAAAAAATATTTTTCTTTCTTTCTTTCTTTCTTTCTTTCTTTCTTTCTTTCTTTCTTTCTTTCTTTCTTTCTTTCTTTCTTTCTTTCTGTTGGCTCTGTATTATGGCTGAAATGAATAACAGCATGTGTGTACATGTGAAGAAATTAAGTGAGGGGACAATCTACATATTGTTTAGGAGAATGTAAAGCAAAATACAGTTTGAAAATAACCTGCATTTGGTGATATGCTAAGAAAGGAAATGTTTCAGAACAGAAAAAACTGAAAGAAATTTCAGCCATCTTCTTTCAGTATGTAGAAATGACTGTTTCTGGGGAGCTGACATTCCATCAAGTTTGATTCTGTCATTTAATTTAATGTCATATTCTGATGAGCCCTTTTACCTAGAATGACATAATTTAGTCTTATAACATCAAAACCTTTAATATTGGAAATTACAACATAATGTTTCTGTAAATACATAACCCTGTCTAATTGTGCATTACATAGTCTAACCAAAACTTAATTTTATTTTTTTTAACATTCAAATATGGAAAGAACAATAACATTTTCAGAGCAAAAGCAGCCTGATGATAACTGAAAGAGTATTTTGCCTTGGCCAGTTTGTGAATCCTTTATTGACTGAAACATACTATTGACAATAGACTTATATATAATCTATGTATTTTCTAAAATGATTAAGATTTTGGACTGTAGCAGTTTTTCCATTTAACAAAGCTCAGTAAAAGGATGTCTGTAGGAGAAAGCCCTTTTATACATAATATTATCATGACAAAATCTACCATTAGACATCAATTGAAATGGTCTGTTTTTTCATTCCTCTAAATGATGCTATAATGAAACAGATTTCTACCATATTTATCTAAGAATAACAACATAAAAACTTTGGCAAACCTTGCAGTGAGTAAAATGGTGTACGTTCATTAGTTTGATTGACGGCATTTGTGACATTTCTGTATTGTCTGTAAAGTCTATGCATCTGTCATTGGTACATACAGCTTTTTTTTTTTTTTTCTTTCAAGTATCTTAACTTGCTCTAAAGGTATTAAAATTCTGCCATCACAATCTAGAAGTGTATAATACTTCATGTAAAAACTGTCTCCTTTGGCTCTAACAAAATGTTACAGTGGGCTTAAGGCAAATTGACAAAAATCGACTAGTCTTTAACAAGTAAGAGCGTGATACTGTATGAGTGAACAAAAATGTATGTCATCTAAAATTCTAGTCCAAATAAGCACTTTTCATACAATTTCAGAATTAGCTGAAGTGAACTCACGTTCTACATTGTGTTTCATGTTTTCTCATTCTTATATTTGCAAATTACTTACAAATGACCACTACCTTTTATAGACCACTATTACTTTGGGAAGCTGTCTCTCTTCTTAAACCATCACGATGGGATTAGATGTAAATTCAGGCTTGATGTGATCTTGGGTGGTCTCTAGTCCAACCTCTTGTTTCAAGCAGGTCATCTCTGACATCTAGATTGCTCTAGATAACTAGGTTGCTCAGGGTTTGGTCCAGCTGGGTCTTGGAAACTGCTGTGGATGGAGACAGGCAGCACAACCTCTCTGGATAACCAAGACTCAACTGCCCTCATGGAGAAAAGGTTTCTCCATACCTCCAGTCTGAACTTCTCTTGTTTCAGTTTCTGCCTGTTGTCTCTCACTATACAGAGCCTGTCTCTGTCTTCCTGATCCCCTCCCTGCAGACAAGGTGGATGCTTTGAATCCCCTGAAGCCTCTATACCCAAGGCTGACCAAGCCCTCCTGTGGCTTCTCCTCCCAGGATGGTTGCTCCAGCCCCAACCACTCTGGGGACATCACTAGCCATGCTCCAGTTTCCCAGTGCATTTCCTGTACTGTGGAGCCCAAAAATGGATACGGTATCTGAATGCAGTCTAACAAGTACTGAGGCTAATCCCCTCCTTAATCTCCTAGTCACGCTTCTGTTCGTACCATCCAGGTTGCTGCTGCCCTCATGCTGCCAGTGTACTGTGAGCATCCCTCCACTCACTGCCAACAGGCCACGGGAACTTTCCTACAGAGTTCTACTGGCCAGGCAGGTCCAGCCAGGGTCACTGCTGGGACTTTGTCTGCCCAGGCCTGCCCTATCTTTGTTGAAGTCCATGAAGTACCTGTTGTCCCATTTCACCAGCCTGTCCAGGTCCCCCTGGATGGCAGCCCTGTTCTTGAGTATATGACCTGGATCCTGTCCACCTCTCTTAAGTTGGTACCATCTGCAAACTTGATGAGAGTGCACTTCATAGCCTCCTCCAAGTCACGGCTAAAGAAGGAAATCAGCAAGTCCTGGAATAGACCCTTGTGGTATTCCACTTGTCACTGGTCTTCAGGTAGGATATGTGGTTTATTAATCCTACATTCTTTTCCCAAAATATTCTGGTTTCTAAGTTAAGATACAGTGGTCTGGATGGAAGTACAAATAGATGAGTAAAAATCCCAGCACATGCCCAGATTACATGTCTAGAGTCTTGCTAAAAGTTGGTAAACAACATCCATTTCTTCCCTCTCATCCATAGATCAGCATTTTGCCATAGAGAGAATGAGGAGGGTCAGACATGATTTACACAGTTATCTTCTCCGTCATGTCCCTTGTGCTATCTTAACCTTTAGTGGTTGCCCACACAGCTGCTCTCACTCCCCCTCCTCAACAGGACAGTGTGAGAAGATAAGATGAAAAAGCTCATGGTTTGAGATAAGGACAGGGTGATCACTTACCTACTACTGACATGGCTAAAACAGACTCAACTTTGGGAAGATTAATTTATTGCTAATTATAAATAGAGTAGGATAGTGAGAAGAAAAAAACAGACAAAACTAAAAACACCTTCCCCCAAGTCCTTTTCTTTTTCCCAAGGTTCAACTTCAATCCTCACATTCCCAGCTCTTCTATGTCCTCTACCCCGTGAATAGTGCAGGGGGATGGAGAATGGGGATTGCAGTCAGTTCCTAAAACTTCATCTCTGCCAATCCTCTCTCCTCATGCTGCTCCTCTACACCAATGTGAGGTATCTCTCACAGGATACAGTCTGTCAAGAACTGCTTCAGCATGGGTCCTTTCCATAGGCCAGAGGTCCTTCAAGAGCATACTGCTCTAGCATGGGTCCCCTACAAGCCACACATCCTTCCAGAAAAACTGCTCCTTCATGGGCTCCTCTCCATGGGCTGCAGCTTCCTTCAATGCATCTCTACCTGCTGCGGCGTGAGGTCCTCCATGGACTACAGAGGGAGGATCTCTGCTCCACCATGGTCCTCCATGGGCTACAGAGGGATGGCCTGTGTCACCGTGGTCTTTTTCACCACAGGCTGCAGGGGAATCTCTGCTCTGGCATCTGGAGCACCTCCTCCCCCTCCTTTTTCACCAGTCATATGTCTGCAGGGATATTTCTCTCACATTTTATCCCTCTTCTCTCTCACAGCTGCCGTGTCATGTTTTTTACCCTTTCTTAAATATGATATCAAAGAGTTGCCACCAGTGTCACTGATAGGCTCAGCTTTGAGCAGCAGTTGCTCAGCTTTGGAGCCGGCTGGCATTGGCTCTGTCTGACATGGGGGCAATGCCCAGTGTCTTCTCAAAACAGGCCACCCCTGCAGACCCCCCACTACAAAAACCTTGTCACATAAACCAAATACATCTCCAGAAACATGATCCAAGAGGATCGAATCCATTATTTTCCCAGGGACCAAAGCAAAGCTGATTAATCAGTTGTTCCCTGGATCATCCTTCCAGGCTTTTTTAATGATTGGCATAATATGTGCCTTTCTCCAGTCATCAGAGATCTTCCCCAGTCTCCATGATCTTTCAAAACTAACAGAGAGTGAGGCCTTACAGGGATATCATTCAGTTCTCTCAAAACCCACAGATAGTCTGTTGCATCCCTGTGCCAGGTGCACCAGCCTGATAAAAATAGGGCTTCTTGGCTGCTGAAGTGTAGCAGCTATTGATTTCCTATTTCCATGCCCTTGCTCTCAGGGTTTCAGGGTAGTTGGAGCCTTTGGGCAATGGGAGCCACTATTGACCACAGGTCAGATTTGGCTTGGTTATCAATGGAGTCCCTTGGGGAAGCCATTTTGAGCTCGTCTTCCATGGAGCAGCACACTGAAGTCAAGGACTCTCCCCTTGGGTGGGGATGCCACCCAAGGAAACTCCTTGAAGTTACTTGGGTCAGGACACTTCCCTGAGAATTTTCTCGAGGTTGAGAGTCTTCACTTGTTAAGTGAGTGATAGAGCATTTTGGATTGTTGTTCAACCCTAGGAAGTGGTGTTTTGTTCTCCTCTCATGGGCATTCAAACCTGCTGTTGAATAGTTCTGGAGGGCTAGTTAATTGCGTTGATAATACATTTTAAATTTTTGGTTGTTGTTTGTTTATTTGAGAGCCTCTGTAACAATTCTGTGGACTATCATGGGTCAAGTTCTCTCAAATACCACTTGACTCCACCATTATTCACTGCTTGTACCTCCTCTCCCCCTCAAATCACCTTACTAAGTTCAAGGACCTTGGATATTTGCTGGTGAACACTGAGGGAAAAGAAGGCAGTGAGTACCTTTGCCTTATCTGTTTCTGTTGAAGCAAATAAGTCACTAAATCACTCAACATATTCAGCAGCAGGTTCACATTTCCTTGTTAAAACTTCTATCACTGAGCCAACTATAGAAGCTTTTCTTGTTGCTCTTGGCATCCCTTGCAAGCATTGGTTCTAGGTTTTCCTGTCACCATCCCTAAACATCTGGGCAATGTTTCTGATTTTATCCTGTCAGCCTGTCCTTGTTTGCACATCTTGTACACTGCCTTTTTGCTTTGGAACTCTGTCATGAGTTCCCAGTTTAGCAAAGCTTGTTCTCCAGTATATATATGTATTTTCCTGAGTGTCAGGATAGATGGTTTTTACACTTGGATGATGCTGTCCTTAAAACCTGGCCAGCTTTCAAGAGTTCCTTTGTCTTCAGAGCTGCCTCAGAGGGAACACCACCTACCACTTCCCAGAATTAAGTGAAGACAGATTTTGTAAAGCCCAGATCTACATTCTGCTAGTCTCCTTACCCATTCCATTCCAGATTCTGAACACCATTGTTTCATGTCCTCCACAGCCAAGGTTGACATTGATTATCCTATCCTCAAACAGCACTTCCTTCTTAGAGAATAACCAGTACAGCTCCTGTTGATCCATCCAGTATCTGTATCAAGATATTATTCCTGACACCCCCCAAAAACCTTCTTGACTGCTTATGTCCCTCAGTGTTGGCTTTTTGAAAGAGTGGGGTCCGTGATCCAGACATATCCTTGAGTTGCTTCAGGAAGGCTTCAGCCGCTTCCTCACATTGGCTGCATGGTCTGGAACACAGTCCCACCACAAAGCCACCCTTGCTGGCCTCTCCTCTGACCCTGACCCACAAGCTCTTATCCCTGTTACCTATCACATATCAGAGCTCCATACATCCAAGCTACTCCTTGACATAGAGGACAATTACTCTCATGATCCCTGTCTGTCTTTCCTGGTGGACTTGTATCCATACTTCACAGTATTGCAGTCAGGCAAGCTGTCCCCCAAGACAAGTCAGGTACCATGTCTGTTATCCTAACAATGTGGTACCTCTGTGACCTCATATAGAATTCTAGTTCATTCTACTCATTTCACAAGTTGAGTGCATTTGAGGAGGCATACTCAAGGTAGATTTCCATTTGCCCTTGTTTTATCATTACTGATAAAATTGTTATCCCTTGTTATTGTCACCCTTCATTATATTCCTAAGAAAGTTTTTCCCTTTACTTGGTAGGACCAAGGGCCACCACATGAGCCTGAGCCATGTAGTCATTTCCGATACACTCCAGCTCTCCTTTGGCAGTATTGTTAGTGTTCATATGGATGAACAGCAAGGGACAATATTCTAAGATGAGCCAAATGAGCCTCAGTGTTTTCCCCTCAACTTCCCAGATCAAAGTCCCCAGGAAACATCACTGGAGAGCAGGTCAGATCAGCAGAGAGAGACCTTCGTCTTCAAATGCCATTACCCACTGCTTTTGACTGCCAGCATGTGGGTCAGGCTTGGCTGGCTCTGATGGCTCCCCAGGACACTGAACTTCTGCAGTCACAGACCTACAGGTGGGAAAAGAGCAGTCTTCCTGGTGCCAGAAGTTAAAAACTCCCATTTCCCCATCCTGACAGTCTGCATTTGCTACCTGATGGTGTACAGACTCTGGCTGCCCATCATGTGTGGCTGAGGGTTTAGCTGGTTGGCTCTGCAGGGTCTCTGTGAAGACTGTCTCTTTTTTCATCTTCCCCAATGCTTTGCAGAGGGAATATTATTCCCCCTCTGAGGAAAGATTCATGAGATGATGTTCCAAAGGGAGGTGCCTGTAATAATGTCTTTCCAGATTCCTGCCTGTCAGGAAAAACTACTTAAGGGACTTGAAACTTTATATTAAATGAGAAAATTCTGCTGCAGTTTTAGTTCAGTTTGGGTGTGGGTTTTTTTCATAATAATCTGTCCTTGTCTATGCTAATCATTTATCTGCACCTAGCTTTAATGTGACTCCAGCCTTCCTTTGGCACAATTGATTATAATAGCAAGCCAAAATAAACAGATAGTATTGCATAAGGAAAATGAGCAATAGTCAGACCCAAAAAAGAAATATTCAGACCAAAAGCCTTCATTGAAAAACACTAAGGAAGTATCTCCAGTAACTCTAGAAATCTATTTACCTACAGAAAAGATGACATGCAATAGCGAAGCAAGCCATCCAACCCTGCTCTGCCAACTTGCTTAACCTCTGTGCCTATTTCAGTGCTGACCTTATCTGCTGATGTTGTAAATAAGCCTACTATTTAATATAAATACTGGTTTATTTTTGTTATAGGATAAAAGCTGGAAAGAAGACTACCAATTAATTTCGCACAAAAGCTAAGGAAAGCTTCTAAAGCTATTCATTTCACAACAAAGAAGGCTCTTAAGTAGAACTGTGCAGAGCATAGAAAATCCATTTTGTGAAAGGATTTTTAGCATTGCAAAATTAGAGTGCAGCCTAAATCTTTTGAAATTCTCTAAAATTCTCCAAATGCTTCTATTTTCTCTGAAGTCCTCTAAAAAGAACATTGTAATGTTTTGTTGTTTTCCTTTGCTTTGAATCAGTCAATATACTTCACCTTGACAGAAATTTTACAGTTGTATGTCAACCATTAATTTTGTATTATAATGTAAAAGATATAAAGTAAGAAAAGACAAAATGAAGGCCAAAGACCTCTACAGTATCCTGTAAAAAAAAAAATAATTTTGCAATTCTTGAAAGATTATTACTGTTTTTTTCAAAACAGCTGCCTCAATATTTTGCAATATTCTGTAGATAAATCTTTATCTCTGCTACACTTAAACTGTCTTTTCTGTTTAGACTGCAAGGTCTTCAGAGAAGAACCTGTCTCTTCTTATATCTCTGTCGGGCAGTTAGCACAGTAGACCCCAAATTTAATTGTTGCCATGTATTACAAATAATACTAAGTTTGCTTATGGTTCCAGTCAACTGCATCCTCCTTGGAGACCTCAGTGGTTCCTACAATTCGTATAAGGAGCAAGAGTTCTGGTAGGCAAGATCTTATCATCCCCAACACCTTATCACACTTTTCACATAACTGTATCTGAAAAACCTGCTCTAAGAGTGTGTCCATAGTATTATCATTCCTTTCCCCTAACAATGCTTTTAATTGTAATCAGGGCAATAAGCATGACAGCAAGACCGATACCAGTGTCAGCTGTAAATTGAAATCTCAAACCACAAAGCTGGTAGTCTGAGAGAATAAAAAGCAATAGGACCTAATTTCATATGGTTGGATACTGTTGGTGTTCAATAAAGAGCTGCCTCAATATTATGTAGATATTATTAAAGAGATTTATAAAAGATTTTTCTTTTTTTTAAATATCCCACCATGATTCAAAAGCCCAGAGAAAGCAAAGTACTAAAATGAACACATATTTGGTTTTATTTTGGAATGAATTTTAGTTTTTCATGATGAATTACTTAATTTGTCAAAGAAGTAGCAGCTGTGTTCCAAGAAATACATGTTTGAAAATAATCCAGTTCAAGGAAGCATAAGACTGCAGCTTGAAACAACCTTAATTCTTCACAGAAAAGATAACAAAGCTGACTTTTTTTCTCCCCCCCCCCCCCCCCCTAATCTAGGCTAAATAATTCAGCTCTCCCTATAATTAAAACCTTTTCTTCTCCAAAACAAATGAACTATCTTTTAAACATTCTGAAGGACAAAGAGAAGGAAGGAAATGTATATGCTCTGGAAGATATGGACTGCATATGAAGAAGGAGAGAAGCTCAACACTTAATATTGGACAGGCTATTTGAACTGGTAGATTGTAGTCTATCTGCTTTGTAAACCTCGGGAGAAGCAACATTATTCTTATGTGGTAGGACTGTGGTTATATTTTTTTCCTGTTGGCTTTATCTTTTGAAGTGAGGAATGCTGCAGGGACAGCACCTCTAAACCCTAGCCTTTGCAAGGAGGATACAACAGGGCAGGTGAAGGTGGAATTGGTGGGGAACAGAGAACCTCTGATCGTTCATTAACATATAATTTCTGAGGAACCTTATGCAAACGTTACAATACAACAGATTTTACATATGTTACATATGTTTATATATATATCCATGTATGTTTGTAGCCACAATATGTATGTTTTTTATTTTTTGTTAATGCAAGTAATGTCAACCTATTATAGGAACAGGAAACCACAGATACTTCCCTCACAAGCCCTGAGACTCTCTTGGCACCCAGATAAAGAGGAATAAATTGCAGAGCCAAAATTGGTAGTAAAGATTGAATATCATCCTGCAAATCATGGATTAATTCTGAAATTTTACTAGGCAGGAGATAACAAGCTTTCATTGTCTCTGCTGAGAGCTAAAAGGACTCACATTTCCTATGATCAAGAAGGGGCTTAATCTAAATATGACCTTGACAACAAGTTCATTTTTCAGAAACCAAACAGCCAGACTCCAGCAGCTGTTTCTTTCTCTAAATCCCAACACTTGAAGGACATTCCCTTCATCTTGTCAGTTTTTCTTTTGGGTGTGATTTTGGTTCATTACTCTTTTAAAAGTGTTCATATCACTACTCTTCAGATGCATGTCTCTTGGAACTCATTGTAAGCTTTCGAGAAAAAATTCTCAAAAATCTACCTGTGGGTTATGTTTGATTTTTCATCATTTCAGCATGGTTTACAAGTACTCCTGCAACATGGATGTTCCAATTTCTATCTAGTGGTAGCTATTATTATCTTTCTATAGCAATATAAATGCATAGGACATAATTCTTATGTTTACTTTTAAACATAACCTCTCTCACCCCAAAAGCTACCTTACTTGTTCTTGGTCATGCTGGTAACTCCTGCAGTTTGAAAACTGAGAAAGGTAAATAAAGATATAAAGTATCACAGAAGGGTAGTTCAGAGAAGAGAAAGAGTGCAACTGAAAAGTTCTTGGAAAACACATTGAAGTAAATAACCAGTGTTAAGCTGTTACAAGAGAAGATTTAAGAAGCGATGAATCAGAACAGACAACATTGCCTTAGAAGAAAAGAGAGGCTGCAGAGTGACATCCATTTTAATAAACAAAGTCCAAAGCTGCCAAGGCAGATTGGAATTCCACCAAGAATGAGGGGGTTATTTGTCACTAGCTTTGAAGGGAATTACATTATGTCCTGTACATGGTGGACATAAGTAGAATTATATTAGATCAAGCCTTCTGCTCCTCCTCTTATTACAATGCCATCACAATGTTTAAGGTGTCTGAGAATGCAAAGCCACGTGGAACTTCAATAAGTTGATTTGCCAGGTGCTGCTTTAGCAGGAGTCATATAACGCTTTTAGTTTTTGAACAGGGGCAATTATATTGACGGGACCTGATTGGCTGTACCTTCACTTTTGGAGTAGGAGATGAACACTTTAGATGCTGCTCTCTGAAGAAATTAGCCACATCCCACCTGTTCATTTTATTAAAACAGTGACACCTCCACAGGGGTGGGAGAAGTGGGGAGGGGAGTATTGGTCACAGAAGGAATGACAGCTTGGTGTATCTATTCATGCTATTGAATAAACTTCCTGACAACCACACAGGGAAGTTAATTACTGCGAGGCAAATTAACACTCTTGCAAGATAATAAAGAAAACAATAATTATATTAAGAACTCAGGGGGCTAAGTTTTCTTGGCCTTGAGCCTGAAGCTGTAAGCACCATTTTAAAGATAACCACCCCTCCACTGCTCAGGGGCAAATAGTTTGAACCATATTGATTGAAGTCTTTATTCTCAGTGATTAAGAAGCACCTTCAACTGCCAGTGATTCTGTTCAGACATTTCACAAGTAGTCTTTCAATTAAGATTTCAGATGAGACTCACTTTGCATTGCTATCAGTCTATTCCTGTGAACAGAGAGACAGGCTATGCTACCTGAATGACCTGTGGAATCATGCCTTGGGTGTACCATGGACAATGAGCCTGCAAGGGCTTTTTGATGGGTAGTTTCTCTCATCCTTCTGAATCAATGCAGACAAAGCTTATTAGAGATAAGGGTTAAATTTGTTGATTTTATAAATTAAAGAAATCCTCCAGTATTCAGTTTTAGTTACAGATCTCATTTTTGAAGCTTATGCTACGTGCATTTGAATTGAAACACAGTAACTGGAAAAGCAGTAATATGTCACTGGACTGCAGTAAGTCAAAACTTCTGTTGGAAGCTGTCTTCACTGCAGATGACAGTGTGGGACTCTAAATTTACAGTCTCTCTGTGATGCCAAATCAAACCTACTCATCCTGAAATGTTATTTAAGACTTGGAATCAAAACATAGAGTCTGAAAGTCAGACTGGGAACTTTTCTTCCATTATGATTGCAAGGTTTCTTCCAATCAGTGTACATGTAGCAACATCTATGTTTAAACTGACATTTCCAAATTAAACCTGCAATTATCTTCCACCCTTTTACTCACTTTTAGTAATTCGGAATAGGTGTAAATGAGACATTTGGTACATTAGCTATGTTTTAAAATGTCTACCTTAGAATGCAGTTTCTCTCTTTTTTCTTTCCTCCAGTGCTAGAAGGAACATAGGGAACCCTATAAATACCAAGATAATTTTAACCTAGTGATTAAAAAGCAGTCTGAAAATTGTTTAAAGACATCACTGTAGTTTACACAAGAGTTATTGAGGGCATTGCTTAGATGGGTTAGGGTTGTCATTACTGCTGGTAATAAGGGAGAAGGGCAGAACCCAGGTTGATGTCTACAGGATGTAGTCAATATGCAGGCTTGGCAGCTGGGAAAAATTACCTTTTTAATTGTCAGCTAGGTGACCTTGATTTGAAGATAGTGAGAGGCAATAGAAAGGAATCCCATGGTGCCCACTTGTGCTAAAGCAGTTTTTAGAAAGAATTTGCACCAGAGGAATAGCAGAAATCTGACTTACTGAAATGGCATACAAAGTTATATTAGATTTTTCTGACTAAATAGACAAATTGTTAAGATTAAACATCACAGACTAAATACAGACTTGATGTAGTTTTGCTGGAGTCATCCTTCAGAAAGAACCTGACACACTATAATCACAACAATATTTTAAAATGCTTGTCTGATGGAGGGGAAGAGAAAGAATGAACCACATGAGGGACACTGGTTGCATTCCTTAATGCACTGCTAGAAGATATTAATATAATTCGTAATTAAGATGATTCCAGAACTGCATCTGACAACAGTGTATGAAATGATGAAAAAGCTAGTACTTATCTAATAATGCAAACTTCTTTCCCCCAGGTTTCCTGTGTCTTTATGATGTGATTCACATTTGATCTTCAAGATTTGGATTTGTCATTCACTCTCATCATAACACATTCTGTCAACCAGACATCTAAGATTTCTGTCTTCAGCACTGGACAATCTATTTAAATTTATTTAAATTATTGGGCTTTTTTATTATTATTATTTTAACTTTAAATTTAATCTATTTAAAACTAAGTTAAAGATTTAACTTTACATTTTGTTTAACTTACTGGTATTGTGTCTGCTTTATTTATGCATAAATTTTTTTTAGCAAATTAAATAAGTGGTTACGTCTGCTGTTTTTTAACTGTTATTCAAACTGACTGAAAGAAAACTCCTCAACAGATGTATTACTATGTGTTCAGCATGTAAGAATCTCTACATTCAAGAATAATGACTGTAAAGTTTTCTTTCCTTAGAAATATTAAGATTTGTGTAGATTTTGAGATCAAATATAATCACTTGTTATGGATATATGTATTGACTGACTGTGTGACTGTCATACCCAATCTCTGACTTTGGAACAATCTTAGAATTCCTCCTTTACAGCTTCTTTATAGCCTCAATAATCATAAAGCCAAAGCTGCCCATCTGTAGCAAATTCATAAGGCTAGCAGAGGGTGTAAATAATTCTCCCCTGAGCATCTGCACTTCCATGTCAGTGCCAGTTGTAATTTCTAGTCTTGATTTTACTGTATTTTACCACGGTTTGCTGTCTGGGTATTGTAAACCACCTTCACTGTGAGAACAGGGATTTTCATCCTTCACAAGAAATAGCAGAACAGTTTTGAAGCCTGGAATCAGCACACAGTGTTATTTTATAAAGACATATAATATGACCATAAATCGTTCGTCAATCTTTTGAGAAGTCATGACTCAGATGACTCAGGTGACTATACAGCAAGACCACTACCAATTCCAAATGCAAAGTGTGAATTGAAACATTTCTTGTCTTTTAGTAGTATTCAATAATAAAAATATTGTCCAAGTTTGCATATGAGTTTCAACTGATTAAGGTCTAAGTTAACTTCAAGAGTGAGAGAACACTAATTCTTCACTTTTTCCAAGACCAGCATTGGGCTTCTGTTGTGCTTAGTTTTAATAAAACAGATTTGCAGATCTGGGAAGTAGATGTGTTTAGTAGAAAGAGACTTTCTTGTTTCAAAGTTGGCATTTTGCAGTATACTCATATTTCACATGGGAAAATACGAACTGAAGCAGAAAGGAGACAGTTCTGAAAGTGTATCATCAAAATATGGTGGGTTTCCATATTTTGTGGCTTTGAAGATGGAGATATAAATTCATGACACTATTAAATGGATAATTCTCGAAATCTCACTGAAGATTATGGAATGGTGGAGATGATCTCTCCTATTACTTTCTGTAGATTTTACATAAAAGTAATTATATAAGATGCAAATGCCACCCCCAAAAAAAGAATGGGATGCCCGAACGTCCTCATCTTTAGTATTACGGATATTTATTTCAGTAATAAGTTTATCATATCCTCTATTAGAAGCTGCTTTCTACAACCCTTTAAATTCAGTTCTTTTATACAAGAGATTTGGGGAACATCATTAATTCAATCATTAGAAAGAAATTGAAAAATATAATTGAACTGAGGAAGCAGGAATCTAAAGTCTCAAAAGCAATCTATGCTGATGCAAACAAGAAAACTTTGGTAACTTTCTGTGTAGTGCCATACATTAACTGAGGATTCAGATCTAATTTTTAGGTGAGCCTTTCAAAACTGGGGATTTTTTCAGGTGATTTTAAGTCAGTACCTGTAAAAGGTAACCAATGCTCAATAGCAAGACATCCTGAAGTTATTAGGGCATTATGAAATGCATTAGATATGAAGTCCAAATCCACTGAATCCAGGGATTTAAGAAGAAATCGCTTGCAACAGCAATTCACTTCAGCTCATACTTTGCAATCAAATGATGGAGAATAAATGCACAAGGAAAAATAGTTTCAGCAAATATTAATGTAAAAGTTAATATCAATTTACTTTGGCTGTACTTATATCACTTGCACTTTCTGTGATACTGAAATTTACCTTTTGAAATATCTCTATAAAGCAGATACAGAAGTGACTGAAAAAAAGAAAAACTACATTTTGAGGAGAGAAGTTTGTGTTTTGAAGCTGTAGAAGGATACATTTCAAAATATTTACAGGATTACTTCTGATGTTTAATTATGCCTGTGAAGATTCATGTCTGTTAGCATAAATAGTTTTGGTGTTCCGTGGGCCAAGTTCTTCAAGGTCCTAGATGGCTCTGGCTGTGATCTATTTAAGCTGATGCTGAACATTTAAGCACACAAGTCAAATCTATAAATTTAGTGGACTACAGATGATTAAAACAAGCATGTATTTCAGCACTTCACTAAGTCACCTTTAAGCCCAAGGCTAGCAGTAAAATTTCTGTCCAATTTTTTGCAGGCGTGTTATTTCTTTCCATAGTATTTTTTATTTAAACTGTTTGAAAGAATAATTTTTCCATTTCAAAGCTACTTTGAAAATATACCTCGTAATATTTGTTGTAAACCTTCTAATCCCATGACTTTCAAGGAAATATTCCAAAAGAGATATCATTACCTTCAAGGGGAAAAAAAATATCAACTGCTCATCACTTGGGAAATATGCAAAGACAAGGCAGTGAGCTGCCATTGCATGTCAGAGATGTGAAAATAAATGCTTGGATGGAAGATTTTATTTTCATATTTCCAGGAGATCTCATAAATAGTAGCAATAAAAAAAAGAATTATGAGAATGCACTTTGGCCATCTTCTATTGTTTGAACAACCCTACCATTCATGTCCTTATTTATTTTTATAGACTTTTTCATTTAAAAAAATTAAAGTAAGTTGCAACATGAACTGCTACAAATTTCTTTTAAATATCACTGAGCAGACCACCTTAAAAGAAAATTGCTGTCATTTAAATTGTTTAAATGAAGTGACCAGATTTCCAAAGGCACTCAGCAGTCAACCACACCAGGATTATGGTACAGACAACGCATGATCCTACTGTTATCCTTGGTGTGAGAATCCAGAGCCTGTGGATATTTTTACGTGTTTTAAGGGTCATAATTTCTGTAAAACACTAAATTGCCAGTCAGTCATTGACAGTTGCATATTAGAATTTGCTTCTTTGTACATGAAGTCTTGTCAAGAGAGTCCCAAAAACTTCCAAATTTTGTGATGTGTAACAGGACAACATATTGACTAACACCATTGTCAAGACTGCTGTAACAATAACCTGTGAAAGTCTGACATACTTCAAAATCTGAGAACTTTTTCAAGGAATCTTTTGATGTTCTTTACTGTGTGAAACTTATTAGCATTTGAGAGCTTAAATCAAAGTTTTTTCCTGAAATGGAAAGATAAAGTTTACTGAGAGGATGAGGTAGGAGTAGGAGCTGGGCAAGTACATGTTCCTAATACTAGGGGCAGAAGGGGTACAGGAAAATTGGCAGTATTAAAAGTACAAACACATTGAAAAGGTGGGGCAGGCTACAGGCATACTACTGATGATTAAAGTGGTATTTTAACTCATGTAGGTGGACTCCATATTCTGGAATCTCAGTGAAACATAGTGGCTTGTGATAACAGCAGGTCAGCTAGATTATCTAGTTGTCCTTTTAGGCAACAGATTCTCCTGAAAAGCTAGTTTCATGCACATTAAGAAAGGGCAAAGGAAACACTGATTGATTCCAATAGAGGTGATATTTTTTAGGCCACTTGTTAGATGATAAGAACACTGCTTCTTGGAATTATGTTCTCAGAGAGAACTTTGCTTACACGTTAATTCAGTCAAAGGCCTCAAGAAACTAATGAAATTTGTTAATAAAGGTTGAACAGCTTTAGCATGGATTTTTGATAAGGAAACAGCTGCTCATTTGCAAGGGTAGTAGCTGAGTCTGGAGGACACAAGATATGATAAAGAATAAGCAGATGGTTCAGAGTAAACAATTTAAAGCAGCTCTTGTAATTTCTTTGAGAACTTAGTACATATGCTGATATTAAGATGTTATATGAAGCTTGTTGAGCTAATAGTGATCAAGTACATATTGCTGGAGGGCAGCTAGACAGAGGAAGGAGGCAGACAGATTTACTGAGAGATAAATAACATACTGGTCCGTGTCCTCAAAAATGAAATGCAAGTCGCTAAAAGGTGCCAGAAGAGCCTAAGTGAAATGAAATCTGCACATAATGATGAATGACACACTCTGAACTGGAATATGTTTTATAGCTGCTCAAAAGGGAATTGTAACTACCAGAAAACCCAAATTGCAGATGAGAGTCTTCCTGTGTGAAAACCAGGAAAATTTTTTGATGACAGAATAAAAGAATGGTTGAGGTGGGAAAGGACCTCTGGTCCAAACCTCTGCTCAAGCAGGGCCACCTAGACCCAAATGGTTTTTGAATATCTCCAAGGAGAGAGACTCCACAACCTTTCTGGGCAACCTGTGCCAGTGCTTGGTCACCCTTACAGTGAAAAAGTGTTTCCTGATGTTCAGTGGGAACCTCCCATGTTTCAGTTTGTGCCCATTGCTTCTGGTCCTGTCACTGGGAAACACCAAAAAGAGCCTGGCTCCATTTTCTTCACACCCTCCCTTCAGATATTTATCTACATCTGTAAGATGCCCCTGAGCCTTCTTTTCTTGAGGCTGAAGAGTTCCAGCTCCCTTGGCCTTTCCTCATAAGAGACGTGCTCGAGACCCTTCATCTTTGAGGGCTCTCTCCAGTATGTCCATGTCCCTCTTGTACTGGGGAGCCCACACTGGACACAGTTCTTCAGGTGTGACCTCACCAGCCCTGAGTAGAGCAGAAGAACTGCCTCCCTTGACCTGCTGACAACACTCCTCCTAATGCAGCCCAGGATACCATTAGCCTTCTTTGCTGCAAGGCCACATTGCTGGCTCACAGTCAACCTGGTGTCCACCACATATTTTACTTTCCTGGCTTATGATTTAAAAGGTAAAACAATAATGTAAACTACCTAATTTGGAAGAGAGCAGTAGGCTATGGAAAAAAAAGTCCTGGTTTGTTGGTGTGGTTTTTTTTTGTTTTGGTTTGGCTTTTTTTTCTTTTTTTCTGAAAATGCAGATGGAGAGTTTCAAAGATACAAACTAAATTTAACTACTCACTGATTTCAAATCAGATTTAGGCACTGAACAACTGTCATTTTTTTTCTTTTAAAAAAATCTGTTCTCAGTTGTTTTATCTTGAACAAACAGGAGAGATAACACTGACAGTAAACAAACCACCTTAAATAGAATATTTACTTCTTCCTCTTTAGGCTAAATTCTGTCCACTGATAATGTGCATGACCTCAAGTGAGTCCAGTAAGTTTTACAGGTCTGTATTAGGGGACAAAATTTATTTCTGGATTCAGAGGACTATTTTGTTACATATAAGGTAAGGGAGGGTTTGGATGGTAGAAAAGTTAGATAATTAATACATTTGTTTTAACTTTACTTGAATCTGGAATTCATAGTGTCAGAGAACGGAACTCATTCATTCATTCCTCCGCAGTTAGTAGTAGACTATATGGGCCAGTAGTTAGTACTCCGGTTTATCCTGTCCCTTGTCTACTTAAACTCTAAATTACTAAATAATCTGGCCTTCTTGCATCCTACTCTTTTCTAGCTAATCTATTTTTATTATAAATTGATTACAATAAAAGAACATCCTCTTCTCTCAAAAGGTGACTTCTACAGATTTAGATAAGGACTAAACAATATATATTCCACATCAAGGGTATAAAATACCTATTTAAAGCATTAGTTTTGCTTAACAAAGGGCACTTCTGTTCTCAGAACATGCTACTGATACGAATCAGATCATGCTGATATTTGTTGACAGTGTTTTTCACGTTGCATAAGCTCTACATTTTTCAGAATATATTTCTAATTACTTACAGACCACATGTCACAGTACTGGAAGAGCTGTTCAGATGGTAATATGTGATTTATATAGAAAGGTTGAATGGGCAATGACTAAACTGTCTATCCAAAGTTCACGTGATGACTTTTTTCAAAGAAGTACAGACCCATCCACATACAAGAGTCAATATCTCATCTTTCCATGAACATTTTTATGCAAAGAATTTTGTAAGTTAAAAGCACAGATTTTCTAAGATACTTCTGAGATGTGGAAGTCATGCTTTCAGTGGCTAAAGAGTGGGTGTGGCATATGTTTTAATGATGTTAATAATCTATATTTCACACTTTTTAGTAACCACACCTGCTAGCAATTACCTAATTGACAGATGTAGTGAAGTTGCCATTTTAGTGAGTCACACAGCATAGCTAAAGAGCCTTTTTTAAAAGCACAGAATATAACTCTTACCCATTTTCCCCCTGGCATTCATGTCTCAGTCCTGAACATACGACTATATGTGTAGAACACAACTATTCAAACTTGTAAGTAGTTTGATGCCCCCATACAGCCTGCTATAAGAATCGTCCACAGATTCAGGTATGTGTTCTCTTTCAGATTAACTAACATTTCTGTTAAGTAGGTGCCGTCAAACAACATTCTTTAGGCATTGAATAGTATCACATCCCGTTCAAACAGGAAGAAATATGGTAAACAAAACTGCGACCTTCTGTAGAGTCAACATGCTTGTCCTACTCTGCAAAGTAATAAATGACAACATGACTCCATAAATGCTTAAAGGTGTCAAAATAGTCACTGGGAAAATGCATTTTAACATATACAAAGCCAAAACATAAATTCATGCTTTTATAATCAGAGAAGTCTGTGATCCTCCAAGAAGAAATATTGTAAGATTTGGTGTCATCCTAAGGGTGAGACCAGGGCTTGGAAAAGGGCCCAAGATCTTCCAGACTCAGATTTAGGCAACAGGTCTCACTAAAAGTTACAACTGAAATTTTAACTGCTATAGGGTCTTTTGAAATCCTCAACCTTGAATTGAGAAATTAATCTTTAACAATAAAAGAACAAATACAAGAAATTAATGTATATAATGTACTGTTCACAGCTAAGTATTGTACTGATATTTCTTCTCTCTCACACTCTTCCCAGAATCACTGAGTAGTCTTCTTCCCTCTCTCTTTTACTGACTCATTCTTTCTCCAACACAACTCAATAAAAACTGTGATTTTTTTATTTTTTATTATTTTTCCTTGTCTCCCTAATTTTATTTTTTTTCTTGGTGATTTTTCCCAGGTTTGCTGAGTTCTTTCTATTTTTCCCACCATCTGGCTATACAGCTGTTACTGATATCACTGACTGAGTTGTGAAAACAGTTGTTCAGAAACTGATTTTACCTGCAGTTCCCATTCTCTATGGGACTGGAAATTCTGATGATCAGGACAGGTGAAATGATGTATGAAACAATCTTTGATGATTTAAAGAAAACTAATGTGGCACAGACGTGCTGTAGAGACAACACTGATAGGTCCATTTTAAACAGAAACTATATGAAGAAATAAGTTGCCAGCTACAATGGATGAGCTATTAACAACTTGGTAAATCAAGGGCCCATATGATCTCCATGTCAGCTATTGCTGGAGGGACAGGATAAAGGGGGAGTACACGAGAAACTTTGACCCAACACTGAAAAATGGATGTGAAATGAAGCAGCTGTTTCAGCTGCATTACAGAACAAAAATATGGAATACCCACATAAAGTGTATAATCTCACTTTGTTACTCATTTGTTCTGCTTTCTGCCTCATGCAGTACACTTCTTGCTAAAACAGGTACAAAGTCCTCGCAGCCCTGGACTCCACAAAGCATAGCAGATGAATACTCAAACACAGCTGTATAAATCCTAATGTAATTATACAGACTGCTGACCATCATGAGGTGAGGACAACACTTCCTTTCAGAAAGCTATAATAATTAAAACTTGGATCCAGGATGCATTTATGTATGTTTAGCTTTAGATGTATGAACCATTCTGGAGATTTCAGATAAAGTCTGTTTGTATAAATACTTTTTGTACAAAATAACATACAGTCAAACAGACAAAAAATTTATAAAACATCTCACCAGATTCTTCAAATTCACTGTTATATGCATTCCAAGTCTCACTTATGCGGAGAAGATTTTCTTCCATGGCTTGAATGTCCATATAGGGACAGTTGCACTCAGGGAATTTGGGACCACACTGACACCAGCAGTCATTGTCCTTGCAGATGAACTCCCCCTCTGAATTGCAGGCAATATAGCTCAGAGCTGCCTGGACAAAATGTTCTTGCAGATACTCAGGCAGGATGACCTGAAGACCTAAAGGAAAGAGAGTATTATGTTATTAAACACAAAGGAATGCTTGAACCAAGCAGCTTCTCCAACCTGTTTCATAAACAAACAAACAAACAATTATGAAAAAGGAAACTATATGGCTTTTTTAGGACAATTTACACATCTGTCTAACATTTGCACTACGTCATATATTTCTTTTCTTAAGAATTAATTTCAGATGTATTCTTCACAATTCTCTCTTGGTTTGGAACACCCTTTTGTGATGGTCTTCCCTTTCAGCTGCTCTACTCGTGCAGCTAGGGCAGCAGTGGGCTGTCCATCCTGCTTCCTCATGTTTTCTCCATGGTAGAGGAGGAAAAACCACAGGGTGCCTCGTGGTTTGTGCCTTCTGCTGCCTTTCTCTTGGGTGGGGAAGACAGACCCATTCCACTAATTGATAACCCATGTCCTCAGACAGAGCATTTACTAGTGTGATTTCTTTCTAAGGGGACTGTCAAAAACAGAAAGAAAGGACTACATCAACTTGTAAAGAATTGCTGAATGAAGAGCCTCAGCAGTGAAAGCTTTACAGTAGGGAAGCATGCAGCTGAATGTTGGTACTAGCAGCTAGTGCAAATTTCTGAGAGTACTGATGAAGGGAAAGCAGTCCTGAAAGACAGAGTAAAGAGACAGCATAATCAGAAAAGGAGGTGTGAAGGTAAATATCTCCATTCTGTATTGCACTTGTTTTCCATATTGCCTTTGACACAACAAGATATAGCTTATCTAAATATTTCTAGTTATCTCTTCATGATTCTGTAGAGACAAACTAAGAAGAATGGGAAAAAATGAGTTGGAGGAAATTTTAGAAAAAAAAAAAATTGGCTGATATTTAATTTCTTATTAATTCGTATTTAATTTCTAAAGGACAGTCAATTGGATGTGATGGACAGGGCTATAAAACCTTGAGAAAGAAAATTAATTCTTAAATATACTAAAGGTTTAGCATGGAGAAAGAGTGCATGGCCTAGCTCCTATGGTGCTTCAAAAAACTTCTGCCATGTTGCAGATCCCTTTGCAAAGTGTTTTCACACTTTACCTTGCCATGACATGCAGAGGCCTTGCAAAAGCATGCCACGTGGATGGATCAGACCACAGAGCTAATGAATCAAAAATTCAGAATATTTGAGACCTGAAATTTAGACCTACTAATCTAAAAAATTTGACCACTGTTTACACGATCCCAGTGATGGGAATGAATATTTTATACAGAAGCATTTTAACTAACTAGCTGTCAGTCACTGTGGCTACAATAGTAATCAACCAATCACAAAGACACTGCAAGGTACGTTATACATTTTTATTTAATATTTGCTGGGTTTTTTTCTGTGGCAAAAGCAATCTCTCTAGAACCAGTGGAGCTTATTTGTGGGCCAAGTAATTTATCAGCATATGGATTGGTTATTTGCAATGTAGGTTTCTTCTACACAGGCACTTGGGCAATTCCATAGAGATTTATCCCTTATTTTTAGGTACATAAAAAAAGATAGCTCTAACAGTAATTTCATAACCCTTCCAAGTCAAAAGTCATATCACAATTACTAAAACCAGGTCTGTCTGTGCTTTATTCTACCTCAGGACAAAAATTTTAAAACTGTTGCTACCTGATTAAACTTTTCAATGTACTTATATACTTGTGAAAAGCTTTGGAATTGCAAAAAGAAACAAAAAGCCAGATAGATCAGCAAATGTGAGTCTTGTTCAATTCTTCCATGATAATTATGAAATAGTTTATGCAACTCTGATAATTTGTTTCTCATAATGATAACCCAATGGCATGCATCAAACCACTGTCTGAGGGATGCAAAAAATATTTTCTGAATTTTAACTGATAAACACTGTGCATATTCTGGAAACCATTAAAAAACACAAAATATTTATGTAAAAATTACATCACATCCCAGTGAAATTCTTTTTAAAAAGATATACTGTCTCTGAAATCATTGTATGATTTTATGGCTTTTAAACTGTTCTGGGGAGAGAGAAAGGAAAAGAAAAAAACCCACATGGATGTTTCAAACAGGAAGATTTTATTCCCTGACAGCCATTCTTAATAGTCAGCAACAACTTCACATTATATGTCCAACTGATTTATGAACCAATATGACAAATTTTAAAACTGGAATTAATTGTATAGCTACCTGTAACTGCAAATTAAGAACTGGATTCTTCTCTCATTGTATATACATAGAGGTATACACAAGTACATAAATTAAAGAGAATGTAGTCTGTTTTCATAGTAGTAAATTGTTCATTCTACATTTGTGTAACTGAAAAAAACATTTATTAATGGCCTAATACCCTAGAGGGTGAGTTTTCAGAAATGTTAATGTATTTAATATGCAGGTTGGGAAATACATCTACTGGAATTAACAAAAACTGAATTAGAAAGATGCCTCTTCCTTTTCCTTTTCCTTTTCCTTTCCCTTTTCCTTTTCCTTTTCCTTTTCCTTTTTCCCCTTCCCCTTCTCCTTCCCCTTCCTCTTCCTTTTTTTCCTTTTCCTTTTTTTTCCTCTTTGTCTTTTTTTCTTTTCCTTTCTCTTTTTTTTATTTTTGTTTGCTTTTTTTTTTTTTTTAATGTATAATTACTATTATTTATCTAATGAGTGAGATGCCTACATTTTCTTAAAAGTCCCAGGAGGAACCATTGCACTCTTCCTTATTTAGAGTCTTTGGAAAATCTATTTCTTGCTCCTCTGGTGACTCCATCCATTTTAGTGGGACAAATGCATGAGGTATAAGCTACTACTCAGTATGTACAAAGCAGGCTGAGCACACTAAATGTCACTCCCTGCTTGGTGGAATCTATGGGAATTCAGGCTGTTTAAAAGGTGTGCAAGTGGTTGCTAAAAAGGGCTGTAAAATGTTAACAGCATTATTCAAATTATTTTGTGATGTGTACAGAAATTGTTTCCATTTAAAGGCAACATGAGTTACTGACATTTCCTTCACTTTGTCTAGAATATACTTATTGCACACACACAAAAAATAAGGAAAATGACCTTTTATGAGGTGGAAGAAAGAAAAACAAATAGTGTGATAAATGTCATCCTGTTCCAAAACAAATTAATGAAATTGTATCTACATACCTTGCAACTGAATCTTATTTTCAGGACTCTGAACCAGAACAGAGCTGACAGAATCTAGGTTGTCATAGTTACTGCAGCCAAGAGGACCAGTCCGCGTTTCTGTTACCTGATGGTAAGGGAATGGAAAAGCATTTGCTGTATTATTCAAAACAGACTGAGGAGTTCAGAAGCTCATTTCATAAAGTTTCCCTTTAATTCAGCTGGTGGTACATTTCAGATTTAATTAATGTGAAATAGCTTGATTTAATTACAAAAAGTATGGCTGCACTGTTTTACCAGTACCACAAACTTTGGGGAATGTTATTTCTGTTGCAGAGAATCCTTACAAGTACTTTAGCTGACCAACAGTCTAAAGATGTTTTATTTCTTGGTAGCTATGGGATTTAGAATGAGTTTACCAAACATAATTCATAAAAATGCAGACTGTGATTTTCACTAGTGAAACTTGTGCACATGGCAACTCCTTGCTGAAATCAAACTTTGACTTTTCCTGTGTAGCACAGCAGGATTTAGAAGTAAAAACCTTTTATGAGCTGTATTTATAATGGTTGTAGCAGTGGGATATTTTTCATCAGGAAAAGGCCTGAAATAAGTTTAGGCATAAAACTAAAGACATCCTGCCTATTGTAATCACCAAAAACATGATGACAGAATCAAAATACAGCTAAATTCATTAAAACAGAATCACCACAAGTAGAGCTCTGACTTAATAGTTGAAGATTATGCTTGGCAAGGAGCAGTTATTTAAATGAGTAAATAAATAAAAATAAAATAAAAAAACAACCTACAAAAAAACACCAACCAACCAACCAACTAAAAAACCCCAAACAAGTGATTTATATGCTTCATGGAATACTATAGATAATTCTTAAGTATCAACAAAATAATTATAAAGGCTAATTTATTTTTTATGTGTTATCCTAAGCTAAAAAAAAATAGGGTCTAATGTAGTTTCTCAGCAACGAAGAACTGCAGCTTTAAAAACAATGCTGTGATGCCTAAAGGGCAGGGGTTTTGCCTCAAGGAAAAATTACAAACACTTAGGATAGTTTAGGATGGATGGGTATACCATGATCTCACATTTTTTTAAACTGTATTGGGTGCTATAGAAAATTCGTGATTATGTAGTTCCTTCTCCTTTATACCAAGATGAGGCAGAAAGAAGAATGTGGAAGTGGAATAAAAGTAATAGAAACAGATCCAGAGCAAGGAAATGCTGGCCATGGGATACAGTCCCAGTCTCCTTTACTGCCAAAGTACAACCAACCCCTCTATATATATCCCCTCACAAACTGCTCCCAGACACTACCCTGGAACTTCTTAACTCTCTTCCTTTTACCATCTCAGAGGTTGTGGCCAGATTTACCTTTATTTGGTGATCTGCCTCAGTTTTGAATACAACCACTTCTATTTTCTGTTATTTCAAGTATTGTATTCACCTCTGGATCTCCTGAAGAATATGCCTAAATTACAGGGACAAGGAGCTCATTTCCAACATACACACCTCCACCAAGCAGCTATCTGACATGCAAACAGACAACTAACATTAATTCTTACAAACAGAAGGTAGTTTGCTATTTTTAACAATCTGTTTTGAAAAGAGTATGAAGGTTTGCTAAAATAACCCATGAATGTTCATGTTTCTTAGCCTGGCTCTCTTACAGTCTGTGCTACCACCAGCATGTGTAGGTGGCTTCAGCTGGATCATGGTATTCTTGAAACCACTAAGATTTCACATCTTCCAATTGAATTGCACTTTTATTTAGTTTGCACTTTTGCAAAGCAAATACAAAATCTTAGGTTATTCTAAGCTCTTGGCATCTTTCTGTCACTTTGAACTGGTGTTCCTGTGAAAGGAGAAGGAGAGTCCTTGCAATGCCAGCAGGCAGTGCAGAGGACACACAGAACAGGCTCCAGCCAAACCTGTTAGCAGAGTGCCAGTTGCTCAAGGAAATGAGATGGACTCAGAATGTCTCCTTCCTGCATGTATTTGGCAGTCTTTAATGTTTATGTCAGGGCCAGATTTACTATGTTTTTTTGCTTAATCATTTTGAACCAGCACAAAGACTCTTGCACGGGCATTAGATTTGGCTTGGACATGGCTGGAAAGGAAATTTTGATTTACTTATGATCCTTCAGTCCTCTCCCTCTCCCAACAATTGGTCTAAAATTCCATTCTAAAATCTCATTTTTAGTGTAGTACCCCCTAGCACATATACAGACTCCCAATCTGTTTATACAATAAGTCATCTATATTAAATGAGATAAATAACCAGAAGAGAGGTGATTGTTGTTATGAGTTTTATTTTAGTTCTGAAACATTATGCTCAGCGTTTCTCCATGCAATTCTTTATTTAAAGATCCATTTATTTTTGTGTTATCTTATTTGTACTTTATTATTCTTTTTGACTATTTGTGTATGTCAATACAGCTTTATAAAGTTATATGAAATGTATAAACTACAAAGCCAATTTTACAATTCCTATCCATTCTTATCATTCTTACGCCTCATGAAATCACAAAATAAGGAAGGTTAGTGAGTATCTTTATAATTATTGTGTCCTTTTTTTTTTTTTTTCATGCATCTTCATTCTTCATTTGGATTATGAAAAACATAGAGACTACCACTGTTTTGATTATGGGAGTGATAGCACTTGGTGTATTTAGGTGTGCCAAGAAGCAGAAAGGGGAAAAATCATCATTAAATAGCTCTTTTGACTTTTAGAAACTGGTTATATAAATCCACTGATTTAAAAGAAAACTACATATATGAAAAAAACTGGGTGCAGTTAGATTTTGAGATGATTTACGAACATTAATTATTGTAAAAGGTAAGCAATAAAATACTGTTCTAACAATAGCAATAAAAAATAATGCTCTATAAATAGAACAATAAATAAGGACATTTTTCAAGGTTTGTTTTCACTCAAATCTATATATTTCTATTATTCGTTCTTTTACTTTTCCAAGTACCCTCACCTTGCACTGTCAACTCCTTTGCTCTGGTACTTTTAGCTTCTGCACAGAAAATACATTACAAGAAGAAGATTGAAATCCCAATAGACAATAAAGAAAGAATAAAACAGGTAAAAATTATCAAAACTCCAATGTTCTGTGGATGACACTTCTAGCCAGGGGTCAAAACAAGGTAGTTAGGTATGCTTTTTTAGACCTTGCAAATCCTACTCAACAAAGATTGTTAATAAGAAGAAAAAATTGAGAAGTTGGTTAAAGAAAACCTCACTTTTCCATCAAATTTTCTGATAAAATGAAAGGATTTTATTTTGAGATAACTTGTTTTCATAACTAAGAAGACTACAGATGGGAAAAAAAAAGGTCCAAATGTATTAATTCTGGGTTGATCCAAGTATTAGTGAAATCACTCATTATTTTACTTTTTTTGTTTCAGGAGCAAGAGAAATAAAATTGGAAGGGCACTGCAACTTCTTTAATTATCTTCCAAAAAGAGAAGTGTGACTATATTCAGTCCTGAGATCACAGCTGAAAAGTGTTTTGTCTGAAAGTGTACAAAAAAAGATAAACCAGAAAGAGGGGAGGGAAAAGTAGAATTAAATATAGGGTATGCTAAGAGGCTAGCGTAGTTCAGAATTGATTGCATTTCAGCAAAGAGCATCATAACCACATATTTGTTTTGTAAAAACTACATACAGTCCATAAAGAACGCTAACTCACAAAGCAAAATACCACAGAATAAAGTTATTTAATAACCAAAACCCCCTAAGAACCAGTAACAAAATATGTGTGAAACCATCTGACATGAACCAGGCAGGCTATTCTCAAGTGCCTTGTTTGCAAAGATTATCACAGAACAGGTTTCACTGGGCAGCAGGGTTTTCAGTTCCCAGAAATAAACCGTAACATTTGGCATTAATGAGACAAATGCCTACAGTTTTCAGTCAGTTAAATCTCATAACCATGGTGATAACGACCCGATTATAAGTGCACTGAGAACATATCTCCTAGCACTTAAGCAGGGCTGAATTCTTGTTATATCAGTGGGTAGTATTTCCCTGGGAAACAGTGTGCTTTTTTTGTCCATGATAATTAAGCCTTATAGGTTTTCCTAATAAAAGGGAAATATATTTCTGCAGAGATTTTGTTCCTGGTGCATCCTTTTAAATGCACATAGCAAATATTCCTAACTACATGCCCATGCAGAGGTGGTGTGCTGTCTTGCATAAAGGACTATCCTCTTCAGCAAGACCGTTTAAAAATTTATTTGGCTTCGAAGGAAGATAACTAAGCCAACACAAAGGAGGATGAGACAATACTACTCACTTCAAACTAGGGAAATGCATTCATATGTGTATAAACCTCATATGTGGTTTATATTTTATATGTGTATAAAATAATGATTTCGAGCAAACTCATCATATATTCATGACATTCATGGAAGAAGGTCTCTTCTGAACGATTGGTGCAGACAGAAGAAAGGGCAAAAGTATGGAGCAGGGAAAAACCAGAAGTCTTTAGCATTCTCCTGTGTGACTCTCCTATCAACCTCACCTTCAGGACTTGTCTTCCAGCCCATGTGTTCCCACACATTGTCATTCCTGCACATTCTGCAGTCAGTGCTCATTTCACCTAAAAAAAAGTTGGTCAAATGAATAGGAACTAAATGTACTTTCTATTTTGAAGTGGACCTCCTGCCAACTTTCTTTTCCTCCCCCCCTCAAGGCTAGACAGTTTTTCACAAAAAGCACTTTTCTTTCCGCACTTTGCTTTACCACACAATAGTTGCTGCTTTGCTGCCCTACTTGTGTCATTGAGCATATTAAAAAACTCCCACTAATTAGTGTGTAATTAAAATAAGTAAAATCTTCTGAATGTTTCAAGCACTGACACTTATCATGTTACCAGCCAGATTAACATTTCTGAAGGAGGTACAAGGCAAACAGCACCCACAATGTCAGGGATTGGATTAATGTTTTAAAATAATAAAATATTTGTCAGCATTCTAAAATAATACCTCATAGGCATGTGACATGTTCAACATTTTCTAGCAGCAGTATTGATAGCATAGGACTGACTTTTTAATTTGAAGAGCTCACTAACTCAGGAGACCTGGAATCTCTCCCATCATATTTTTCTATCATCTGCTGTTGTAAAATGGAACAGGAACAGTAAACTTGATCTTTCTGTAAATTAAATAAATTGCAAAATTTCCACTAACTCCATTAGCAGTGGAATAATGACTTCATTCAAGTTTTTGGGCAAGGAGATGACTTTCAATTTTACTGAATGCAGCAATAAAACTTCCCAAGAGATCAGTATAATCCCTCCATTCACTCTCTTTTGTTTCTACACTCTCAGGAATTTACTTGTGAACTAGACTACTACATTGCAACAGTGAAATGGAAATGTGTTATTCCTCCATAAAGCATTAAATACGTCAGAAATCAGAATATTCTAGGAATTGGAAATGAACTCAGACTATCTGAATTCTGCTCTGTTGTTACATTTTTGTAAAATGTTATGATTTTTTAAGCCTGTTTAGGTTCATCTGATAGGGGGCAATCACTAGTCTGTTCAAGTCTATTCTCTACTGTCTCAGAGAGCAATTTATTATCTGTAAATTCTAGGACAACACGCAAGAACATTGAAACAAGTCTTTGAATCTATGCTGTGCTACATGGAAATTAGACAAGAAGCCAGAACTGTCAGAAATGTCTCAGTTCTGAACCAGCAGGAAACATATATATGTTGAACTAACTTCTAAAGATACTTGAGACAGGGGTCAGGGAGGGAGGAGAAAATGATTACTACTTATTCTGTTCACTCTGCAGATTGTGTAACACTCCTGAGACTATGGAAATGGAAAGTGAGGATTTAACCCAGCTGAAAACACTGGCAACATTGACAGTTCTGGCATCCCAGACACAGCTGGGACATTTTAAATCCAGTGCATGTCAGGTGCCATGTTCCTATGGATCCATACGTAAAGCAACAGGGAAGTTTGTAGGAAATGAGGCTGTTGAAAAAACAGTCAGGGCAGCAATACCAGAGCTTTTATTTCCTGCACTTTCAGTAATCAGGAGTGCATCAGCCTCTTACAAAGAATAAGGACAGGCATTCTCAGAAAAAACAAGTTATCTCTTTTAATTAATCTTGAAGAAGAGATGAGAGTGAAGTTTTCTTATAGTGAAGTAATAGACTTAGTGAAAACATAATAAAAGCTGAGTATTTTGCTTCAGTTTACATTTAGATACTTCTGCTTTCCCACATCTTATTTAAATGACTATTAATTTTTCACCACTTTTATTGCCTAAAGAGACAGATGAGCAACAAACAATAAATGAAATCTATATATTTTGTTAAAAAGATAAAATTAGAAACGAAGAGGACAGCACATATACAAATTGAAATAATATTTCATGTTCATAAAAATAACAAGGTATCTGCAGAAAGCAAAACCAAAAATGTCTACTGAAGTAAAGCCCAATTCCTAACCCTCCATCCTTTTCCAAACATAACTCCATTAGTATATAAAGGAAAAAAAGCTCCAAAGGTATCTTGGGGCACATGCTGTAACACCATCTCCCTACATTTAGCTCAACTGCAAAATCCCATGCAAGATTTTCCAAAAGTATTAGGAATATTATTTATATCTTAATGTCTCAGTTGCAATATGCAGTGCTGAAGCTACTGGGATTTTTCACTGTCCCCTCATTAGCTTCAAGAAGATAGTATGATTTGTTTATTTGTAAGACTCATAGATATTATTAGTTATAATACTATTGCAGCTGAATGAAAAATCATTTTCTTAGGCTGGGAAAGTATGAATAAAAAATATAGTTCTTCCTGAATAAGAGTAAAATTTAAAATGTTCTTTTTCTTTGTGAAGCAACAGGAAAAAGAAAGTCTAGGTGAATCTTTGGATAATTTGGAAACATTTTACCTTTAAAGTGGGCAGGTTGAAATAGATATATTTTGTGGGAAAAAATAAGAATATCTTGTGGTAGAGAAAATATAAGTGCTAAAGGTTAACATTAGGACCTGAAAATAACATTAAAAGGATTTAAAGTATTTAAGCTCAAAAATCAAAGTGATAAGGAAAAGTTCATTAAGAACCAGATTTTCCATGGAGGTCTTACCTGTGATTGTATATTTCTGTGCAATTCTTAAACTTAGTTGCAATATTACTTTTTATATTATCTGTAAAAATTTACTAATTTAAGCTATTTCCAGATCTTTTCTTTCTACCCCTGGAGTGCATGTAAATTCCTGATTTATTTTTGTTGTCCATAGCACTACAATTCCTAACACTCTGTACCTCACTTACTGTGACATCTGCAGCAGGACATTCTTCATGTCTACTTTATTTTACTCGACTCCAGTCAAACCCTTATGGGGTTATCATTCTAACCTCTCAAAAGAAATCACATTACTGTCCATAACGTGCATGTCTGCTGGCTTGCTCTCTGCCTGGGTCACATATATGTTTTTAGGGATTTATTTTTAGGTTGTGTCTTCATTCCTTCCCACCCATTTATTCCCTCTGGTAAATGATAGTAACACATTTGACCTTTATGTCTCATTGGTACTGCCAACTCTCATTTTATAGCTTTGGAAAACTCTTGGGTTTATGCTGCTGGTTTTTACATGTTTTCTTGCATATTTGAAGGACTACCTATAGAGTTAACTACAACTGATCTATAATTTAATCATTAAATCCCTATCAGATATTCAAACTAAAGGGAAATGCTTGGATAATTTTTTTTTAGAAAAGAGAAGCATATGGATGCTGCCTCAGTGTTAGGTCTAGTTCAGGTGTATTGCTCTATAACTTTGATTGATTATGCTGCTCCATTGCTATTACGCAGTTTAATCTGTGGTGAAAGCAAATCTTCACCTTTAAATCGCACAAATTTATGAAAAGACATGGAAAGAACATCTGAGACTGGAATCTGATTCCAAATTTTGCTGCAGTAAGTATGTGTATCATGCATAGTGCTTGGCTATATAATATATGATTCCTACCCAAAGTAGGCCAATACAACTGGCAAACTTGTTCACTGTATAAATTATAACAGACAGGATTCAGAAATCTTATCTCTGGCACTTACCTTTTAAACTATATGTACATGTTGTTTGTTAAATATTACTTGATAGGAAAAACAAAAGCCAACTTCAAATATTTATCTGCAATTGCATTTGAAACTCCGATCAAGGACCAATAACAAATTAGCTAAAGCATGGTAAACCACAAAAGACTTAGTGTTGAATCTATTCTGAAGCATACACATTTGCTGATGTTTTCTAAATCATTTGAGTGAGTTAAAGGAGCAATGCTCATAATCAAAGCTAATGTAAGCACTCAGGAACTCATTACCATATTCAAGAGTGCTGGGTGCTTACTTTTAAAAATGAGCCACAGTTTTTCTATCATCCAAGCAGTTCTGAGACTTGACTTGTGAGATTCTCACAAGATGTAGGGAATCTTAGTAGTATTTTGGCTCACTGTCATACAGACTACTTCTGAATTCACTGTAGTGATGAAAGTTAAGGAAACGTTTCAGGGCTAGTCTGCAACAGTTTAAACCCCAGCAATCAGAAAAGAATAAAACTGGTCCTCATTTACCATGCTTAATCTTCATATGGAAATTACTCATAGCAAAAATGTGTCCCAGGTCTCCCTATTTCTATCCCAGCTGCTAGTCTGGAATGCAGAACCATCAAAGTTCACAGGCTGGTTTCAGACAGAAGTAGTTGAGGAAGCACCAGGTAAGAATGACTGTGAAAGGAAGCAGTTTATTTGGAGTATTAGCTTTCTATGTTCTGTCACTTTGCTGCAAGCCCAAGGTGAGGGTAAATACACCAAACCTTAGGGTATATTTGATTAAGATATAAACATTCACACAGTTCTACCTAGAACTCTCTACTATGAACCAAACAATTATTTTAATAATTATATATGTATAAATAAAAATTACTTTTCAGGTAACATTTTTCACAGAAAACTTGCTGATGCGATAATAACTACTATTCTAGATGAAAAAATATTGAGAAAGGTATGGAAAGAGAAGAACCATGGGAAAGAAAAATGTCTGGTTAAAAATAAACCATAAACTCCTAATACTCTTACCAACAAAGAATAAATTCCCTTTTTTATTGCCTTTTTGATTCTCAGGACCAACTGGACCAACTGTATTCCAGATAGTTCTATTGCCTGTCTGCTATAGATTTGAAAGGAGGACTGAATCCAGATTTTTCTGTTCAGTCAAAATTTATTGGAAATCAGAGTTGGTAGTTGTGTTCTGTATACAGTCTCATCTTCAGATTTGGTCTGTCAAAATACATGGAAAAAAAGATAATTTCTTTTACACCTAAGTCCTGTCACATATGCACAAGTCAAGTGGAGAACCCTGTAGCATAAGAACTGAGGTGATTTTGGTTATGCCCAACCATAAATATAGAAACTTTTAACATCAAACTGTCACAAGTCTGAAGATTGTAGAAAGTGTCTTTAGTGAATGAGAACTGGGAATGTGTAGGTACCAAAATATATTTTCATTATATCCCTTAAAGTTTTAATGAACACACAAAAAGTGACAGAGAAGAAGAGCATCTCTGTCCAAAATTGCACATCACATCAGGAGGTGGAAACTTCCAATCAGAGTCCAGTGTTTTACTCAGAAGATCAAAAGTAAATCTGGATTCATAAGTTTGCTGAGTTTGGTTAAATAATCAGAATACTCATAACTGCAAGCATACTAAATGGTACTCAAGTATTTCTGTAAATTTACACTGATAAATACCATTACAAAATTGAAACACAAACAATTCAAACAAAAAAGCCATCTTGAGGGGTAAGAATTACCTCTGGATGGAAAATGACTGTAGACATACCAAGAGCCTACATTTTCATCATGAAAAACAGATCCTCCCCACTGTATATCAATACTATTTAGTGGAATATTTTGAATTTGCACCATGGAGGTTTCCATGCTTTTGACAGGTGAAAATACCTCTGGCACCTGGCGTTGAGCATGTTTCATCAAACTGCTTTTAGACCTTAACTCATTTACCATTTATAAAGACTCATGAATGAAAAAACTGTCTGCTCTTTGGAAAGTTCTGGCTAATAACTGAGTGATTCTCAATAGTTATTTCGTGAACTAAACAAAAAGAATTTTTAATGTATGGAAGACTGCTCTTAGAATTAGGCTCCAGGGACAATGTTATCCAGACAGACCACTGTGCCTAGCTGGAAAATTGTTCAAATCATCCTGATTCATGGGAATAGAAAGCCCTATCAAATATCAAGGCCTGTTCATTAAGGCATACATGAATGTGTCCTACTACAGATCTTACATTGATATAACTTTTGTGAAAAATGTTTAGAATATAGAATCTTGTCCAAGGGCTTTTTTTATTAATTTCTTTCTGAACCTGACATAGATGAGACAATGCCTAGGGCAAAAACTGATTTATCATAAAGGCAAGTGCATTTCTTCAACCAAAAAAATAGAAAAAGAGAGATCTAGAGTTGCTATGAGCATGACAATCTAGGGGAAGAGGGATGTTCAGAAGAAGGAGGAAACAAATGAATAGAGAGTAGCGCTTATTATCAGTACTGTGGAGTTCCATGGAAGTGGAAGGGCTTTGTTCTGATCAGAATTGAAAGGAACTCTGCTTCCTGCAGGTTTTGATTTGCTTCCATGTGGACTACCATGTAAGTTAGAAAATTTCTAGAGATATCTAAGTACCCAGCTCCTTTCATGATATGGTAGGTGAAAAACCCTTTGACACAAGTTGCTTTTTGAATTACAGGTCTTACACATGTAAATATCTGGATTAATTTCATATGTCACTGTATATTTTTTCATGCCTTTTTACTTATTAGAATGTTTAGTTTGTATGTAGTGTACAATTCTTTCTAAGCTACTACACTCTGGTAGTAGTATATAACTCTTTATATCATACACTATAGTCTTGCCAGCTTTCTATATTTTCATGAAGAAAGGGCAGATCCTGCCCAGTATAAACTAACACCGAAGTTGTTGATAAATTCTGTTCAATTATCTTAAGTAACTTTCTTTATTGTCTTTTTAGCATTGTCATCTCCTGATGCTGTGAAGTTTAACAGGTTAAATGCCTTGCCTTTTACCTCGAGAGAAAGCAGTGTAATAGTTTACACTTCTGTTTGTGCAATATGCCCACTTCTTTCTACAGGATTATTTTTAATGGATGGGTCTTTATCATCAAATTAAAATTTTCAAGCATAGAATAAAATCATAATGTTTCAGTCCTCTTGTATATCCTAAAAAAAAAAAAAAAAAAGAAAAAAAGAAAAAGAAAAGCAGACCCACACATTTTAGCATTATACTTGAACCAAGTATATAAATTGCTATACTTGAAGGAACATAGGGTATGTATTTCTTACAATGATATGTGTGGCTCAGTGTTGCTGTGCATGTCGTATTTCAAACAAAATCAGAATAAGAATAGTCTACTTAAATAGAGTAGAATATGACAGAAAAAATATTGTAATGGTCCTCTTCAAAATATTTCCTCTATTATCTGCAATACTTTATCATCACTTACTTTTACACATCAGGGATTTGATGAAAAGCTGTAGGAAAAACATGGAATGTTTTTTTCATTTTCAAGGCTCTAAGTACTCCTGGAAAAGATACAATTTTATATATCCTTATAAATCTACATACCAGGTTGGAGACTGTATACTGATATCCTCTATTTAGTGGAATTATTATAAATGTTGGAACATTATGAACTAGTATATCTGTGACACTAGAGTCCTTTTATGATTTTTTTAACTTTTTCATGTTTTTAATTTTTATATTACTTTTAACAAAAATCAAAGGAAGACTATCCGAAGACCATGAAATATATTAACTATTCCTGGGAATGAGGGGGGTAATTTGAGCAATCTAGAAAGAGATACTGAATAACAGTTTGATAAATTAGGAAGATGGTTGAAGTTGAATGGAAAAAACCCGTATCTCAATGATATCAATATGCATGTGAAGAAGCTTCTTTGACTTCAGTGGAGTTTATTCATTGCAGATTAGGATCTCACCATGCAAAATTAGAAAGCCTTTTTATTTTGCATACTTGATTCATCAATAAATTCTGTAGAACAGTGATGAGACTACCAACCTTTCAGACATTAGAGATATGAAAACACTATAGCAATCACTCAGTACTATAGAAAGTCTCCTGGATGAATAATGAAACTTTTCTTAAACCCAGCTTCTGCCACATCATATATAGGCATTATAAGCATTATCTTCATAGAGATTACATTATAGTTTTACTGTCAGAAATGTAAATCCTGCTGAAGTACTGAAGCTCTATAGGTAGAAAAAATTGTGAGCTGCAGAGGACAGCAGTGGTGTAACTCTCAGAATCAGTTACCTATAAAGGATTCTCACATGAAGGATATTTTCAGTAGTGTTTTTTACCATTAAATTAGTAGATTGAAGAGGATGATTGCAGCTTTATTCACAATATATAACAACAAACCAAATGAAAATATATTATGGGTATAAATCTTATAGGAAAAATAATATGAACACTGAAACTTTTCAACAGTCTTTTATTATTCCCTAAGCTTATTTCTTCTGACTGTCTACTGGCCTGAGATATTTTTCCAGTCTGATCTTCCATGTTCATACATGTTGATACATGCTATCTCATATTTTTTAGGGTTCAGAAGTAGGGAAACGTTCTCTGAATTTTATAGTCCTTACTGTCAACTAGGGAGTGGAGGACATGAAGAGCGACGAAGGAAGTTTCTCAATCCATACACAAACTACTGCACTGCCAGAATAAAGACAAAATTAAAATCCATACAAACCTGAGCACCTCCAAATTAGTGTTGGAATGCTCTGCTCTAACTGCATTGTTCAATATGTTCATTGTGCATCTCTCAGTATTAAAGCCCTTCTCCATTTTCTGGGTTTATTTAATTTAGTTTCAGTTTGTAAGGAAAAAAAAAAAAAAGAAACATTTAGGGCAGTGTAGTATAAATTGCTTATAGGTTTTTGACAACTGTGATGGCAAGTGCTGTGTGAATGCTCTTACAGTCTCTTGTTTGCACATCGGTATTTATAACCTGCTTAGGGTTTGGCAGTCTTTATTTTCTTAGGGATTTTTTTTACCCTTTTCTCTTGACTAAACTACATAACTGATAAAACAAAGCCCAACAATTTGTTATGGTCTATTATATCATATGGTCTATCCTTTATTGTTATTGTTTTGTGGTTTGTTTTTCTTAAAGTGAAGAAGAGTCATCTAAAGTCTTTCCAAAAGGCATACCCTAGTATCTCTATTATATGCTATTTTGTTGCTTTGAAAGCATTTCGTGCTGTGTTACCAACTAGCTGGCGATGTTATAACTTCTTGCACTCATTACTCCTCTATGCACATTGCTGAAAATATAATGAGACAGTGTAGGTTGTATTAGAGGCTGCTAAAACACATCCTTTTATGAGTGTCATGCTGCAGCTGCTGTGATGTATCGTGTCAATTGTGTTGCTGAGTATGCATTCTAAGAGTGTTTGGCAAAACATGTTATTGCATAACTTCCTGGTCCTTTCTCCTCCCTTTTCTCTCACTATCTGAAATAGTAAGGGCCAGATTCTCAAAGGAATTGTGTTGTTTTACACCAGCTGAAGAGCTGACCTCTACATTACCTTTTAGAGAAAGCAGCCATGAAGTTTCAATTTAATTAAAACTCAGCTGTCCAAATGAATTAAAGTTGGTTTTAATATCATCACCTTAAATTCTTGAATAAGATACAGAAATAAATCCCTAACCTTTACACTTGGTTATTCTTAGAATTAGCTAATGGTCCACATGTAGCAGTCACAAGATTTCATTATACCTATAGTAAATTTGATCCAAAGATCTCCAACAGCTCCCAGACATAAGTGTGTAAAAGCTCATGGATTTCAATTTTATAATGGGGCAAACACAAATCCTGTGTTGTGCAGTAGAACATGGTACAGAGACATCTTAGCTACCTGAAATTGGTCTAGTTTCAGTAAAAGAAAGCATATAACTGTGGAAGTCCAGGACTGGTCCTAAGCATATAAACTCTGTTGAGAAACGGCAAATGTGTCTGTGCACAGCACTGTGGTACAGATTTCATGTCGTGTCCCATGTTTCACATTTCATTGATGTTACCACCATTTACTAGCACATGGCTTCTGTGATGTGCTTTGTGTCAGTGTTCAGCCAAGCTCAAAGACCAGAACATCAGCATTTTGATCCCAGATGTCTAAACTTGCCTATCCAAATCCACAGTAAAATTCAGATTAATGGAAGACCCTGAGGAGCCGAGTGATGCCCAAAACATAACGGAAGATAGATGCCTAACTGCAGAACCCAGTTCCTCTAGTAAGATTAGATAATAACCCGAATTTGAATTTAGAAATCAATACTTAGTCATAAAAATAACAAGCTGATTTTGCTAAGCTTTTATTAATTAGATTTTTAAAGTAACCTGCAAAAGTAATCAATTCTCACTAAAATGTGATGAGAGTTTACCACACCAAGACAAAGATTTGGGAGCACAATTTCTATGTATTTCCTGAAAAACTTAATTTTTAACTCCCCCTTTGAAAAATTTCAAGCTTTGGTCTTGTATGAAGGCAGCCTGATCTCTGAAGGTAGTAGAGAACTTGAGATTTCATAATGGAACTGAACATTTGTCCTTGCAAAAACTGTGGCTTTTCCTTGACATAACTTAAGTAATGTCACCATACCTATGCAGTGGGGAAGCCACAAGTTTTTGAAAAGAGCTGATCATTTCTGGCTTTTAGTTCCCTAGGCTTGTTTAATTAAACTTACATTTTAAATTAAACTTACATATTGAATTTATTCAATGGAGTCAAATAAGGAAAGACCCATTGTTTCTAACTGTGCTTTTCCAACCTAAAGCTCTTGCTGGGCACAGTTTTTTGAGCTTCCCAAGTTTTGTTCATTTACAAGGTTTCTCAGTTATACAGTCTTAAATCCTGTCCATAAACTGAATTGGGAAAGTGAGGGAAAGAAGGGTTCAGAATCTGCATTTCAAAATCTTTGAAAATTTAGCTGTTTGTACGAAACTGTGAAAACTATCTGCATTTAGAATTTGCCAGAAATCTGACAAATGCACAAGGTTTTATAGTATTTCAGCATTTCTACTTTTGATTACAGTAATTACTTGAATCCACAAAAAAACACATTCAAGCATGAGGTATGAAAAAAAAAATAGAAGCAAGCAAGGTTTTTCAGACAAAACAAATGGTCTGTATTTCAGTCTGAGTTTTGAGTGAGAAACTAATTTCATTACACTTAAGTTGCCTCTCTAACAGCCCACCATGAGTCAATTATAGATAATCAGATATAGTTACTATCACAATAGAGCCCTGTTCTTATAAACTATTTGTAATGTGAAGTCTTCAGAGACAACAAAAGTGTTTAAATCTCTCATAAAAAAAAAAAAAATGTTTTGGAGGAAGAAAAAAACAAATTGCACAATAAAATTTAATTGAAATTAGAGGGCACAGTCTCAAATATGTTTATTCTTTCTCACTCAGATGGAATAAATGGGCTGTAATCTGGCTGTAAATAGCTGGTGGAAAATTCAGTTTATGCATCTGTTCTTCTTTTGCCTCCTCCTCTTTTGTTACACTGTGGCTGTCCCACAGCTGTTTGAACCCTAAGAAAACACCTACACTGTATTCATCTGCCCCAACTTCCTTGGAAGAAAATGTATTCTGGAATGGAAGAAGATATCCTCCAAAAGACTCACTGTAACAGCCTCCCTTTATTAACCCACAATGTTATACTTGCCTAACATAATTGTGTTTATCTTTTTGCAGAATGCAGTGAGAGAAATTCAATAATATTTAATTTATTGTGTGACCAATGTGTTTCTTATGTGTTCTGCACAATTGTTTGGACTTAGTGCAGAAGTTCATTAGTGACAGTGGTAGAACTGTGGCTTCTAGTGAACAGGAATCAGGGTCATTTGAGCAGGAGTATAGCGCTGTCTCACAACTGCATTAGACTCAGAAAGAAGGAAATCTAGATGTACTATGTACAGCCATCTCCCATGTACCCACTACTGAAAAAGTTTCCCGATTAGATGTTAGGAATATGGATGCCTGATCTCAGAGTAGTACACCAAGGTCATTCTGCAAGTGGGCAATGACAGGACATGTTGCCAGAATCACAGTAGAGGCTACAGTAACTTGTGACCTTCGTGTTTTGTTCACACCATGTATCAAAGGAAAGAGGTCAGTCATATGAGTTAGGGTCACTGCATCCTCCTAGGTCTCAGGTCACTTCGCCTTCCCCCGGGTCACCAGCTCTGGTTAGATCTTTAATATGTGGAATTGGCACGACTATACAGAAGTGAGAACAACATGGAGTTGGAAGAGCTGAGAATATCGCTCATTAAAGATACCACACACGGAAAGACAAACATTTGCTGACTTTATTTATATTCTGCTTTCATGACTGTACATGATTTTATTAAAGAAGAGCACACCCCATCATCATAATAGGGATGTTAATAGGGAGAGCTAACAGCCATCAGTGCATCTGAAGAGAAATTTTCATAGGAAAAAGCTTCTGAAATAGCATGAAAAGGAAATAATGTCGGATCTGTAATATTTCAAACACAAGGGGATGTACATTCATGTAAATGTATATGCAAAATAGATACAGCCCTCAGGCACTTGGTGAGTTTCCAATGAGGCCCTTGAGGCTGCAAACTGTTGATTTAGCATATGAGCCTAACCACTTACACTAAAATGGATGCATTAAAGTAATATTGAAAGAATGTATGTATCAGAGACTTTTAAATAAGTTAAATATTGATATAGACTCTGGGTAGCTCCCATGGACATTTAATTTCCACTTGGAAAATATTTTAACATGGCAATTTTACCTTTCTTAATGTGGAATAAACAATGTATTGTCTATGTGATTAATGCAAAGCCTCGATCAGTTGCACTCATGTTATTTTTTAAGGATAATTGTCACATCTAACAAACTCGATTACAAACAAATTTGATTAACCAACTTGATTCATCAAATACATCTCTCCCACTCCATTCTTCATGCTGCACATTAACAGAATTTGCTCTGAATAGTATTGTTTTTCACTAGATAAATAAGACTTAAACATGAAGACTTTAATGTTAATTCTCACTTCTCACTTCTTAATGTTTTCCTTTATTTGTGACATAACTTAGATTTTTGATAAAAAAGTTTAATTAGGAAACTTATCAAAATATTATATTCCTGCATTAGTCCCAGAAAATAATGTATCAAGACCTATAAGGAAACAAGTCAGCTATCACAGATCCCAATGAATTTGAATGAAGAATATAAGAATTGCTCAAGCATTCGTTGTTTTGTTTACATAAGGGAGAAAAATGTTTCATTATGTGTTACTTTCCAAAGAGAAATTCTTTGAATTTGGGAAAACCGATCTATACTGCTGATGATGGTTTTTTGTTTTGTTTTGTTTTTTTTTTTCCAGAAGACTAACTGAGCTTGATCATTCTCATCTAATATTTGATCTATTGTTGATTTGGCTCTGTAACTCAAGATACTTAATGGATCCCTCTCCATGTCCCTGCAGAAAAGACCTCAGACCTTAATCTATTAAGGAAGTGCTAAATGGAGAAGCTGGAAAAATAAAAAGCTGTATGGCCAAATCTAGATGCAGCCTTAGATTGAATGGGTGAGTTCCTCATTGCTATCCTAGCATATGACTGACCACTGCTATAGCTCTGATAAATGCTCATTCTCCTTCCCATCCTAGATAAATCCATCCTCAGTGATGCTTTCAAGGTAGCTTCAAGACACCCTCTACTACTGCATGCTTAGGTTTTTTTCTTCCTATTTCATGCTCCTGTAGATGAGATAATATTTCTTCCCATAATGTTATTATTGCCTTTTTCTTGCTAAATGATCATTAAGTCTTATTAATGTGTTACCAACTTACAATGCCCAAACCAAATAGCCTAAAAGACAAATAAGTCAGGAGAAAAGAAAAATCACAAGCAAATGCACAAAATTAATATAGTTACTTTTTAAGGAGATCCATCATGGTGCTTATAAATATTATCCTTTTATGCGTTAAGAGGAAACATGGATTTTTAATTTTTTTTTAATAGAAATAGACTGAAAGTGGTGTGAGGAGTGGTCTAGTCTAACCTGAAAAGGGAGGCTTGTACTGATTTGGGGAAAAAAAAAAAAAAAAAAAAAAGGAATAAAAAATGTTTGCTGTCTGTTTTTTTGTGGTTTTGAAAGAAAAAAAAGTATATTTTTAACTTCTCAAATAATGTTTTTATAGGTGTCACAGCCATCAAGATAGCCATCTCAGAACACCACAAACAGAAAATACATGGTTACACAGTTGTGCAAAGTTGTTTCTAACTACCTCTGCAGTTTCAGACTGCCCATAGTCACAGGAAATGTGAAAAACAAACAAGCCAATACACAAACATAATCAAATGATTCATATTCTTTTCAAAGTCCAAAACTCCACTAACTCTTTGTGCCAGAGCTCATTTGTGCACCCAAGTGTTCTGATTTAACCACAAATTTTGCTTTTTGATTTGTGTTTTAAGTCTTGTCTGTTCCAAATAGTGTATTTTTTTGTTTCGTTCAGATACGCATTTCCAAAAGGATGGTTAAGTTCTCCCTAGTAAGAGTATGAGCTTTAGGAAACACTATTAATACTCTCAGTTCTCTCTTCCTAAAACATAAATAACTCCGATAGTGTGGTAGAGTCAAGTATACTGCATATTAAAAAGCCATCCAAAAAGAAAAAATTATAGTCTCAATTACTAAATAGATTCTAAACATAATTTTTTGTTGTTCTTAACTAGTCAGCAATCAAAAAATGATTGTGTATCACTTAGAAAACTTCTAACATAAATTCAGAATTTTGGGGATTTCTAAACCTGTTCAAATACTTTTATACTGGATTTCTTTGATGCTGGTCAGAAGGGAGTTATGGTAAACTAAGGGAGCTTTTCCTGGACTCCCTTTGCAAACCCCCAGTTTGGTCTCTTGTGCAGAGGAAGTCTGAGCAGAGCTCTGGTGAGCAAGCCAGACACAGAAGGTGCTGTGACTTAAAAAGCTGCCTGGTAGTTAAGATGTAAAAAGCACTGGGTTCACTCTCCTCCTTGGAGCAGGCCAGGAGGGGAAGGCACAGAGCTGGCTGATGGCCACCCTGGTCCTCAGGTCCCCCAGGGTGTAACTTCTCTCGAATTAGCTCTCAAGTTGCTCTGCTGAAACAGAGAGATCTGGCTCTGCAGCTCCACAGAAAGCCTGTCATCTAACTCAGTATTAATAAATATCTTGAAATACGCTATTTACACCATGGATTTAGAACTTTATTTGATGATTTTCCAATTTTAAACCAGCAGTGTGTCAAAAATCTGTGCGAGTAGAGAACAAAGGAATGCCTCCCCAAATGCCTGCTTTTGTGTTCCTGGTTTTAAACAGAAACAGGGTTTTTTGTTCAGGTAAGTGTTCTTATAATAGAAATTTGTAATGCAAATGTTCCCAGTCTCTCAGTGAAAGTAAGATAAAAAGTGAGGGTTTCATGCATCAACACTGTTGTATATGATGTGAGAACCATTTTCTAGAGAATATTGCAGTCAATTAACCAGATTTGCTGATGGACTACAGCTTGCATTTGTATCTCAATGAGGGGTGTGGAGAGAAAACAGTCATTTCACAGTGTTTGTTAAAAAATTTTGGGCATGCAGAAGGTTCATTACATAAATTGTTAATAAACAGAGTTGAATTTTGCATTATGATACAAATTTGCTTTAAAAAAATGTCAATGAATAGAAAGGGGAAATTTCTTTTAAACACTGTTTTGTGTCTACATTCCTATGTTCTGTCACTTCAGTTACCACTGGTTTCAGCCATAAATTAGCACAGAAGGAAAGTTTTGCACGTGTTTGAATGGAAGGAGCTTAGTTTAAAAGGTTGGTGTATGTTTATGTAATAAACAATGAGACTATGAAGATAAATCACATCAGAAGGATGGGTAGTATCACAGTCTGCAGCAAGACTGTGATGGATGGGCAGCCCTCAGCTGAGACGGGATGCTGTGTTTGTTCTGCTGCCTCTCCAGCTGTGCTCCCTGCGCACACCACCCTGCACCTGCGGGTGACCAGCTCTGGGCTGGGCTTAGATGCTGGGCTGCTGGCCCACTAAGGATGGGATAGGAGGGATGTCCTCCACTAACAGCCAAACCCAGCCAGTGTAGCCAAGCCATAGATTCTGATTGTATCCTTTTCACTGTAAAGGCCCTGGCACTCCCAAGGAAGTAAATATATATATACTTGAGTAACAGCTGAGGTAGCTGGAAACTGCAGTTGGCCCCAGATGGTCTTTAATGAAGACCTTAGTTACCAGTAGAAAGATCCAGTGAGCAGAAAGGATTGTAAATCACATCTTACATTAAAAGCTTCATAATTAATGCATTTTCAACTGCAAGTTAAAATTTTATTTACTCATCAATGGTGGAAATTAAGAGAATGGAAGAGAGGTTATTTCAAATAAGAAACATTAGGCTACAGAGCTGCTGAACGAACAGTTGTTGCTGTATATAAGACCTGCTGGGGCACTGATCTTAGCCAAGCATCCTCCAGTACTATGAGTGACCTACAGCAGTCAGTAGGCAGGATGCTTTGACTGACAAACTGTACTGAAAGAAGTTCCTAACAGAAAATAAATTGTGCCTCCACAAAACTGCAGAACCAAGAGCTCCAAATTGTTCCAATTTCAGTTAAAATAAAAATAAAATAAAAAAAAAATTACTGTTTCGGTCATAGTAGTGCAATAATTATGTCTGAGAAAAAAAAAAAAAGTATGAGGGAATTGTAAACTGTATGCATTTGTACATAAATATAAATATCTATAAATGCAGTTGCTGATCACACATGTAAAGGAGATTGTCTCAATGACCAAACACCTCTATAAGGGCCATCTGTATCATTCTAATTGTGTATCACTCATCAAGAGTAATATCTTTAGTGTATTAGACCCTCTTCTAAATTAGAATCTTCATTATCAATTGAATGCTTTGATTCAAATAAATTAAAAAAAAAAATAGAACAAACACTACTGTTTTGCTAACAAATCTTCTTTTATTATTCAAAACACATTTTTTCCGAGGAGCAGGGAAAAAATGTGGAAAAAAATGGAAAAAATGTGAAAAAATGTGAAAAAATCTGGAAACACATCTGCAGGTTGGTCCTAGAGGACTTCCCCTACCTTTATGGCAGTGGAGGCAATCTGGATGTGGTGGAGCCTGCGCAGGGTGCTGTCCCTGTCAATGAAGTAGGAGGCTGCTAGCTGGTGTAGGGTCTCCAGAGTCACTGCAGAGCTGTTGGTGCTGGGATCGCTTCCTTCTGACTTCTTGCTCAGCTTCCGTTTGTCCACAAAAATTGTGAGTGACTCCTCTCCTGAGCAGGGAAACAGAAACCACAGCATTCATTGCCAACATCTTCTGCAAGTCTCGTTTTGCTAGAAATAAGGTGGCAAGCTTAAGTTTTCCCTAGCTCTTATCTAATGTTTAGATATTCCTACCTGGTGGCAGATGCAGATACTTCAGTGCCTAAGCACATGGACAACAGATACCATTCTGGGTTGGTTTTTTTTTTGTTTGGTTTTTTTTTTTTTTTTTGGTGTCCCATATGAATAACAACGATACAATAGAATACATTTATGCCTAAAATGCAATGACACCGGGGATAAATCTGCTATACTAACTCTTATTTACCAGCAAAATGGAGATATTCTTTAGGCAATTTAAATCATGTATAAAATGTGTTTATTTCCAAGGCTGCTTAATACTTTCTTTTTTTTGAGTATTTAATGTTAGCGTAAAAGAAAATGAAATTAGTATAATACCTGAGACCTTTTTTTTTTCTGTTTCTTTCTTTTAAAACATGTATCATATCTAATTTCAGAAGATACCTTGTTACAACTTGTTATAAGAAATCCTGTGCTTTCTAATCAATTCAGCAATGCTAAGATGCCTGAAACCTGTTATAACAGTTGTCTTAAACCCTATTTATATAACTGAAAAGCATAGAAATATATAAGAATGTTAAACCATTTATTTGAAGAAAAGGAAACATTAATAACCCTTTCCTAACTTGCAATGCGGAAGTGCTTTTCCAAAAGAAAACAGAAGTTCCAGAATTTATGTTGTGGATTTCTTACTTCCTTTTTCTTTAAAGAGTCAAGGAGAAATACCATTGAATTTAGAAATTTTAATTCCTGTAGGATTATTGAAAACAAAACCAAAGCAAAATCTCACTTGTTTAACTGAGCAAGTTCTTAAGAACCTACTGATACTGTTAAATTTGTAAGGAGTTTTCCATGGATACTTTTTCTTTCATTTCAGGTTAAGCAAGAGTTCATTCATTTAGTAATGTGTTTAGGCAAAACTCTTTCCTTCAGAAAATGAATTACAAAAGTAATTTATTGATGCAGTATTTTCTTCTGTGCAACTTATATCTGAAGTAACTACAAAACCACTTTTTTCACCTTCTGAGCCTGTGTTTGGTAATTTGCACTCTTCAATATTAAGCTCAAGAATCAATTAATATCTTCGTACCTGTATTTTAGGTGCTGAACACCTCCACTAAATGCCATTTCCTTGTTCCTGGAAAGGAAGCTACCCTGGTAGGGTCTGACTTGCCACTTGTGCTAGTTTCATTGCTCACCCATCTGCTGCAGCGGCATCTTGCCCATGCGGAGGATAGGATGCTAGCTTTGGATGGGTTTACATGCCAAAAAGTAATAGCTGTAGAGGGATAATATATAGGATGAAAGCATGACATAATCTTTAAAGGGAGATAATCTTGGTGGTGAGCAATGCTAAATGAAGAGTGTGTGCCTCCAGGCAGGAGACCATACCTGTTGACATGCAGCTACCTCAGCTTGCAAAATTCATTTGTGTTTGGAGAAAGAGGAGTGTGTTCATGTTAATCAATGTACCTTACAGTGTTTCCCAATCACCCACAAATTCAGTGGACAGTCAGCCCCTTCAGACCATATGTAGGCAGAACTGCCATTATCCAGGAGCCTCTTATCTGATTAGACCTGCCAGGCTTGTCCAGTGTGTTCATTTTGTCCTGGAAGGGACAGCTGCTGCCCAGAACAGCTGGGTATTCAGGCTGGAGCCTATATCAGTTTTCACCACACTTATACTTCTCCTACAGTTTCAAAACGGTCTTTTTTTTGTTGTTGTTCATGCAGTCATCAAAGTAGGGATTAACTGCCCAAACTCCAAACAACCAGGAATTAAAGCAGCCTCCCCATGTAACAGGATTTCCCCATCTAGTCACCTAATCTTTCTGCTGTAATGAGTAAACATAGGTTTGCAGTTTATTTAACTACTGTCAAAGCTTCCTGCAAAGCAGACAAAGGTTGTTTGGCAGGGCAGGCATTAACATGTTGTATTAGAGCAGACTTGTGCACCACACTTTGCTATGCTATGCCAATGTGAGGTGGTGCTGGTCCTGTGGCCAGGTGGGCCGTTATTCACGCCATGAATACATGATACAGCCACGCCAACTGCTTGAGAACCGGGAAAGCAAGCGAAGTCTAATGACTTGTACTTTGAGAGAAATTTGCCATCAAAACCTGGTCTAGGTTCCAGCACTGTTGGCATTCTATGCAATAAAACCTGCCTTTTCAAAACCTGTCTTGTGACTCTAGCCAGTATGAAAGATGTTTCTGAAATGAAAAGCAGTGGAGTGGGCTGAGATTTGAGCCAGGGGCCATGGACTTTGTGCGGCTGTTTGTGGAGCTACAAAGACACAGTTGTATCAAAGAAGACAACATCACAACTCCCAGGGGTAAATCCTGTATCAGTGACCAGTTCAGGCTGTGCAAATAAGGTGCAAAATTTCACTAGGAGATTTTTTCCCTTTTTCCAGAGGTCTTAGTACATTTAGATTAAAGTGACTTTTGCAACCTCAACCAGTCTTCCACTGAAAATACAACGAATTGTAAGCTAAAAAAACCCAAGACCTTAATGTCACAGAAAGTCTCTGGAAAGTAGAGAAGAAATTTTTTTGAGGTTTTTTGTGTTTCATTAGCTGTATTGCACCCCATCTTGCTCTAGTGTAAACTCTTTTGATTGATCTGTATTAGCTATTAGTAGAGATAGTGGGACGGCTTCTATTTCAACAGAATTCTCTTAAGTTTTATAATTAAAACAGAGTTTGTTTATTTTTCTCCCATCAAAAACATTTGTTCTTCAGGGGGTAGAGAGCAGAACTGCAATGAAAAGCCCCATTTCAAAAAAATAACTTGAAAAAGGACAGTGTTGTGTGTTGCATTATTTTATTTTGGCTAGAAAATGTCAGGAAAATAACCTTTGAACCCCCTCACAGTTATCACATCATCCTGTTGTCCTAGTTCTGCTTGATCCCATGCTTGCCATGGAAGTTGCTTGTGGGTACATTTTGGCAGGCAGGATCCTGTAGCAACCCCAGCCCTGCAGTCTCCATCCCTGCTCCATGACAGATACATCTTGCTTTTCATGCTCTGTAACCAGGTTGAAATGATTTTGAATGTTTACTTTGAGTCAGATCACATCAAACTACATCTCTCAGTGTTGAGCAAAGGAGTGATGGGGCCCTCGGTGTAAATGTGGAGGAAAGTCTTTCTCCTCAGAAACCTCTGCATTGCATTTGTATGGCATCTCAGACAAGCAGGTCCTACTTCACCACTGGTGTTCTCAGGCACTATGCTAATACGAGGTGCAATTATGCACATTTCAAAAATATTTGCTCTTCAAAAGACATCTTACAGATTCTGAAAGATTTTAATCTCTCAGAGCTGATTTAGCACTTGATAGAAAAAGTGGATTAAAACCCAGAGAATTTCCCTATCTGTTGGTACTCAGGTATCCATGTCACTACAAAATTGTAACAGGGTCCTGTTCGCACCCAGAATGTGGGGGGTTGTAAAGTAACATCACCGACTCATATTTAATTTGTGGAAGAGAATTTGAGTTTTAAGCTAATTTAGAGAGAATTAAACCCATGCCAAAAGAGATTCTTCTGTCACATTTGAAACATGGATGAATCTTGCTTTTTACTAGTTACAGTCTGCCACCATGAAATAGGCTAAGGAGACATACAAGCATTAGTTAAAAAACAAGTGTGATTTAGAAAACTATTCAAGGTTATGAATTTTAAGAACTGAAAAGGATTAATAACAGTGAATACTAAGAAAACATGATTATTCAGCAGCGGATCTGCACAGCTGTGCTTTCTACAGCTGAAGGCAGTATTCTCCCTGCTACACAAAATTTAAGTCAGTTAACTTCACTTTCTCAGGTTTAAAAGAAATGGCATAAAAAATTTTGGTTGTGTTCACAAAGCAACACCACATAATCCAAGGACTGGTTCAGGAAATTTGCAGGGTCACTATGTTGATGTTTTCTTACCACGTGGCTGCTGTCACTGACAGATATTCACCGGGGAGGGGCAGGACATTGACATTCACAATACAGACTGACCTTAGCACAAGATGTACTAATGTCCCTGCATGCCCTGGGATTTGCAAGTTTATAACTTAGTCTACATATTTAATTCTTTCCGGGTCTATATGAATAGATTTTCCATTACTTGTATTTATGAGTTAAACCAACCCCTGAATTGAGAAAAATATTCTATCTGTTGTTTTTCAAAAAATAAAACGTGAAATAAAATAGGTATATAGAAATTTACCTAGACACATAACCCATCGTAGCCATTTAGATATGACTCCTAAACAATAGTTTATAAATGGCATTCAGAAATTAGAAATTAATTTTGCGTGCATCTTAATATCTTCAGGAATCATTTAAATAAAAATTGTAAATCACCATCTTTGACATGGTAGAATTGGAATAATGCTGCAACAACTGAAACTAAATATAAACATCTATTGAAGGAGTAAATATATTTTGTTATACATAGTAATACATATTCATATGATTTAAATACTTAGTGCTATTTTCTGCCTCAATTCCCTGTGTAGACCGGGTAATGGTGAGAAAAATCAGTGATCCAAGTAGTTCCCGTCACTTCATGACAGAAAATGAGGAAACTAATAAAAGGCTAACACTCAAAGGCATATATATCTGAACATCATCCACAGTTACTTACTTGAGAGCTCTGCCTCCTTACATATATATATATATATATCTGTATATATATATATATATCTATATATCTATCTTTCAAGGCATAAAAGTCTTTGTCCAATCAACACCTCAAAAGTTTCTGGTTAAATAGAATAGCTCAGCTACATTAGCTGTAACGCATTATAGTAAAAAAACCCATAAATTGTTATGCCTTTGTTATAAAAAATACCTTAGCCCGAGTGGAAAATCTACTCATGTATGGATCACAGAATGTACCATTATGGTTTTATCAGGTCATTTTCTCAAACTTAAGCAAATGCTGATGGAAGTGCACAGGTTCAAAAAGGCTATAAATTCATGCTAGGCCAGATGTGGTATCATTTCTGACGTTCAGGTGAATAACAGTGCACACTCATTCCATACATACCATCTTGTTCAGGATTTCAATTTTTTCTTCGAGTAGACAGAAAGAGAAAAGAAAAAGACTATATTTTTGCATTTTTTTTTTCTTCCTTTTAACATCCATAGTCTTAAATGCTGGAAAATTTGCATTCTGGGGTGTGTGTGTTTGCAACTCTGATGCTAGATTTTCAAGTTTCTTTCATACATCAGTTATTTGAGATTGGACTCTCCCTCCCTTGTTTGCCAATAGTTTGTATCTTCTTACCTTGAAGGAAGTGTTATAGAAAGCAAAAGTCATATGAGCAGTTGGTGTAAGTGATCATAAATCTGTCAGAATTCATTGACATTCACTGTTTTACACCACCTGACAATGTCTCCCATTTCTGTACACAGAGTAATATACTGTTCAAAAGAAATATTAATCAGGGGCAGAAAATCTGACCCTCTTTATTCAGTGCATAGATTAGTAAAGGTGTAACTACAAACTCACTTGCGGGACTATAATCAGCAAAGAAGAGAATGACAAGAGGATGGGGTTAAACTGATTTGCTGACACCTGTTAAGATTATCTGTTGTAAAGACAAAATTACCTTTTTTTTCTTTTGATTTTCAAAGCCTTCAACATAATCAAATGATATTTCCTGACTCAGAGAGGTGAATGTATTGATGGTCTGGTAGCGAACACTTTGAGAAATTATGACTGACAATAACAGCAAAAATAAATCAATCATCTCCAACATTTAAGACTACCATTTAGACAATTGCCTAAAAAGGTTCCAGTTTCATAAGAAGCCTTGTCAACCTCCTGCAAACTTGTTTATTTGGAACAGTTATCATGTTTCTGGATGCAAGGAAGACTCATTTGCAAAGTACACGACCTTCATCCTGCAAAGCACCAAATCAGACTCACATAACCCAAATGCCTGGAACAAGGGCCTATCATTTCATCAGAGTATGTTAGTTATCTGTAATTTCCTCATCACCACATCTACTGGTTTGCGGACTAGCCTTTACACCTATATGTAGGAAGAGCATCAAAGTGAATGCCTTTAAAGAGGGATCAAATTATATTTTCATCCTCTTATACTTATTCCACAGTGGTGCCCTAGGCTTCACAATAACTTCCAGTTCTGAAGCTCACTGCTGCAAATTATTTTTTGTAAACCATCAGAGTGTAGAGCAGCTAAAGGCTCTTGTATATTATTCAGCAAGCTGGACCTTCATTGAATCATTGTAAGCAAGTAAAAGAGAAAAGTATAAATGCAGAACAAAAGGAAAAAAAGTAATCCTGTGTGTTGTCTCTCATTCAAAGGAGAATCTTTGCTTTTTGGAACTGCTAGTTGAAAGCTGATAAAGAATTTTGAAATATATTTCATAGAGTCAGAACATAATTTAAGATGGAAGGGACTTCTGGCAGTCATCCAGTCCCATTCCCTGCTCAGAGCAAGTCTAATTAAATTAGATGCTCAGGGACTTCTCCAGCAGAGCCTTCTCTCACCTTCAAGGGTGGAGTTCCCTTGTATGTGTCCTCTCTTGCCTTTCCACTAAAACTGTTCTGGTCAGTATTGGCTGGGCTGTGTAAATTTGCAATTTTGCTAACACAAACAAGGTATGCGACCTAGAGGAGTGGAGAGAACCTCCTCACCTCCTGGTGATGGCCCAGCATCCCCATTTGTACAGAAAATTTAACAAAAATGAGCAGTCACAGCTGTCCTTTCTCTGCAGATTTGACACTTCAGACAGTTGGTGCAGAAGCAGAAGTTCCTTCTGTGCACAGGCACATGAACTTGCTCGTGAACCCACTGCTCAATCCAGTGTTTGCACAGCAAACCCTGGATTACATAGGGTCCTTCTATCATGCAGCTTAAAGATGCTCATTATGGACATTTCGCTTATGTCACAAGAAGATAAAATTTCCATAAGATATAGAAACAGTTAAAACCGTCATTTTTTTCACATTATCTTGTGTCAGCAAGAAAAATGGAACTTCCCTAAGTTCTCATTTAAGAATGCCCTTGAGGAGTATATTTCTGTGTTTGTGAATAAAGACTTGGGAACGTATCACAAACAACCATGTGCAAGCGCTCCCTTTATGGTCAAAAAAGGATATTCATGACAGCCAAATGGTAGCAGAGGCACACAAATCTTAGCACAGGACCATTTATTTGCCAAGCTTTCTTTTATGTCCATGAATGCAGATGACTGGGAATTCATTAAATAAAATAGTATGCACATTCAGTCTGGTTTTCTGCTTTTAAGGATCTACATAAGTGACAAAGCTTTCAGACTAAACCAACTTGTAATTAAAGGAAAGTATGAATACATTGTTGAAAGGAAAAAAATGTAATTACATGTTAATAAACTGTGGACAAATATCTCTGGGAATCACCATTCAATCTAGCCCAAATATGAGAACTAACATATACAGTAAAGTACAGGGCTATTAGTGATCTCATGAAAGCATTCTTAGAAATTACTAATTCTCTTTAATTATTGGAATTGAACCAATTTTTGAAAGTATTCAACATCCATCCAATGATAATGGAAGGCAAGAGTTGTGCTTCAAATCATATCTAAAAATTGAGGCTAGGGACCTAAATCAAAACCCATCAACATTAATACAAAAACTCTAATTGACTTCGTTAAGCACTGACAGAGCCCAGAAGTTAATAGTCTCCCTGTGAGTGGAAAATTCTTGCAAGCATGTGGCAGCTACTGCATTTGAGGGCCTTTGTGACGTGATCTGAAGAGGGATGACCAAAGGGTACCTTACCCAGTTTCCCTGCAGCAAATCCTGAGGTGTGGGGAAGAATAGTGAATGTTTAAACTACGACTTTCAAACATCTTCCAAAGAACTACCCTTAATTTTTAGTTTTTGCTTAGGTACATACTTCCTAAAAGGTGCCAAGTCTGTAGCTCTTTTGTGATCAGTTTGATACTGGTGCTTTATACTTCTAAAGAGCAGCTGTTCTTGTGTTAGACTGTTTTCCTCTGAGTTGTAGGTCCAATTTCGACTTGAAAATGAATTTCATCATATGTCTGTTAGCACTGAAAGTTTTGTTAGTTAATAATTAGTAAATAGCTAGTGATACTAAAAAGTAATTTTACCACCCTTGCATTAGGATACATGCTGCAGCCAAATATTTAATTCTTACGCTTTATATTTTAAGAAATATTTTCTTTCTCTTTGGCAGATAGTTTTTCTGTTGGGATGTGCTATGTGCTGTATACACAAGAAAATATATGATGATGTATAAAAAAGTGTATTTTTGGCATGGAAGAACTATACTGAGTAGTTAAAAGAAATTATGAGAATTTTATTCCAAATTGCTGGTCAACACATGTAATTTGTTCTTAAAGTTCTAATGTTGATGGATTTTCTGTAGAGGAACAAGCTCCCAAATAGTGATAAGAACTAGTTATTAATAATTTTAAATAAGTACAGAAAGACAGAAATTCACCTTGTTTCTAGAATGGTCTTTTCCAAAAGGGAGCTACTGTGAGCCATTTCAGTTGTTATAGATCTCAGACATCAGCCAAAAGAGAATAGGAAGGCCGTCATTTCCTTAATATATTGTTAGAATTCAGTTATGAAATGTATTAAAGAGAACCATTCCTCAGGTGAATAAAGGATTTTGACAAGACTATCCTGCTGGAAGGATACTCAATCACCAGAATTATCTTTAATATAATCACCCACCAAGGGATAAAACTGCATTTCTAAAATGTCAGTTCATTTTGTAATGCCTAGATGGGTAATCGCAGGTACTAATTATCTTCTATTCAAAACAATTTTATCTCTTGAACATCAGGCCTCTTCACTGGATTTCTTCAATCCATTTGGTGACTGGATCCCAATTATACATCAGGCTACCCTTTCCAAATTAGTCCATGGGGATTTAGAGATGCAGATTCCATTAAGTTAATAGGAATCACATGGTTAAGCCCCATCATCACATTTTGAAATTTAGTCCCACTGTTTAAGTGGAGTCTAGTTCTAGAAAGGGTAGAGTGACAATATAGGGACTTCCCAGCAGCCAAAGTAGTTTAAAAATCTCCTAGCTGAAAAGATTTGTTGGAAATAATTGATACTGGTTTTCTTGCTTCATCTCTGCAGTACTATAATGTACCCAGATACTGGTGTAATATGTTATTACATATATTGTTATAAGGGCCTTTTACAGGAAAAATTGTCACTCTCCTTAATGACCTCCTAGTGCAAAGAAACATCCCCAAAAGATCAGGAGCATGCACACAAGGAACTCAGGTAAAATCTTAGCAATAGGATTTCTTATCTTTTTGTCAGTAAAAATGATTACCCAGCATCAATGAAGTAAAGTTTAACATCAGCAGAAGGAGCCAGGAGGCTTGTAGACAAAACCTGCTCCCATGCTTTAAAGTCCAGCTCAGGAAGACTTGCTCCGCTCAGCTGCTCTAAGAAGGAGCACCAGAGTTTTACAGAGAAATTGGTTGTGACCAACACTTTCAGTACAGTCACACCAAACTCATGCACAATATTTCCAAGCATTAACCCTACCTCCCAAGGTAGCTGATAGTAGGAAATGTGTCCCATATTTCTTGATAAGGTTTTCTGTGATCTGTTGAAGGGTCGGGCGGCGTCCAAGTAGCCTTATGTTACGAAAGAATTCAGGGGCAAGTGGCAGTGGGGAGCCAAGGAAATTTCTTCTTTCAACAGCAAGATTGTTTACTTTCCAGCGGCCAAACTCTCTGCAAAACAAAGCAATTCTCATTCAGAAATATGTCATTCAGAAAAATGTTCTTAATTTGCAAACTACTCTGCTCTGTTCACTAGCTGGGGGCGACTAGCTGGGTATTACAACAAGCCTTGACAGTGATACTCTGTCATGTGTTATAGGCATAGGACAAGCAATGAGTGTTATTTATTAGAAGTGGACGCAGTACTCCATAACAAAATCATTGTTCGGGAAAAAAAAGAAAAAATAAAAAAGCCACTTAGAATGTTGCTGTTCCTCTTGTTTTTGTTTAGCTTCTGATCTGAATACAGCCCTAGAACAACCAGATTTGCTAGAAACTGAAACTAAACCAAATTTGGACCAAATGCAACAAGTGTTTTCATTAGCACAAGGCAAATTTTAACACCATTTCAAGAAACAGGCTTTTGTTATTTATTTTCTGATAAGTCACTTCAGTATGTATCTGGCTGATTTGAACAATTTAGAGAAACACTATCACGCCACATTTGAACTTATTGTGATATTTCCAGTCCTCTTTACTTTTGGCCTCCATTTTGAGGAAATATGAAAACAGTAGATTCCTAAAAACAGATGACTTTTCAGTTGTAGGAGGTATATAAATGGATTCAAAGACTTGTTCCCTTCTCCTCTCCAAAATAAATCAATGATAGATGGGAAAACAAATAAGTCTGTTACACAGCAATAAACACATGTTTTATTCATTTACTTCCAGTTAAGATACCAGATAGAATTGTTAGTGAAAGGACACACTGTCCTCAAAATCTGGCCAAGATACACTGCATTTTCAGTAACTTTGCTTTTGCAAGGCACACCAATAGCTGTTTTGGTTACAGACTCAAGTACTCTGAGAATGAAGTCCAAGTCAACTTGTAGACTGTGGTTTAGCTACCCCTATGTTGAGTCATTCATATAGCTATGTCAATTAAGATTTCCCTTACATAAGACTGTAGAAAAGCAAAAATATCGGAGAGCTTGAAAGATCCTACTGAAGGTCCCAGCTAATACAGTACAACATTCATTTACAAAATTAACACAGAAGGCAAAAATCAAGGATGCACTAAGCAAATAACTTGTGAGGGATATCTGAAACAAATCACTTGCCTGCAGCTGAACGACTAGGATGAGCTATGTAATACATCATCAACACTAATACTTTTTATTACTTCTAAGTCCACAACTATTAGCAGAACCCAAATAAATACATTCTTGTATAGTCCTTCTACTTTCCAGCATCCTATTTCTCTTGCAGATCCAAACTTTCTTATTCCCAGTCCAGCTTAAATTTATCCATATAATAGATGACAATTTGGTGTAGTTCCTATGAACTGCTTTTCCTCGGACACATTCTTGCAGATGTCACTTTGGAAGAATTATAGTAGAAAGAGCTTTATATAACTTACCTGAACTTTAATGCAATTTACCAGTCAAGAGCATGAGACTCGACAGACCCTCCCTGTTTCTTAAAGACTCTGCACATCACCAGGGTGCCTAAATTAGTATTTGGAAAGGACTATTCAACAGATGTGTGTTTTTTAACTTAGTTGTCAGCTTGTAAAGTTTTCTCTCACAAAGTTACTTTCCTTTTAAGAAGCTATAAAACCAATCACCTATTTTTTTAGTTTTATTGAACTATTTCATGTTAGGGGAAAAAAAAAAAAAAAGAGAAAAATTACACACAAACATTTCTTTGTCTCTAAAATAAAAAAAAAAAAATAATTCATTGGGCATATTGACAACATTAATGCAGGCACTAAAACCAGTGAATCATCCTGCACTGTAAATGTACTTTTGAAGTGATAGGGAAAAAAAAAAAAAAAAGAAATAAGAAAAACATGGGGTTTTAATCTAAATTCTGTGCTTTCTGGGCATATCTGAGTGGGTTTTTTCATTTGAAAACATCAGAAAATATAGGTCAATTGTAGTTACTGAACAGATCATCAAGGCAGAATTGCTTTAACAGCAAGAAAAGAATACAAGCTTTATAATGCAAAATAATATTTTCATACCTTGACGAAACCTTTTCTTCTAAACTTGCTATCTGACTAATTGCCTGTATCAAAGCTGAGGTTCAAGCACAAGAATAACAGAAAAACTGCAATCCTTATAAAAGCTAGTTTGCTGCTACCCTTCAATCAATTTTTGCTGTCAGTTTTTAAGGATGGAGAAGACCGCCATAATCCCCTCACCTGCTCATTTTTTAACACAGTTAAAGGAATATCACCAAATCGCTCTTGTTGCCTATGTCAGAAATTCTGTGACTGAAGAAGAAACCATCTCCCAGAAAAACATCTCATCCTGACTTAAAAGCTGATGCTGAAGATTTCTCAGAATTTCTCAACATTCTGTTGTAGTATTTAAATACAGAGAGTACATTTTATTTTCAATTTGAACATTGTCAATTCCAGTTTCCAATTTTTGGAGCTTTTAATGCACGTCAGGCAGATTAAAATTTTTTTTCTGTGTAACTAATTACATCTCTTGTCTGAATCTTATGGCTCTTCTCCAAAAGTGGCAAATGATTTCTCAGAAGAATAAAACTATAAATGATGGCCTCATCCATACCAAGTTCAGAAGTATTTCCAAGCTGATGTACTCCTGTTCTACTACAAGTCCTTTATTTACTTAACCCAGGGACTGGGTTATTCTAGCACTATAAGAAATCTGTTTAGCTTAGTTAAGCAAACTTGAGTTCCCCCCACAGTTTTTGCTATGGAAAGATTGTTTTGATGTATCTTATGCTAGTTCAGAGACAGGAAGTAGGCTAATGCTTTTGTAAAAGTTTTGGCATTTTTTTGATTCAGAGCATGACAATGGAAACAATTATTAGTGCAGCAAGTAGTCATCATTTGAAATTCACTGCTGAGGAAACTGAAGGAGTAGAATATGAGAGCTGGATTTTTTTTAAAAAAAAAGATGACAGTTTTATAACTCTGCCACAGACTGAGCTGAAGATTTTAGAGAACTTAAAAAACAACTTTCATATTTTCTTGAAGTCTTTCTTAAATGAAGAGTTTTGGAATATGGAGAGGAATATGAAGACCTAAATCCTCTGGGAGAGACAAGAAGTTTCATCTCTGAAGATATGAGGGAGACATGGGACACCAAGAGTGAACTGCTTGACCACAGAAGCAGTAATACCTAGATGTGGACAATCAAGAAATGACTAGCAGCTTCTCCAACGGGAAATCTGAGGAAAGATTTCAGATTTCAGAGTAACTGAGTTTATGAGGAAAAAGTGTAAAATCAGAGAAACTTGGCCTGGAGTTCAGGATGGGGGGTTCACACTACATCATTTCTGTCACAGAGTGAGGAGACTCACAAATACTTTCTGAGTATGTGGGAATCACTAGTTAACTGCTATCCTAAAATTACAGCTAATTTATCATTCCAGGAATTTCACTATAAGTAAAATCATATCCTTACCTTCTTTTTATGTGAGCTACTTATTTATGTATTTACATGCCTATACATATAAGTTCCCTTTCTTCTCTGGACTTCATCTTGCAACCAGGGATATATTCTCTCCTTTTCCTTCCCCCCTCTCTTATCACACAGTAAAGCTCAATCCTTATTTACCTGTTTGTATTGCAGTCACTCTCTAACACAAATTCTCCAGCTCCCAAACGATTTTTGTCATGCCAAATGTGCATTATTCTCCTTTAAAAAACATGTTCCTGTCCACTGCCAAAGGCAGACTAGCAGGCCTGACAGAGTTAATGATCTTCTTAGTAGAGAAAATACTGCCCTCCAAAGTCTCTGGAGTACCATTCATCAGAAGAGCACCTCCCACAGAATATCGTAGCATCAGTGCTGGCTACTAGTCAAGAAAACCAATTATGCACTGAATACAAACACTAGAGGTATTAGCAGCTTATTCTTTCCTCCTCTTCCTCTTCTGCTGTGTAAGAGCCAAGACTAACAGCTGTCATGGTGTTATCAAGAACCTAAGATTTAATAGCAGGTGGCATTCCCTGTGCTGCCCATCTATTTCCAGCCCGAACAATATGTTAACCACAAGATAGATGTCTTTAATGCTCAGGGCAACGCCTGTTGTTGAGAAGGATGATGCCTTTGTGTTCCTGGGCTTGTACAAGAGAGAAGAAATAAGTCAGTCTGGCTCCTAGGATGAAGCCTATAATGGAACTGCATTATTATGATAAGTAGTGCCAGAGGCCATGGGCAGCATTCTATCTTCCTACATATCAGAACTGCGGATTTGTATGTCCTACCAAAAATTTGTTTCCTGGCTGGTTGGCTAACACATACACAAGACCCCTCAAGCACAGTAGTGCCAATTCTGACAAGCTGTACTGCATGCATGCCACAACCTCTGTCTGCTGAATGGGGTCTCCTGCCATTTGTTCTACTTAGAGAAAGTTAGATTGAAGAATGAACAGTCAGGGAGTCAGTGTGGGGTAAAAACAAACACAGTTTAAAATACAGCTTTTTATTTCAACACCATTTCTTTTATTTTGTAATTTTTTTTTTTTTGTGTCACTATACTATGATGTTCAGAGTGATGTTTAATCAAATAATAATGTTCTGACATGAAACACCCATCAGTAGAGTACTGTACAAGTTGTGGAGAATTTTTCATCTTGAAAGAAGCTCAGATTGCGAGTGAATCTGGAAATAATTCTAGGGCAGCAGGCCAACAAGGGCTGTCAGTGTGTCTTTTGAATTTCAAGCCATAGGTTTTTTCCAAATGTGTATATGAATTATACATTTTTCTCTACCACTGCATTCATTTCAATACATTTTAAATCGTATGGTATGGGGAGATATAGGAAAGCTCTATATAAAATATCTAGTTGAAAGGAATAATAATAATTTTAAAAAGCGATTGTACTCTAAAAGTGTAGTCTGTAGAAGATTTGAAATGGGAATATAAAATCTGCTACTCCAGATTATTACATCAGAACCTACAAAGAGATTTACAGTGAGCCTGATAGATTTTTCTTAACCACAGCAGTCTCTCCTAAGGTCAACCATACACACAAAAGGGCCCAGGGAAAATAAGCAATATTAGGCCTTATTGTAAGTAACTTATGTGGTTTATAAAACAGTATTAGTACTGGTAAGCATAAATATTAATGAATAGTATTGTGGCATTGCTTGGAAAGCACTCTTGGAAAACGGACTTCACATAATTTTTAATACTAAAGAACTCTTCTGTGTTCCTTTCTCTTAATGTTTTCTAAATGAGACAGCTCCATTCTTGGATGGTGAGAAGGTAACTGTTTCAAATGGGCTGGAATGACAGTGGAATTCTGAAGCCAATATTTCCCATGCAGCTGCAAGTTAATCTGTTGGCAGAACAGCTCAATGGGAGAATATATGGTGTTTTTCTCAGTTTAGCTCCTTTTAAAAACTTGAGGATTTCTTAATGCCTGAGGCCATAGCTTGAATAAAGACCAAGATGAGATAAAACAAAATTACTACCATATTAAACTTCAGAAGAAAAAGGTCAATGAATCATTATAATGCCCATGATTTGCATCATGCATTGATCTGTGACGGGCTCCTGTAGGCTGCCAGCTCTACAGACACAAACCAAAGACAAGCTCAACAGCCTGGCTCTGATCAGGGTCATAACCCTATCAACCATGTTTCCTCTGTCCCATTCAATGCAGAAGCTACGCATAGCTATAGCAGTTGGGGGACAGTGTACACTGGCTAATTCCTCTATAGAAGACAGGCTCATAGTGGATCATGCACACGCCATTTGGCCCCAACTACACCATGTTCTTACAGATTTTATAAAAGAGGATCTCATAGTAGCAATACCCTAGTACCTCACAGCTACCTACTAGCAGTTCTACAACAGTAACACATATGTATGGAAAATATTTGCTAGGAGAAAAATAAATGAAAAAATTGCTTCTAAACTGAAGATTCACACAGATGTAGACAGAACCAGAATCAGGTAATAAGCAAACCTGTGTTATTCACAGACTGTCAGGTGAAAAATTCTCCTTACCAGCACAGGTCATAGACCTTTCAATGTTTATTAAAATCAGTTCAGTGATAGAGAATCTGCTACAACCTTTACTAAATGTTTGTTACAGTTGATTTTTACTATTCAAGGTGAAGAAGAAAGTTATGTCTTGACTGAGCAGCCTTCTGAAAATATCTAATTTTACATAGAAACATGATAATAAGGACAAACACTGCAATATGAGCAAAGTATTCCATTGACAGGAAGAAGAAGCAGGGCCTGATACTATAGAATATATCTTATCAATGCCACTTAAAATTGTCAAGTATCCAGACATGATGATTAAAAAGAAAAAAATTCTCCTTTTAAACTTTTTTTCCCATTACTGAAATGGAAAGTGTTTCTTCATTAACCATATGCTCATAATTGTCTGGCATTTTCCCAAAGTCAAAACAGAAATGTTTGCTGAACACATACATTATTTACCTTATTATTGCTTATATTTATACTGTTTTTTTCACCTTATAATGAATAAGCTCCTTCATTAGCATTTCTCTTTATCATAATATACTATTCTTTTGAAACATCTTAGTAATATTTTTTTGCCATTCTATCTCTTTTTCATCCTATCAGCTTCTTAGCACTTGAAATTCTACTTCCAGAACAAGGATTCCCTAGTATCAGCTTCACTATCTTCTTACATTATGCATATGTAATCTATGAACAAATTTTAATAAAATGTATGTTACATACCTAGAATGTACTCAGATGTATTTCTTTTTATGACTACTCATAGTCAGATTATTTTCCCAGCTACTGAGACAGAAATGATTTGAAACATCTTATCCATCATGAACATCAAAGGGTTTACTACAGCAGAAGAAAGATGGCTTTCCTTTTGTCTATGTCTGATAGACATTTAACCTCTGTAAAACATGTACCAAAAAATTCCTCCTCTAATAAAATCTGAAAGTGAATGATTTCTGTATCTTGTCTTGTGGCTTTGTGTTTGCCTTTTACCCATAGGTTATAATACACTTCCAAACACACTTATGAACATTCATTCAGAGTTTTACTGTTCACATATTTAGCTGTACCTATATTCATGAAAAGGTATTTGCACAAAACTTATAGTTCTTTGTGACTTAATCTTATTTAGCTTTTTCCTCAGAAGCAGCTCACCAGGTAGTATATAGTAATAGCATGAAGAAATGCACTTACTAGGCCTATGCTGCAAATTACACAACAGATAAACAGGCGGAGTACAAACACTTCTGAACAGAAACATTTGTATTGACTGTCCATCTACTGTGAGGAACTGGTGAATTAGCTTGTAAAATGGCAGTTTGTGCAGGCTCTAAGTTCATAGCAAATAATTCATTCCCTCTACATATGATAATTTGTCACAAAAAGCAGAGAGGAAAACCTCGATAAAACCTACTCTTGCTTCTACTACATTGAAATAGAGAATAACTAGGATACTTGGGAAGCGTTTCTTACAGTCCAAGTAAGCAGAAAAAAGATTTTGTAGCTTTTTTGTATTTCTGGAGTTTGATTATTTAGATGTGCACTGGCTAGTAGTATTCTTTGTGTGTCAGTGACACTAACAATATGGATTTACATCCTGCTAGGTCAGATGGTAGCATTTTTGGAGTCTGTTGTGGTTTAAGCCCTGCCGGGACCGGAGAGCACGTTGCTGTTGCCCCTCCCCCACCTGCAGTCGGTCAGGCTGGAAGTGAGGCACAAACCCGGGCTAAAATAAGAAGAAATTTAATACAACAGAGTGATAGAACAATCTGAACAACAACAGTGGCAATGATAACAACAATAAACAGCAATAATAGTGAACAAGATAAATGATATACAGAAAAATACTGCAATTGGTCACGGAACAGGTTCCCGCCATCAAGCCCACCAAAGAGCAAGGAAAAAGGTTCCGCCCCTGGACCTGACACCAGCTTAGTATGAATAACCCGGCTGGAGATCCCTTCCCCTTCTCTCTCTGCTGGGGAAACCTAAGCCTATCCTGGTTGAACCAGGACATAATCCACCCCTTTATTCTATACCATCTGCGTCATGTCCAGCTGCCATTTAGCAGTTAACAATAACAAAGTAATAATTTACACAGGCACAGCATAGCTCACGGCATGTTCTCACCCAGAATCAAGTCCCCCTGTGGTACGCATCGGACCTCTCCATTGTCCTGCATCACCCACCAGGTGCACCCAGGTCCTTGGGCAAAAGCAATCCCGTGGATGGGTTTGTCTTTACCTTTGCCTGGTGCAGGACTAAACCAGACCATTTTTCCCAATACATTCCTCATGTGCACCACAGGGACTTTATCCCCATCTACAGCACGTGGAGGTTTTGACTGAGCCGGGCCAGGTCGACTGGCAGATCTTCTTGTGTTGACTAGCCAGGTGGCCTTTGCTAGATGCATGTCCCAGTCTTTGAAGGTCCCACCTCCCAATGCTTTCAATGTGGTTTTTAACAGTCCATTGTAGCACTCGATCTTCCCAGAGGCTGGTGCGTGGTAGGGGATATGGTAGACCCACTTGATGCCGTGTTCTTCTGCCCAGGCATTTATGAGGTTGTTTCGGAAGTGGGTCCCGTTGTCTGACTCAATTCTCTCTGGGGTGCCGTGTTGCCACAGGACTTGGGTTTCAAGGTCCAGGATGGCGTTTCGGGTGGTGGCGTGGGGTGCTGGGTAAGCTTCCAGCCATCCAGTGGTTACTTCCTCCATTGTGAGCACGTGGCGCTTCCTGTGGCGGGTCTGTGGCAGTGTGATGTAGTCGATCTGCCAGGCCTCTCCATATCTATATTTCAACCATCGCTCTCCATTTCACTGGGGCTTCACCCGCTTGGCATGTTTGATTGTAGCACACGTCTCACATCCGTGGATGATCTCTGCAATGGTGTCAATGGTGAGGTCCACCCCTCGATCTCGAGCTCACCTGTACGTTGCATCTCTACCTTGGTGGCCCAAGGTCTCATGGGCCCACCGGTCTATGAACAGTTCACCTTTCTATTCTGTCTGGGGGATTTCTGACTGGACACTGGAGCTGCGCTGCTCTTGGAGGAATCCCCTTTTGTGATGGTCTTCCCTTTCAGCTGCTCTACTCATGCAGCTAGGGCAGCAGTGGGCTGTCCATCCTGCTTCCTCATGTTTTCTCCATGGTCGCGGAGGAAAAACCACAGGGTGCCTCGTGGTTTGTGCCTTCTGCTGCCTTTCTCTTGGGTGGGGAAACGTTTACTTCCAATGGCTGAGACATCAACCCGTGCAGGTGGAATGTAGGACACTCCTCTTCCACTTTCTGGACCCTCTGAGACAGTTCCTTTACAGCTGAAACCCAGGAATGTTGAGATGAAGGGAGATTTCCCTCATATTGCCCTGGCTTGCCAACCACTCCATCCACTGCTAGAGTGTGGGTGTCTGTTCACCGTGACACTATTGCCAATGCTTTCGAGTATTCTTTTGGTGCACTTTTCAGGATCTTTTGCCACATCAGGTGTGTGCAAGGGGCCTGATCTGGGTCCATGGGTGACTGCTCATCATTCAGATCACCATAAATCATATCAAACACAGCCAGTTCCCTGAGATTCTGAATGTCCTTCTCAATATTGGTCCATCTGCCTAGCTGACATAGGATATCATCCCTGTAGGGGTGCCTCTCCCTTACACTGAGCAGGAGTCACTTCCAAAGGCTGAGGGTTTGAGCCTGTTTCCCTATTTCCCTATCAATGCCAGCATCCTTGGCCAAAGATCCCCGCTGCTTGGCCTCTCTCCCCTCCATTTCAAAAGCACTGTCTCCATTGTCCCAGCATCGGAGCAGCCAGGTGCAAATCTGCTCGCCTCCCAGGCGGCCGAAATCTCTCTGCATATCTCGTAACTCAGTCAGAGATAGAGATTGGACAATCACCACTGGTCCTTCCTCTTGTTCCCGTGCTGGGCCTGGCTCATCCCCATCCCCCAATTTGAGAGCTGACTTTCTGGTATATTTTGTTTTCTGTATCGGGGCGACTGATAACTGGCACTGGCTGTCTCTCTGGCTCAGCTGCTGTGCTGGTGGAGGCAACTAATACTGACTCTGCCTGTCCCCCCGGCCTAGCTGCTGTACTAGTAACTTCACTCTCAGGTCCTGCAGCCCTTTCTCCCCCTTGAGTGCAGTGAGTGGTATTAATAAGGACATGGTAGGCATGGGCAGGTCCCCAACACACTGCAGAGAGTTGTGTCTCCTGGGTTTTGCCAGATTGGTAACACACCCTTTCTAAGCACTCCGTCAGTTTATCAGGGTTCTACATTTGTTCAGGAGTGAAATTCCAAAACATTGGAGGCGACCACTGACCCAGGCATTTGCCCATCTTTTCCCACATACCTTGCCACTCACTATTATCTGACCTCAGGACAGGTTTCCGGGTACTTCTATTCTTAAAGAAGTACCACCTGGCCCAAAACAACATCTAGCTGGCATTCAGAAGGCCTTGTGCTGCAAACACACTGGCCTGGATGCTCCAAGGATAATTGAAACTCTCAAAACCCGAGAGGATCTCTTCCCCTGGCTCACCCATAGAGGGGCTAAGACCCCTAAAAAAAGCCCAGGGAGCAAACAGGTACTGACCCACCCACACACACAGCGATGCAAACACATTATAAGTAGTCAGTAAACAGTACATCAACATAAGACCCTTTACACGTTTTCCACCGACAACAAACACCAGCACTAGGATCATACACTGGATATAAGGATTAATCCAGCCCCATCATGCAAGTAGGCAAGTAGGCCAGCATTGCAAACATTTTCTTATCAAACGGTACAAATACAAACAGAAAAATTGCACCCAACAGATTGCTCCAACACAGTCTGGTCAGGATCTGTCCCTTTTTGATTCTTATTTCAACCTTCTCGAGCCCCACCTTGGTGCACCAAAAAAGGCTGCGGTGGTTTAGGCCCTGCCGGTATCAGAGACCATGTTGCTGTTGTCCCTCCCCCACCCTCGTCCAGTCAGGGTTTGAGTGAGGCACAAACCCTGGGGTTGAAATAAGGAAAAATTTAATACAGCAGTGTAATAAATGACAACCTGAACAACAACAATAACAATGATAACATCAATAAATAGTAATAACAATAAACAAGACAAAAGATATACAGAGAAATACTGCAATGGATACATCCAGCCTGACATGCATGCTTCCCACGACCAAAGCCACAAAGGAAAGTTTCCTGCGCTGCCGTGCCAGACCTGACATCAGCATGGTATGAATAACCCGGCTGGAGATCCCTTCCCACTGCTGGGGAAACTTATCCTTATCCTAGCTGAACCAGGACACATGGATGTACAGATTATGCAAGGTCATGAAACAAACTTGGAAACAAAGCTTTCGTGACTCTAGGACTTGTATAAAACTGGGTAGGTTAGCTTGTAATACACATTATAACACATATGTTGGAGACTTTGTATGCACCTAGATCTATTCTGAATCTCAGACTACATTAAAAAAGGCTGAATAAAATTCTTAATCCCTCTAAACAGTCTAAACATGAGCTTTTTGAGGAAACTTCAGATAGAATGAAGCTTTCTTTTGAATTTTACTATTGTAAAATTCATGTATTGAGAATTCATTATTATAAAATTTCCGTGAATCTACATCTATTTCATTATCCCTCCTAGTACATTTGTAGAATAGGTCTGAAAAAGACACAAGTGTTTATGGAAAATTTCAAGTGGGATATAAGCACCTGTAGGACATAAAATATTATTTATAATGTCATACAATTATCATATACACCATACATTTTATTCATAATACTGACACAGACTGGGAAAGGGTGAGACTTTAAGCATCCAACAGAGGCTGGAAAAAGAACTGCAGCAGAGGGACATATCTTACAAACAACCAAGAGAAGCAATACATGGCATATCCTCATAAACATTTAGCTATGCTGAGTTGCTCTGTCTTTATACTAACATGGTTGAGCAAAAGCCTGTTCTGTATCCTTGGTATCTGTATTAACAGTGTCATCACGGTGCCTGAGCTAGCAGAAGCAGCAGTATCAGAAATGGTGACTTGTTAGTGTGAGTGAAGTGCCACGCAAGTGTAACCATACTGCTGGTTCATGTATGGTCAGTTTGCCAGGGCCAGAAGCCTTACTTTCTCTTCTCTGACATTTTATTAATGAAACAGGAGTTTTAATGTATTTGGGAGGCAGTGAAAGGTATGCAGGCCAGTTGCAATAAAGAAGATATTTAATTATTGAATTAAAATTAGCAACACTGTGATTATTTATCTTCTAAGTATATTTCAATTTGAGGTTGATTAGCCAGTAGTTTCAGATTATTAGCCATGGCATATCAACTGTGCTTAGGACCCTGTTGTTCTGGCTGCTTTTCTGTACAAAGATTAGGGTAATGAGGGCCTACATGAATGTTAACAGTATTTTCCTGGAAATGTTGCTTAGGAAGAAACAGAACGCAACAGAATGCAATGGCTGTACAGATCTAGAAATAGAACCAAGATTAACTGGCTTTCCAAGCCATATGTCCAGCAGACATGATGGTATTTTTGTCCAACTTCTTTGTGCAAGGAGGAGTGTAGGGTAATTACTGGGGATTCTGTTTTGAGCACAATAAAATTAATCTTAGCTATTAATGTCTCAGCCACAGTGATTTCCATCCTATTGTAGAACATGCCAGCTTTCCAATGCTGCCATTAAAAAATATCTGTGCACCTTCACAGTGTGTGTGGTTTCTCATGAATCAAGATTATGTGTTAAATAGAGATCAGTATTTTATATATAGTAAGACTATGTTACACAAATTGAAAGAGGTGTGAGGATAAATGGAGTAATCTATATTGTAGTTATGAACAGTAGCGATGCATTACTACAAATCTGTTCAGGTAGGACTATGTGATGAGTTACAAATTCTTGCACCTTCAGATTGACAGTTTGAGCACAGTTCAATGTGGTAATAAAGGAAGCATTTTTACCACCTGATGGTTGTCTACTGGCCAGTGTGAAGGGAACTCCAACTCCAGTTCCAAGGGTATGTGTATATATCTCACAAATGTATCGCAGGAGGGAGCTAATCAGCATAATCGTAAATACTCTCACTGAAAACAATGCAGCAAATAGATGATACTAGGGTTTGCTCTTCCTGCCTCAGATAATGTAAGCAGTGGAAAAAAAGACAGGATGGTAAGAATCTTCTTTGACCAAGCTAAATGCTACCTTTATGTTGACTGTGCATTGAGCTTGTATCAGAAATAACATGGCCAGAAGGGACAGGGAAGGGATCTTACCCCTGTACTCAGCACTGGTGAGGCCACACCTCGATTCCTGTGTTCAGTTTTGGGCCCCTCACTACAAAAAGGACATTGAATGACTCAAGCGTGTTCAGAGAAGGGCAACGGAGCTGGTGCAGGGTCTGGAGCACAGGTCTGATGGGGAGCGGCTGAGGGAAGTAGGGGGGGTTTAGTCTGGAAAAGAGGAGGCTGAGGGGAGACCTTATGACCCTCTACAACTCCCTGAAAGGAGTGTGCAGAGAGGGGTGGATGAGTCTCTTGAACCAAGTAACAAGTGATAGGACAAGAGGGAATGTCCTCAAGTTGCACCAGGAAAGGTTTAGACTAGATATTAGGAAGCATTTTTTTACAGAACAGGTTGTTAGGCGTTGGAATGGGCTGCCCAGGGAGGTGGCGGAGTCCCCATCCCTGGAGGTGTTCAAGAGTAGGGTCGACATAGAACTGAGGGATATGGTGTAGCTGGGAATTGTCAGTGTTAGGTTAATGGTTGGACTAGATGATCTTCAAGGTCCTTTCCGAACTAGTTGATTCTGTGATTCTGTGATTGAGTTGGCTTGGTACAAGGCTGTTTTGTAACACATATTGCTGTATTAGCATGAAACTCAACCATAAACATCTGTAGATACATAAACCTTCTCTGAGTTAGACCTACTGTGGTGCAGAGAGTAATGATTCTTCACATGTCTTAGACAAGGTCAGAGCAAGTACTGTACCATACATGTGGAACAATTTGCTTCACCCTTGAACCTGGGACCAGATGAAGGTGTGTCAAAGATGACAATAAATCAGTAGTAGAAAATGAGTGAATAGCCAAACAACACAGAAACAGAAATCTCCCTTCCATGAGACTCCTTGCCTTACTTTTCTTGTAAGTTTGAAGTAGTAGGAAGTTTGTTCACATATAGACAAAGTTACAAAAACACAACCTCTCTATCTCCCCTACATGACAGTTGCTTCTCTACCAGGTAGGAAGAGACAGAGGTAGACATTTCTCTTTTGATTTTCTGGAAAGAGTTCAAGCACTGTGTCATGAGATTAAAACAAATGCTCAGACAGATAGAATAAAATGCTCTTGATTACTCCTGATTTTAGTCATCTTAAACCTGACAGCTCTGAGTGATTGAGATTTAATTCCCCTTACCACAGGGTCACCTTAGAGTGGTGAATAGCTCTTTCTGTCCTGCATGGGTCACAGACATCCACATCCAGGGGTGGTCTCTAGCAAAAGTGGCATCACTCCACTGAAACCAAGGTAGAAAAAATAGAAAAGCAGGTTTCAAAAAGAAATGTGTAGTTTCCACAAGAGCACTGGTTTTCCTTAATATACTCCTGCAAATTAGAATTACTACACAGACCCTGTATACTGTTCCTTCTTTGGGGATAATCTTGTCTTCATGAAGGCTCTTCACTGAGATGTCATCTCCCTTGCTATGACTGAACTGCAGGGAAGTACATGCTGACACAGAAACCTGGCAATAATTCCAGCCTGCATTCATGGACCTCTTTCTCCAAGGAAATTAGGGTACAGGAGCAATGCATGGATATTCTGTTCTGAATGTGGATGAAACAAAAAAATGCCCTTGATATGAAGAATTAGGAAGCACTCTAGTATGCAACAACTTTGACACATTCATGAATCTTTGAATCCATTTAGGAGAAAGTTGACCCAGCAGCAGCTGTACAGATAGGAACAAATACTTTCTTCACCTCTTTAACCTAAATAAGATCACAAAATTCACTGCCAAATGGAGACTATTTAAATGCTAATTAGGACAGCAGGTGATTTAATTTCGTCTCTGATTTTTCCTTGAAACAGAAATAGAGTTGCAGCAATACAAGTTTTAATTTTTTTTTTTTTAATAAAGTGCTTGATTTTGTTGTAACTGTTGCTCCTACGCGGTATTGCTGCATTGTGCGAAAATTAACTCAATTACCGAAATTGAGGGAAATTACAGGAAAAAATATTCTCCACATCATTACATCCATGTCATACTAAAGTTAATTTACTGAACCAATGAAAAGTTAAAAGGTACAAGTACTTAAAGTGGTTATAAATCAAACACTTTTCACATACATAGTAATTTTTAATGTTTGTTCTCTCTCTGGTTAATAGTTTAGTAAACTTCAGCTTCTGTGAGAAATATATCATGAAACTGAGGAAATGCACAAATTTTGGTTTTGTAATGGATTTTTGGTGGTATTCTGCATATCAAATGGCACTTTTACAACTTAAATAAAGAGAAAAAATTTTTGCATAGAATAATATAAGATCTAATTGCAGGTTTCCATAATCTTCTCCTTTGTCATGGAAACTCTGTAGACCCAGTAATTATAATGAAGTGCAAAAACTATGTGCTATGAATCAGCAAGGAGTCTTTCATGTCACAGCTTGATCTATTAGTATCCATGTATAGCCCCAATGAATTATGAAGGTTTTGTGTATCTTTCCACAGGAAGAGTGATTGTACTTGTTTGTCTGAATGTAGGAGTAGGACCTAGATCTCTTTCAAAGGGTGTGTTGTTAGTGGTACATAATCAAGTTAGAAGGCTTTTATATGTGGGATCCTACAGAAATTATCCTGAACCTGGTCTTTTTACAAATTTTTATTATTGAGTAGGATGATAGTATATTTATAAAATATGCAGACAAAACTGAGCTGAGCACTATGACAAGTGCTTTTGAATATTTATGGAAACCATAGAATGTGATAAAAAGCAAGGTAATATGCTTAAAAAAAAGAGAAAATACATAGAAAATAAATAGCTAAGCAAGTAGAAATATGGTAAAATAAAATAGATTTTTAAAAGCACCTAAATCTGCTTGGAATATCACTGCAAATATGGCAAATTCTCACTGTACTGGGTCCGGCTGAACTGGAATTGGTTTTCCCCTGTAGCAGCCCTCACGGTGCTGTGGTTTATGCTGGGAGCTGGCAGGGTGTTGATATCACCCTGGTGTTGTGGCTGCTGCTGAGCAGTGCTTACACAGCACCAAGGCTCTTTCTGACATTTCCCCCAGTGGGATGGGGTGGGCAAGATCTTGGGAGGGGACACAGCCAGGACAGCTGACCCGAACCAACCAAAGGGATATTCCATACCATATGACGTCTGCTCAGTATAAAGCTGGGAGAAAGCAGAAAGGGGGTGGGGTCACCCTTGGTCCTCCGAGGCAACCACCTCGCGTTTTGGAGCCCTGCTTCCTGAGAAGGCCCGACATCGCCTGTACATGGGAAGTAGAGAATAAATCTGTTTGCTTTGCTTCCACGCGTGGACCTTTCCTTCGCTTTGCTTATATTAAAACTGCTTTGTTTCACCCACAAGGTTAAGTTTGTCTTCTTTCTCCTCTTTACCCTGTTGAGAAAACAAGGGGAAAGGTTGGGGGGTGGGGGGGAAGTGATAGAGCAACTTGGTGGATACCTGGCATTTAGCCAGAGTCAAACCATCACAGTCTATTCTGGCGCCCAACGTGGGGCAAAACAACGGCAGTTTTATATTAAATGTGCTGTAGCTATAGTAGTTATTAAGCAACAAGATCTTGTGCTGGTCACGGGCTTGTTTATTGCTCTGCTTATCTTTATTTTTGTTAAGCTCGGGAATATGCTGCAAGGAATCGGGAACATCATGAGTGGTTTTATTTTGCAGTCTCCTGAGGTACTTAGTCATCCTTATGTTAGCTAATTGATACTCTTTATTAATGCTGTTGGCCTGTTGTGGGTTGTGTGGAGCTCGGTATGCTTTTGGTGTAAGAGAATGCAAATTTTGAGTGAATCGGTGCCAAAATGTGCTCTGAGGTGGCCTGTTCCTGGGTGGCAGGGAGAGTGGAAGGAGTTGGGCAGATTCCTAGGACGGTTATCACCTCCTGTAGCCTGGGACCTCACCCCTGAACAGGCAAGCAACCCCACAAAATTGACACATCACCTGATAGAGGGGTGTCTTGCCTATCCCAATGAGAATCAGCAACTTCTGTCACTTTACTGGGGCCTGGCCTGTGCTTACCGAGCTGCAGTTCAGCACTCTCAAAGGACTGTGGTTGACATGGGAACCCAAACAATAACAACAGCAACAGAGATTGCCCCAGTAGTAAAAAAGAAACAATGGACAAGGAGAACAACAGGCCCATATCCTCGATTAACAAGGGAGGAGAAAGAGGAGGAAGAAGCTGGTCCTTCAGAAAAGGTATCAGAAGAGGGAATAACAGAACTGAAACAGGAGGCACAAACTACCTGGTCCCTGAAGTCATCAGAACTGCGAGATCTGCGGAAAGACTATTGCCACCAGCCGGGTGAGCGGATCGCTGCCTGGCTGCTGCGATGCTGGGATAATAGGGCAGATGCTCAACAACTGGAAGGTAAGGAAGCCCAACAGCTGGGTTCCCTTGCTAGAAATCGAGGAATTGAAAGGGGAATTGGAAAAGAGACAGCAATTTGCAGTCTGTGGAGACGGCTCCTTTCAAGTGTTAAAGCAAGGTATCCTTTCAAGGAAGATCTTATGGACAACACCCCAGGGAAGTGGACTACTGCAGATGAAGGTGTCCAGTACCTGAGAGAATTATCAGTGATGGAAGTCATCTATGGTGATCCAGATAATGATGAAGCCCCTAAAAATCCCGAGGATGTCCCATGCACACGGGCCATGTGGAGGAAGGTGATTAAAGGTGCGCCATCCTCGTATTCGGCCGGCTTGGCCACGATGTACTACCCAGAAATGGATGCAGGAGAAGGACTAAGATGTACGGCAACTGTGGAGGCAGTCTCTTCCTGGCTTCAGAACTTTGAAGACAGTCTTGGTACTTCCTCATTTCTACGGGCGAGTGCCCTAGATGTTAGGAGCTCCCCAAGAAATCATTTCTCTTCTGTCCCAGTCAGGGGGAAAGGGAAGCCAAGGCGCATGACACGTGGCAAACTCTGGTTCTTCCTGCGCGACCAGGGGGAGGACATGAGGAAGTGGGATGGTCAACCCACCTTTAAGTTGGAAGCATGTGTACATGAATTGCGAGGAAAAACCCCTGCCAGGAAGAAGACATCCAAGAAGGTTGTTAATATAGCTGGTGTAAAACCACAAGAAAGTAACCAGTGATCTCCCAGATACAGGAAGACTGAGATCACCTCCCTTGACCCTGAAGAAGGAACCTCCGGCCTGGCATGGCAAGAGTCAGACAGTGAATACTCCGAAAAAGAACGGGAATAAAGGGCCCCTGCCTCCAGCCAAGAGGAGGAAAGGGATGATCGGGTGTATTGGACAGTGTGGATTTGATGGCCTGGCACATCAAATCCAGGCTTTAATCGAAACCGGGGCACAGTGTGTGCTAATGCCGTCAAGTTATAGAGGGGCAGAACCTATCTGGATCTCAGGAGTGACAGGGGGCTGTCAAGAACTATCAGTATCGGAGGCCGAGGTTAGCTTGACTGGGACAAGTGCGAAAAACATCCCATTGTAACTGGCCCAGAAGCCCCTTGCATCTTGGGCATTGACTATCTCAAGAGGGGATACTTCAAAGACCCAAAAGGATACCGATGGGCTTTTGGTGTGGCCAGTGTGAATACAGAAAAGGTAAAACAGTTGTCTAATCTGCCTGGCCTCTCAGAAGATCCTTTTGTTGTGGGACTGTTGCAAGTTGAAGAACAACAGGTGCCAATTGCTATGAGGACCGTGCACTGACGGCAGTATCGTACAAACCGAGACTCTCTGGCTCCCATCCAAGAACTGACTCATCAACTGGAGAACCAAGGTGTCATCAGTAAGACACATTCACCTTTTAATAGCCCAATATGGCCGTTGCGAAAGTCTGACAGAGGGTGGATGTTAACAGTAGACTATCATGGCCTGAATGAAGTGACACCACCACTGAGTGCTGCTGTACCAGATATGTTAGAGCTCCAATATGAACTGGAGTCAAAGGCAGCCAAGTGGTACACCACAATCGACATTGCCAATGCATTCTTTTCAATTCCTTTGGCAGAAGAGTGCAGGCCACAGTTTGCTTTCACGTGGAGGGGTGTCCAATATACCTGGAATCGACTGCCCCAGGGGTGGAAGCACAGCCTCACTATTTGTCATGGACTAATTCAAACTGCACTGGAAAAGGGTGATGCCCCTTAACATCTACAATACATTGATGACATCATTGTGTGGGGCAATGAGGCAGAAGAAGTGTTCAAGAAAGGACAAAGAGTAATTGAGATTCTTCTGAGAGCTGGGTTTGCCATAAAGAAAAGCAAGGTCAAGGGACCAGCACAAGAAATTCAGTTCTTGGGAATAAAATGGCAAGATGGACGCCGTCATGTGCCATTGGATGTTGTCAACAAGATAGCAACTATGTCTCCACCAACTAACAAGAAGGAAACACAAGCTTTCCTAGGACTTGTGGGATTTTGGAGGATGCATATTCCAGGTTACCGTCAGCTTGTGAGCCCTCTCTATCAAGTGACCCGAAAGAAGAACAATTTTCAGTGGGGTCCTGAGCAGCAACAAGCCTTTGAGCACATCAAACAAGAGATAGCTCGGGCAGTAGCTCTTGGGCCTGTTCGGACAGGACCAGCTGTGCAAAATATACCTTATACATCAACTGGGGAGCACGGACTCACATGGAGCCTCTGGCAGAAGATACCAGGTGAAACTCGAGGTCGACCATTAGGATTTTGGAGCCGGGGATATCGAGGATCAGAATCCCACTACACTCCAACTGAAAAGGAGATACTGGTAGCATATGAGGGGATCCAAGCTGCTTCAGAAGTTGTTGGTACAGAAGCACAGCTCCTCTTGGCACCACGGTTGCCTGTATTACATTGGATGTTCAAAGGAAACATCCCTTCCACACACCATGCAACCAGTGCTACCTGGAGTAAATGGGTAGCGTTAATCATGGAACGGGCTCAACTGGGGAAACCCAACCATCCAGGGATCCTGGAAGAGATCATGGACTGGCCAGAAGGTAGAGATTTTGGAGTGTGGCCTGAGGAGGTGGCTCGTGCCCAAGAGGCACCGCCATATAACGAGTTACCAGAAGGTGAGAGGCGTTATGCTCTCTTTACTGATGGATCCTGTTGTGTGGTAGGAAGCCATCGGAAGTGGAAAGCTGCTGTGTGGAGTCCCACAAGAGAAGTCGTTGAGGCCACTGAAGGAGAAGGAGAGTCAAGTCAGTTTGCAGAAGTAAAAACAATCCAACTAGCCCTAAAGATTGCTGAACGGGAGAAGTGGCCAGTACTATATCTCTACACGGACTCCTGGATGGTGGCTAACGCCCTGTAGGGGTGGCTACAGGAGTGGAAGAAGACCAATTGGCAGCGCAGAGGTAAACCCATCTGGGCTGCTGCATTGTGGCAGGACATTGCTGCCCGAGTGGAAAACGTGGCTCTAAAGGTGCGTCATGTAGATGCTCATGTGCCCAAAAGGCGTGCCACTGAAGAACATCAAAACAATGAGCAAGCAGACAAAGCTGCCAAAATTGAAGTAGCTCGGCTGGACCTGGACTGGGAGCGTAAGGGTGAGCTGTTTGTAGCTCTATGGGCCCATGAAACGTCAGGGCATCTTGGCAGAGATGCAACGTACAGATGGGCTCGTGATCGAGGGGTGGACCTGACCATGGAGGCCATCTCGCAGGTCACTCACGAATGTGAAACATGTGCTGCAATCAAGCGAGCCACACGAGTAAAGTCTCCCTGGAACAGAGGGCGATGGCTGAGTTTTCAATACGGTGAGGCCTGACAGATTGACTATATTGGACCACTGCCATGAACACGCCAAGGCAAGCGCTACATACTCACCATGGTAGAAGCAACTATGGGTTGGCTAGAAACGTGCCCTGTAAATCATGCCACTGCCCAAAATACCATCTTAGGTCTTGAAAGGCAAATTTTATGGTGGCATGGTACTCCTGAAAGAATCAAATCAGACAACGGGACCCATTTTTGAAATTATCTTATAAACTCCTGGGCAAAGAAACATGGCATTGAGTGGGTGTATCACATCCCTTATTACCCACAAGCATCTGAAAATACTGAAAGATATAATGGGCTGTTGAAGACTGTGTTGAGAGCATTGGACAATGGGGGATGGAAGCACTGGGATATAAATTTACCAGAAGCCACTTGGCTAATTAATACCAGAGGATCTGTTAACCGTCCTGGTCCTGCCCAAACAAACCCCCTTCATACTGTGGGAGGAGATAAGGTCCCCGTAGTACACACAGGGAAATGGCTGGGGAAGGCAGTGTGGATTGCTCCTCCCTTGGGAAAAGGCAAGCCCATTCGTGGGATTGTCTTTGCTCAGGGACCTGGATGTACTTGGTGGGTAATACAGGAGGATGGGACTACTCAGTGTGTGCCTCAAGAACATTTAACCTTGGGGGGAAAGTAATCTGTGGGATGAGTTGTATGTTGCAGGAAGTGGTGGAGGAAGTAGGAACGACAAAGAGTGAACCAGATATGTTCAGTGACGACCCAAACCTAGCCGGTGCTGGAGTCCAACAGTCAAACATACTTCTGTCCTGAACATCTATCTTGACAGATGGAAGCCAAGTCACTGAACATCTGAAGGAGTGAAGAAAGCTTATGGTATAGATAAATGAATATTGTGTGGGACCTGGGCACAACGTAAATGGTATGGAATAAGGGGTGGAGACTGTACTGGGTCTGGCTGAACTGAAATTGGTTTTCCCCTGTAGCAGCCCTCACGGTGCTGTGGTTTATGCTGGGAGCTGGCAGGGTGTTGATAGCACCCTGGTGTTGTGGCTACTGCTGAGCAGTGCTTACACAGCACCAAGGCTCTTTCTGATATTTTCCCCAGTGGGATGGGGTGGGCAAGATCTTGGGAGGGGATACAGCCAGGACAGCTGACCCAAACCGACCAAAGGGATATTCCATACCATATGACGTCTGCTCAGTATAAAGCTGGGAGAAAGCAGGAAGGGGGTGGGGTCACCCTTGGTCCTCCGAGGCAACCACTAAGCGTTTTGGAGCCCTGCTCCTGAGAAGGCCCGACATCGCCTGTCCATGGGAAGTAGAGAATAAATCTGCTTGCTTTTGCTTCCACGCACGGACCTTTGCTTTGCTTTGCTTATATTAAAACTGCTTTTGTTTCACCCACAAGGGTTAGTTTATCTTCTTTCTCCTCTGTACCCTGTTGAGAAAACAAGGGGAAAGTTGGGGGGGGGGGGGGGGAAGTGATAGAGCGACTTGGTGGATACCTGGCATTTAGCCAGAGTCAAACCATCACATTCACATAAAACAAGAACATTTTATGTATGACAACAGAATAGGTATGTCACTCTCCAGACTTCTGCTAAGATCTCAATGAGAATAGTGCTCCCAAAGGAAGATACCAAAAAAACCCCCAACAAAATCTGTTTAAATCCTTTTGAAAACAACAAGGAGATAAAAAAAGTAAAAGAAATTCCCTATTAGGAACAGTTGGACATGTTGTTTTTTCAAGGGAATACAAGCTTCTGGAGGACATGACAACAGGTTTCCAATATGAAATGTTATTCAGAAACAGGAGGTGAACAGTTGCTCAACTAGAGAAAACAAGCTTTATTTGAGACAGAGAAGGCTGAACAAGAGATCTGTCTCAGCCCTACATTTCTGCAAATTCATCTGAGTAAAACTATCATGCTGACTAATGCTGTCATACAACTTGCTATATTCTCATTCTGCTGACATCCATCTACTATCTCTTATTTCCTATTCAGATTCCAAGCATTTGCCAGTATTGCAAACATTTTGTGGGCACCTTCAGTGTCTGTACGTACTCTTACAGGGGAGTCTTGGTCTGTTGGTGATTCCCAGTACACAAATTAATTATAATAGCAGTTATTGTGCTATCCCTACAAGATAGTTCCTGAAAAGAGTGCAGAAACTCTTATCAATGAAGAAAAACAAGGAACTGTGAGCAAAATAATTGAGTTTAGTTACATTTTATGCAGGTTTTGCTACAAGTTGATATGAGAATATGAAATAAGAGAAATTTTAAAGTTCTAATTATAATTGTTTTATTTCATAAAGGATTGATCATGTAATGGAAGTTGCAGTATGCAGAAAGCATTATTCTGGAGCACCAGAGTGGAGTTGTAGTCTAGACCTATGCAATCAAGAATGTTGTTTTCACTAAAAATGTCAGATATGAAGCATTCAGTAGCTGTTTCAATTTTTTCATAGATTTACTAAGACAAAATATTCTGTTTCAGTGATATGTTTTGACTCAGAGACACCAATAAGATATCATTTTAATTACACAAATGTTGTGTAATTATCAGTAATATAATGTATTTTTTATCCTCATGGGGTTAAAAATAAGAAAAAACATATATATATATATGTATGTGTATATATATATATACTTTATTATTAAGATTCTAGGCCTACCTTTAGATAACTGAGTTATAATTTCATCTCACTCCCAAGAAGAGGAGAGATAAAAATAAGTCTATTCCTACAAATAACAATAGTCAGAAAGAAAAATTGCCACTTGTCTCTGAAACCATGAAATTGTGTCTTTGAAGTCACAGAAAGAGGAAAAGTTGGTCCTGTCTGTGACAGCAAGTACACATGCACGTGTTGTCCATCACACATGGCCTTGTCCTTACAAAGCAATCACTTATTCCTTTGTGATTCGATGGAAACCTCACAATAAAAAAACTTAATTAACATGAAGTTTTTTTTCTCCTCTGGCTCTCATTTGGGTTATATTGTTGCATTCTTCTGGCACATTTTTCAGTAATTGCTTGTAACATGGCCATGTAAAGTACTAGTTTGTTTTACATCACTACTACAAACTAGTGTTGTCTTGACAACTAATAATGATTCTACAAGTTATAAAAATTCTTACCAAAAGTTAAATTATTATAAGAACTATTTTGGGTGAACAGTCTGTGAACAGGTGAATCTTTAGAAGCTGATGTCCTCAGTGGGAAGGAAAACAGAAAGAAGGATGTCTCTTTCAAACTGGAGGAGAATTATTTATTAGGAAACTGTATTTCCAGACTTTGTGCCAAAGAGCTGTGGGTCTTTAATAAACTACAGTTGTAGAGATATCCTGTCCTTTCAGTGCCACAGTCAGTAATTCAAATGTGCCTGTAACTCAGAGATGATAGCTGCCCTGACAGCTGGAGATAGGGTGACAAATAACTCTTCCAGTTGAGACACTGACATAATTGAAATGTGCTGCCAGGGGAGAACAAAAGATAGAGCATGGATAAGCAGCAGCAAAATCCACGTGAAGGGTGAAGTCCTCCACTGCTCTGCTTTTACTAGCACAGCAGTTTCAGACTGTTCAGGTCAGCTATGATAATTGTGATCCCCTAATGGGATTGCCATCACACTGGAAACAGAGTGGATTAATCTTTCATTAAACATTTAAAAGCTTACAAACTAGCTGTAGAAGGTGAAATGTGAAAACATCATAGATGTTCTAAAGTTTACAGGAACATCATGCTTTGTATCTTTCATGACAATATCTCAAGAAAGTATAACTGAAATGCTATTTTAAGATTCTATTTCTCTTAAGTAATCTTAAGATTTTTCATCAAAATATTTTTCCACTGTATTTGTTCAGCCAACTGGGATGCAAATGGTTTTGTACAGTGGACAAGACCTGGCACTGAAAACCAGATCTGTAAGAGGCCTTTACCTCATTTTCATGGGTGACTAAGCATACTCTTTGTAAGTTTTTTATATCCTTGTACCTTCATGCAGTAGCAGAGTAAATATTTCCATTTTTCTAGTAAGTATTATGGGATACAAAACACACGACTAATCGGTATGTACCTGACCTTATGATGTTTGGGAAGGGGCTTTAGGGATTTTAAGAGCAAAATGTGTTTTAACACAATCATACAGCATTGCAAATTGCACGTCTTTAAACATAGAAAAGAATGTCTTTAAGCCTCAGTTTTCCCATATGGAAAATGATAGGTATAGAGAATTTATGCCTTACACGTGGAAATCATAATAGTTCTATTTGTAAAATATTATACAAAGCAGAATTCTGTGCCACATCAGAAATGTCTACACTGGGAATATAATTAATGTCTTTTTCAATATGAGAAGAGTAGGATTTTATAAGAATCTCCTCAGGAAGAACATAACCTAGTAAATGAAAACTAAGAATATTTGCAGAGGAACTATTCATCCACTCTTTTTTTCCTCTTTGTTCTCTGGAATTCAAGACAGTGAGATTTTACATCTCACTACCTTGAAGGCAAACTTGGGATTGCCAATGTTTTTCTTCTCTTTTTGGCCATTCATGGTCATCCTTCATTAGCCTGACAAAGAGTACATGGATAGAAATTCCATACCCTTCACCCCAATTATATAGAAAAATGCATTTTCATGTTATGGGGATGACAAAGTACTAAGTGATCCAAAGCCTCTGCCTAAGGACCAACAAGAATAGAGCTAATACTTTTGCTCTGATTGGAAGACAACTACAGCTGCATATAGAGCTAATGTGTTGAGAGGAGAGTGGCTGGAACCAGGTGGGAGGAATTAGGAATTCCCCCAGGGCACTTAAAGAGGTTTATGCTTGGAAAAGGGTTGGTTTTAAATTACTATGTGCTTTGGGGTGAGGGAAATGCCATATAGGGTGAAGAAAGAAACAGGATGCTTAGGAAGAGAGTATAAATGCCTCTTTCAACATCATATTCTTTCTGCAAAAAATAATTTAAAATGAGTATAGGGATACATTGAATGTTCTAGAATAGTTAGTGGAAAGGTTCTCTGTTTGTCCTTGTACTTTTAAGGGGCCTTTTTCACTTCCATGTGGCAGTGGAGCTTCACTAGCTCTAGGCAATCATTGCTGCCTGTAAGAGCTCTAGCTTGTATGTTCTTCTTGAGATGCTCAAGTTGCAATTACCTGCATTTCTGTTCATATGTACACAGACCGATGAGTTGCACTGTTAGATAATGAGACAGGAATATAGACATGCTAGCATAATTTTTTTCTAGCAAGGTAATAACTGTAGCATCATAGGACGATCTAAGTTGTATATTTGTAACTTCAAAAATGTGCCAATAGTCAAAATTAACAAGATTCAAATATGTTTAGTTTCGTAGGCAAAGAGATTTTATCCCTTTACAAGCCTTGATCGTTATTGGGATGGCAAAAATGAGTATGGGTGAATGGATCAGTTTGTTCTAACATCTTTACATCAAGCTATCATTCAAATTGCTGACAGGAGCAAAGGTATATTGTTCACAGCATCAGAGTTGAGATTAGAGGGCATACTTGATTTTGTTATACTTCTACAATTCTCTACATCTTCATTTTAAACTGCAGCTATAACTGCTGAAGCTAAATTGTCCCAAACAAAAATGAATCCTTTAAATAGACGATGCAAGACAGACAGAATAAGGAGACAGCAATATAATCCTTCACCTGTTGGAGCCCTCTTGGTTTCTATCTCTCCTCTACTGCAGCAGGTCTTTTACCTCAATACATGTCAAAGCAAACTTAACTAGCACTTTGTGCTTGTTGGCAAATCCCAAACCTGGAACACCTTTCTGACAAGTTTGTTGGCAAGAAAAAAGTTGTTGGATATTTTAGGGGCTTGTGTGAGAGATTTATCTTCTCCTTTTATATGACACATGCACAAGTAATGGTAAAAAACAGAAAATCATTGCCGAGCTGCACAAAAGATTTCACAATTTGCCCACCATATCTTACCTTAATCAAGATAAATCAAAGAATAGAGACATTCTATGGAAATATCTCCCTATGGAAATCCTAAGCATTTAAAATGCACCAAAAAAAAAAAAAAAGGTAACAGATTTTGCAAAAATCTAGAATAATTTTACTAATGTGAAAGGAGATAAATTTAATTATTAAATTTAAAGATCGAAGAATTTTAACTAAAGGTAGAATCTAGTCTTCTAAACTCAGCATCTGCTTCACTTAGAAGTAAATAAGCTAAGTGTCTCAAATTCTCTTTCTCCTTTCTATCTCCCACCTGGCCTTTGATTTAACTGATTAAAGATGATCGAAAATAGGTTTAAAAAAATTGCAAATGTTCATCTTCCTTTTTGTCTATAACGACATTTGAATATCTAACTTCTCCCTGAAAGGCATCTTTACAAGGATGAGCTATCAAGATACTTTCAATAGCTCAAATAGACCAGTAATCTTCTAAATACAGGTCTGGAAGCACAACTAATGAAGTAAATAAAGGTTAGTGTGAAGCAGTTCAGAAATATCTAGGGAATGGGAAGTGAATAACGTTTGTTCTGCACCTGTTGTAGGTATGCAAATTTTCCATGAGCCACTGGAGGCCTAGCGCCGGGAGGTGTCCTCAATAATGAAACAGAAGTTAGTGTTTATACCAACATCAAAGAAAGACAGTTTTCTAGGCTTATCTGATGTTTAATAAACATACTTGAGGACATTGATATTGTGCAAGATTATTCTGAGCCTTAAGATTCAAGACCCTCAGATACTGTTAATATGTGGTTGTGACACTATATAATGATATGAAAAAGGGAAAGTTATCCAACATTGATGAAATGTCAGCAGCTGAAACATTTTTGTACTGAATGGGCATCAGTCACTAAAGAAAAGTGAATCCATAAGTGCCTAGTTATTAATTTGCAGTAGGTATAAATAAGCGTACATCTAGATTTCAGTTTTGTATAGGATATGGAAGAGATGTACAGTAATCATACCCTAAAATACCTACCTTAAGCATAAATGATGCCATTAGTGAGTTCTGTGGATAATCCTACTGTCTCTTTAAGCAAATTTAAAGCTAAAATCTGTGATAAATGTTGATAGTCCCATGACATTAGAGCATCTCATTTACTCTAAAGATTTTAGCGGAGGAAAGAATTTAGTAGATGCAAATTATTTTTCATATCAAGTCCTAAAATTATAGAAGCAAACAATAAAATGGACCTTAACTTTTAAGGATGTCTACTATAAGTCTATTTACTCTATGAAAGCTCAATACAAAGCCCACTGAAGTAGATTAAGAGATAGTCAGAATATAAATCCACAAGCCACAAAGGTTTTTGAATGGTATTTCTATTCTTCTGGTCTTAGAACTGATTCAAAACTGTATTTGAGTAGATTACCAAAAAAAAAAAAAAAAACAAAAACAACAAAAAAAACCAACACCAACCCAAAACCACAAAAACAAAACAAAACAAAAAAACACACACAAAAAAAACCCACACAAAAACCAAAACCAAAAAACACAAACAAACAAAAAAAACCCACCCCAAAACAATCAATGTCTGACCAGCTTGAATTCTTTTGGTTCACAGTATGTCCATTAACAGATAAATTTTCATAGCTTATTCAGTATTTGAATATAGTGAGAATATTTTCCTTGTATTTTGTTTTGAGGATAATTCATTGTATCTACTTGACACCATACCTAGAGTGACAGTTTACTGTGATAGCTACATGAATCTTCTTTGATTGGATTAACATAACTGATAAGCAAGCAGATGTATAGCTGAACTGTGTAACATGAGACTGTGCTGTCTCTGTCCACTTCAAATTGTTCTGGTGGTGTTCAGGAGAGAAAAACTTAAACTGAAATATTTCTTCTCCAAAACTGTGCATAGAAATGGATATTAATGTTTACCTGGTATATACAGAAAAATAGGATTATTCACTCTGATAAAAAAAAGAATGTTACACCATCTGAAATATTCAAAGCAAAGGATATCTGAACAGGCCATCCCATCACAAATTATGAATCTGAAAAAGTAGCTTACATATTTGGTATCAAATTGTTCTAAAAGAATTGGATCAATATAAAGTTACCAAGGCCAGAAATCCAGATGGTGTTGATTTCAGCCAACTAAAATTAGCTTCACTGTCTCACTTATCTACTCCTGTTGTTCTATATGAATTTATGGAGAACTGGATAACAGCCAAAGTCATACCCCATTCCTTACAGTTGTGACTCCATTTTTTCCAGTTAAAGGATATTATAGTAGAAGATCTTTTTTATCCAAAGTATATAAGAAATTTGATTTAGTATATCTACTTGTTAATCAGTTTTCAGAATAGAAATATTCAATTTTTGCTTTATCAATCAAAATCTCAGATACTTTAACAGAATAACTAATGACCTTTTAATTCCCCTCTGAATACATCAGCCTTGAAGATATCAGATATGATTAATTCTCCTTTATATCTCACTCTATATTTTAGTGTCCCAGTACGCTAAGATATATTATCAGCAAGGTTTGTTATATAAATTACATGCCATAGCAAGTTGCAACTAAAATTCCTGCAGTATTTTATTAATAGATTAATAAGTAAAAGTAAAATATGTTGCTGTCTTATATACAAATAGTGTGCCACTACCATGTGGTGATACAGTATGCATCTATGATACGATATATGTGAAAGATAAATAGGAAACTGTCTCTAAAAAAAAAAAAAAAAAAAAAAAAGCTTACAGATGTTAAATAAAATACATTCCCAAATGAAATTGTCCATATCTTCAATTAATCTGAGGAGATGTGACAGTTAATATTGCCCACTGGTTACTGGTGTACAATTCAGGTTTTAAGGCCTCTAGCAAGGAAGTTGAAAGACACATTTGAAGCACAGTGATCATGGAACATACAGGTCTATATTTATTTCCAGCTGTACTAGGTCAGAATAAAAGACAAAAAGGCAGTACTGAAAAAGCTTGAAGTTCAAAGTGCAAGTATGTTGACTCAGAAAGGTTATTGTCAGCTAATCTATATGTTTCTCCATTGCAATCCAAACTGTAGTTTGTTAGAAAAGTATTTCTCAATACTACTCACACCTCATCTTAAGCAATATCACAGCTAGATAAAAATGAGGAGAGTTTTGTCAGAGTGTCCTCTGGAAGCCTCCTGACAATGAGCAAGCCTGCTAGCAAGGAGAAGAAAGAATGTGTAGTCTTTAGTTTGTTTTGTTTTCTATGGAAAAAAATATTTTTTATATACTCTAACACAGAGCATTCACAACAGTTTTGTTTTGAGGGAAGGACTTAAAAAGTTGTTGACTTGTAATTTCTGAGTTAAAGTTGTCCAAAAACTTCTGAATGGTAAAGGAGAGGCACTTCAATTAAAGCTTGATGTAAATGGACAAAATATCACCAGTTTTATTTTGACATGAAAAGAGAAAAAGTAAACCCTCCAAACTGTCATTAAAAATACAGACCGACTAAATGCATTAGTCACAGCTATATACATTAGGCTTAAATTGCAAAGTTGATGTAACTTCTAGGCAATAGTGAAGTTCACTCATTTGGTTCCACCTCATACCACATTTATATTGCCTTCATGTTCTGTGCGTACATCTGTTTTATTGTTCTGTAAATTCAACTTAGAAAGTGATACAAAATCCAGGATGAGCTTGAGGTGCAAAAATCAATTTGTGAAGGCAATTCTTTTAACAAGTATTACAATCTGATATGACCAATTACCTTCACATCTATTCTTTAAGTTAGAAATTCAAACCATAAACTCCATGTACCATAGGAGATTACACTGTAATATAAAAGCTGATGCTGAAGTAGTAACTCAGGTCAAGACTGTAAAAGAGATGTGGTATGTCACTAGATCTGTCCATGAAAAATATTTTAAATTAACACAACATTTCAGACCCAGCGCAGAGAGTACAGGGAAAAGTGAAGAAGCAAAACATATACATAACTAGGTTCATTTGAAGCTGAAATGAGAGGGGCATAATCCTCCACCTTCATCACTGTTTTTCAATTTATAAGATTTTTCTCTGCATTAGAAAGTGATTACAAATGAATTTCTAAAACTAGTGCCTCTTGCAGTTCATTCCTCTGCATTCCCTGAGTGCACAGTTGACACATAGTGGCAAATATTATCCTCTGTTACACTTCAGTGGATCTTCTGTCTGTTTCCCCCAGCGCCCAATTTACAGTGGAGAAGTAGCTAATAGCAATCGCCTTCCTCCAAGTGCTCTGTTTATCATTTCCCTGTTTCTATGCTTGATAGCTTCCCTGTGAGGAGGCGCAAGGTATTTCCATCTTCTTTCATGTATATTTTCCTGCTATTTCATTATCATCTGCTAAAAAATAATGCAGTAAATACTTAAATGTATTGTCTGGGATACACAACTGAGTCTACGAGTGTCTACGAGCACAGAACTGAGAATGTGCTGAGATCGCTGCATATGCAGCAACTGTGTTATTGCTTCAATGTTAGCTTGTCCTTTCCCAGGTCTGTTTTGCTGTCTTCATGCATCTTGGCACCACGGTTCTAGTTTGGCAGAGGCCTTCTCTTTTAATTATTGCCTTTTTGAAATATTTGTCCCTTTATGAAGGAATTAAGGATTCTTGCTCTCTCTCACCATTAGGGCTGTGTGTCCCCACTTGCTTCAGTCCCCACTTGCCATTCGCACAGAGGCAATTACACACACACCTCTGACAAAATTAACTCTTCTCCTCAAGTAAAAGATTTGGCTTTATCAAGCAAGGAAATTCACTTTAAATCCTCATACTTTTTATCACCAGACAAGCATGGGCACAAAGAGCACTCACAATAGCCGATTCTCAGTTCTTCCCAGGACCTGCTCTCAGGGGGCAGGAGGAAGGTCTCATCTCCAAACCAATTCAATCTTTTTCATGTAGAGTGATAATCTTACTCAGGTTTTCTTTAGTTGAAAGTCTTACTTTTCTCCATTTGCTTTCAGTCAGCTTTCATGGTGAGGAATTACTTTTCTCATTATAATCACTGGCTTTTCTTCATAAGATATTGCAGAGCTCAGAAATGACTTTCAGTGTGCTCTTCCCCTGCTTTACCAATCAGTTGGCATGGTGACACAACAGCTGCTACAAATCATAGGAAAGATGCTTAACGGGTACATTTTAGAAAAAAGGTCATGCTGAAGAAACCACTAAATTTACAATCATAGCACTTGTTCTTTGGGTGGCGGTGCTCTTAATGGCTGTACCTAGGGGGAAAAATATTTTGAAAGTGTAACTAATATGTGAACAAGCTTATGTTGAGAAACAAGCTATGATGTGATCTGAAGCATTTACATTCTGTGCATGAGGTGATTCTTGGTTTCATATCAGAGATGGAGCCCACACAGGTCGGCATCACGCAGATCCAGGGACACTAAGGTGCAGCTGAAGATGCTGCTTCAGCTTTGAACTCCTTTGCCCCTCCATACAGTCATGACAACTCCAGCACTCAAATCTGTGAAAGTTTAGAGTTAAACCCGTCATGTAAGACTGTAATACTCACTCTTTCTAGGGCTGTTGCAGTTCTGGAAATCACTAGATGACAATATAATGAATTAAGCTGTAATGCCTGTGACAAACCTGTATGTCAGAATCAGAGTTAGACCCCCTCTCTTCCTCCCATCCTGCTCAGAAGAAGATGGAGATGGGCCAAAAAACACTGCCAATGTTTTCTACTACTGCCTTTTTTGGATTGCTTTGGATTTAAGGATGGTATTTTTAGCAGATAATTGCCTTATCAGACCTTGTAACATGCCTTATCAGACCTTCTATCATTTGGAACAGTCCTATGTGCCCTTCCTTTGAAGATCACTTCTCATACATCCCCCAGGTCCCATTTGGAAATTCCCAGTGGCACCTTGGGATCAGAGCCAATTGTATTAATTCCTTTTACTAGATTTTTTTTTTGTCCCCTAGTATCCTGCTTTTTCAGACTGCCACTTATTTCCTGATTAGTGCTAACAGCATCAAACAGGTCTAACAGATCTTTTCCCCAGGCACCCCTCTTCCCTTGATAGCAGATATTTCTCTAAAAAGTGGCTTATGGACCATTTGGATCTGTCACAAAGACAAATCTTTAAAAACTAAACTGAAATTCTTGACACGTGTTTTTGAAAAGAGGCAAGTGACTCTTCTTAAAATGACTAATACTCCTTTAATTGGTGGTGTGCTTGAATTTGATCCTGGATGTTCAAGTTTTTTGCTTCAAATGCACTTTTTGCAGATGAACAGCATTCCCATTAAAATGAGGTTTTCAATTGAAATGCTGACATAGTGTAACAGAAAAACTAGTGCATTGAAATTATGCACGATTTAAGAAACAGAAAAGCAAGCAAGAACTGAAAAACTCAAGTTATTCAGGTAGGTTATATTATTTCGTACCAACTGTGTTCTTATGATTGTGACAGTCTCCTTCTGCAGTGATGAGATGAGGATGGTGTTAGCTTACGTTTTTTGGAAATGTTATGTCAGATAGAAGGGAGTGTGTTTCTAAGTTCAGTGACTTAGCAAATCAGCGAGTATTAAATTAGACAACCATGCTATTCTTCAGCATAACTGAAAGTTTCAATCCTGACCTTCCTCTCACATCCTTAACTTCTTTCATTTTTAACCAGTGAATCAATTTGGTATTTATAACAGCAATATTTCATGCTTTCTAGGAGTAGACTGAAATGCATTTCAAGGAAGGACTGATTTTATAAAAAGGGGAGCTACAAGTAAGTGAAGTGACCAAGGCTATTCAGGAGACAACTGGCACACACAGAAATGGACGGAGGTCTCCCATACCTGTTTGTAATACCCTCCTAGCTAGGACTTAATTTTTATTTTAACTCATAAATGTTAAGATGGTAAAAGTGCTCATATATATAGAATTTAACTTTCACTGCTGATATATATGGTATGTGTGCATACACATATTCTTGGCATGTTATATATATATTCATACATATTCTTAGATGACAAAGTTAACTAAATAACTCTTTCTGAAAAGGGATTTTTCTCTCCTTCTCCTTTCTTTCCTTCCTCTAAAAAGTACTATAACTGGAAAGACCATCTAATAATTCCACCATTGCTAATGCTGATTCAACAATGAAAAATGAATATTTGCAAAATATGAATATATGTAAAATGTGTTTGAAATGCTGGGGTTTCAACCCCAAGCCCCAAATTAAGGTTGACATATGGATGATTCCCACAGTCCTTTACAAAAGGGGTGGGGGGTGGGGGGGTGAGTTTGCCTTTAAGCTTCCCTCCAGGGTGCGGCCTTGCAGGGAGAGCCATTGGGTAAATTAGCCCCAGGTGTCCCCCATTCAGTAAGCAAAGGTCAGGTGTCCCACTTAGGGATAAAAGCTGGGACCACTTGCAGGAAGGGGGAGTGTCTGTCTGGTGTATGCACTTTGCAGATTTTCCTGTTGGAGAAGGTGCTCCTGCCTCCCTAGAACTGGACTCCAGTCAGGTCTTCTTTTTGTAAACATGGGCTATGTAGAGTTTCAGTATGTGGCTTCCTTGGTCTTATGTATTTGGCTTGTTTACTCAGTTGTCTCCTGTCCCTTCTATGGGAGACTGCATGTTGCCATTTATTCCACCCATTGTTGGTCATGCGGTATCATTGTTGGGGTCAGTGGGATGGATGTCAATTATGTATAATCTGACTGACTTGTTTGTACCCCCAGTGCTCACCCATGTACTGACACTTTTGTATCAAATACAATTTGGTTATTGGTTCATCTTTGTGCTGGCTGTGTCCTTTATGCTAGGCCTAATAATTGGTGAAACAGTGTTCCAATGTTAGAGAAGACAAATATACATGCTATGTTTGGAGAGCTGTTGTGGGATTATTTTCCTTTTAACTGTGAGGCTTCCACAATATCTACTGGGGAAAAGCTGGACGGGTGTTTTCATGACATTGAACATAAATAGCATGGCTTCACTGCGGAAGCCCTGATCAAACTGGAGAGCCAAATCCATTCCATGAGCAATAGGAAGTAGTTTCTAGCCTCATAAAATTCAATAGTAATTCTAATAGGATCTGCGGTTAGTTAAAAATATTCAAAGTAATAAATGTTCAAAACAACCCATTAATTATATTCAGAGAAGTGTATCTGAATCTAAAGTATACCTAACTCCTGAATTTTCCATGTCAATTCATCTTAGAGCAGTTTATGAAGCAGTTGAGAAGCACTATGCTCTCCTTAAGGGTGCCACCCATGGTTAAAATGTTCAAACTCATCCAGCTGGCTAGCAAGACATCTCTTTCCCTGACCAGCCCTATAATCACTTTATTCAAAGAAGGGGTGTTGCAAGCTAGCCCAGGTGGCGATCTATCTATAATGAATGACAGGGAAGCAAAACTAGTGATGAAAAAACACACCAGAAAAAATCTATAACGGTTGTTTTTGTCTTTTTTTATTTTTTTTTTTCACTTCCTAAATACCTATTGTATATCTGGCAAAGGGTAGGTAAATGGTAAGAGTAAGACGTGACCGCTTTTTACTCAGACATGATATTCTGCCTCCTTGGGCTGTGTCAGCAGTGTGGTGTAAGTTACAGACCTCTGGGTTTGGGAGCATCCATACCTTAGATGCATGAATGTGCACATGTATGCACAGGTTATGTTCAGTCATACAACGGCACAACCATAAGAAAGGGAAAAGAGCATCCCAGAATATTTTCTACAGAAGTTTTTATTTTATAGAAGAATGTCTACGTTCAGAGTCCTTCAAAATTCTGAAATGTTTGGAATAAGAGCTGGAGTCTTTGTAGCTCTCTAGAGAAACTCAAAGCTTTTAGATGTCTTATATGATTCTTAACAATAATGATACTAAAAATACTAATTTTATGTGAAGTGTATATTTCGGACATGTTTTAGGTTGTGACCTATTTGTATGTTGATCAGTCAGAGCTTAAACAGCTTCTGCTATTCTCAAAAAGCTTCAACTCTGAACTGGTGGAAGGGAGAGGATGTAAACTGAGAAAGGAAGCTGCATTAACAAAGACTAAACAATGACAGAAGCTCAGTGCTTGGACTGCAGTGCATACATTTCCCCATCAAACTGGTCTTTCTCTTTTCTGTGCTGTCAGTTTATGCTTCCAAATAAGGTTGTGGGAGAAACAGAAATAACCATCTTAAATATACTGACTGATAAAAAAGTACTTTCTTAGAACAGTTATTAATATAATAATATTAATTAATAACTAAACAATTATTTTCTTCTTCAAAATCTTCTGAACACTGCATACTAAACCTCATGGTATTTCAGTGACTTGCTCTAGAAAGCAGAACAGAACTGGTACTTGTCAGATGTTATATGCATTTCCCACTATGCTGCTTGCTGCTTCACCTATCAAAGACGTGAGAAGTTCTCCGATAGCAGAGTGTTACTTTACAAAGTAACTTGTGCCACAGCACTCTGAAGACTATGGCAGAAGCCTCTTGTAACCTCAGCCAGCTGGAGTGGTAGGGTCCATTTGCTAGGTGAAGTGTCCACTTTGCTGTCTTAAGCACCTGCTTAAGAAAAATCAAAATTACTTTGTACTTCCAAACATATTTTGACTCTGATTTCCTTGAAGGAAAGGAGGATGCTCCATATACATGTGTAAAAATAACCTGACTAGCAAGGGCATCGATGATTGTGAAATTATCTTCTAAAACATTTAGTTACAGTAATGAGATTAATAGCCCAAGTCATGAACATCTACAAGGTTTAGTCAAAGGCTCAAATCCATCAGTCTTCCATCTCTATTCCTTTAAGCTTTTTGCACAGGCTTTGCTGCCATTTTTAGACCTCCACGCTACAGAGGGCACATTGTCAAGAGATATCTCCTTGCAGAGCATCTCAACTTGAAACTGGTATGACTCCTTAGTAAGAATTACATGTGCTATGACTTCACTGCAAAATCCAAGGGGGAGAAGTGGGTAATTTCTGCTGTGTGGCAATAATAAACCATTATTGTTGTAATCACCAAATCAGTTATTTTGCTTAGCTGCTTCTTCACTCTTTTTCCCAGCTGTGCTGTGGCTGAATGACAGTGTGACACTTTGGAGAATGTGTCTGTCCAATTATGAATTCTGTTCAGTTTTGTGAACACTATTTGTAATTGCAATAACCACAGTGGATTAAATCACCCCCTTTTTTTTTTTTTTTTTCCTTGCAAAATTGCAATACATTATGGGTATACAGCCTGAAAAACTGTGACAAAGAAATCAAACTTTATCAACACAGAATGACTCTTCCCAGCTTGAATAATGATGCTACTGTCAGCAGAGCTTTTGATTGAAATAGAAAGAAAACTAAATCAAGCCTGGCCTGGCCTTAGATACCCAGAGTCCAAGTTCCACCTCATCCAGTGACAGAGAACTGATTTACACCACTTGGCCAAGAAAGCATGGGAGCTTTGCCTGTTAGTCTGCAACATGATGTGGAAATACTGTGAACAAGCAAATGCTGTACATGAGCATTAAAAAGAAAATAACAGATTTAAACATCATAATACAGAAAAGCTTGTAATGTAAATTACTCTTAACAGTCTCTATCAGCTCTTGGGTCTGTGAAAACAAAGATTTTGCAGTAGTTGGTACCTTTTAAAAAATCTGTCCTGCTTATGAGGAGCAGTATAGCTGAACAGCAAGAATTACGTCACACTAAGTCAAAGCATTGCCTGACTATATGTCAGCTGCAGCTCTGGAGTACTAAAAGACTACTAATGTGGTTGTCCTCCATTTACAAAGGTGTTTATTTAAATAGTATATTGATGTCAAACTGCTTGGTATGATGACCTGACTGAACCAGGCTATCCTACAAGAATACCTTCCACCTCACATTCAGTCATGTTAAGTGATGGTAAGCCAAGACAGTCAATGGACAAGAATCAGACACGTGGCAATGCAGTTCTATGCATTTCTTTCCTTTCTGCTCTACAGTACATTTATTAAAGAGTATGATGCCAGTTATAGGATAGTTTCAGGCACTAATTACTACTTCCAAGATATAATCAGGCTGTGATATTTTTCTGCTGAGTTCAGTGAGATTTGGATTGCACCGCACATCAGCAATTTGGGTGTCTCAGTATGAAAATTAAATCCATTCCAAAACCAGTGTAAAAACTAAGAGAATTTAATAGCTCTCAAAGCTGTATACAAAGATACAAATTGGCTAAAGCACAGGTAAGGAAACGGTAACCATATGGACAGCTTTCATGTGTTAACTACATGTTCCTCAGGTTAGGGATTTGGCATTTAATTTTTTCTGAGTTTAGAGCCAGGCACAAAGGCACCTAAGCAGAACTCACATTTGAAGTTTTTCAAAGGTCCAGACCTCTTTTATATGGCCTCAAGTTCAACACCTTTTATTTGTTGAAGTATTGCCAAAACCAGCCTTTGTGAGACTTGGCTTACTATTTCTGCATTGAGGTACAGGACTCACAAGGGGATCAGCATTGCTTTAATGCTTTAGCCAAAGCTAAAGTCTTGTCAGTTCAGTTACTCAAGAGTTCATGCTTGTTGATCTGATAGCCTAAGGAAACAGGCTGCCAGGAGACCAGTATTCCAATTTCATTAGCTAGCTGAGCAAAATTCAAGACAAAAGCTGCTGTGGTAGTCGAATATTTCTGATGTTCGCATATGACAGTGATAGGCATTTGTGAAGTTAATGGTTATAAGCTCCAGCTCATTGCAAAATTTCCTGTGATGAGTTATCTATGGCATGTCGGGTGTATTTTAATATCAAGGGAAACTAATGTGGAATCCTGGCAGTGTGCGCCAGTGTCAAGGTGAAGTGGCTGGGATGTCTCCAGCTCATGTTCTCTGCATGCTGGATTGAGGTGATAGCACAGAACTGCATTAAACTCCTGGCTCAGCACCTATTCTTGATCAGATTATAAGTATACATTGTTTTTTATGAGGTCAAAGGAACAGTATCTACAGATTGCTGGGATGATGAGAAACTTTTTGAAAGCTAATGGCTAAACAACCAAAGGGTGACAAACCACAAGCCCTAGTAAATTTATTAATCCAAGGTCGTCCTTGTGGGACAAAGCCTTTACATTTCTGGGCTGATCTTGAAGGTTAGATTTCTGTTTTTCAAACTGTTGATCATACTGTCCCTGTGAGGTTACTACTTGTACATTAGAGTCTTTCTGATCAGTTGTTTGGGCATTTTGAGGTCATTAACTCTTCAATAGTAATATGACAGAACAGGGTTTGGGGAGGCAGTGTATCCAGGCTTTTCTGCTCTTACCAAAGCATGTGTTTTTTGTAGAATCACTGAGACATCACATTTAGCTGCATGGCCTAATAACGTGCTTCAGCATTATTGCCATGTAAATCAGGATATATAGGACAAGTGGAGGTGTTGGGGTTTTTTCCAGCTTTAAATCAATTTGTCATATATTTATTGTACATGGCTACTGATGGAAATTAGATATAATATGATCAATATTTTACTGGCTTCATGAATTTTTTCTTAAGCAAAAGACAGTAACTTTTGTATCCTATCCTTTGGAGACACGTTTTTGTCAGCCTCGTGACATAGTCTATACTGAAGTTTGGTATAGTGCAAGGCTGAGGATGGAGTAAGGGGAAATGAATCATGTGGGTAGTCATGCACAGTCAGAGATATAAAGAGCTAATTTAGCAGTGGATTAGAGAAAAAACATGACAAACATGTAAAAGCAGAGAGACTTTGGAAACAGTTCTGAACAGAAAAAAGATTTACATTTAAGCTCTGAATGAAGACCTGTCCTTAGCTTTCAGTATACTGTTTCTGTAAAATAACTCATAGTGTCTTTTTGCTAATAGGTAAAAAGCAACATTAAAATTTCTGGTGTGTAGCCATGAAGACTTAAACATACTGTAGCAAAGATGAAGATAAAATTAGATTTATCAAAATGTTTTCTGATAAGTGTAGCAGTATACAATAAAGGAAAAATGATATTAAAATTTAATAATTATTTTAGTCCTCCATTTTTCTTCTAGCTGTAGGGTCTTTTAGCTTGAGATATTCAGAGAGTCTAGAGAATTAGGCATGTAGTGTCAGGGTCTGCAGGTAGATGACTAAGCCCTAACCTGCGATTTGGGTAAGTGAACAGACCCTGGGAGACTACCAAGCATGACATGAGAAATTGCTGAATGTAACAAATAACACTGTGAAAAAAGGACAAAAGTTACAGATAGTGCTGTTAGGAATGTCCAGATTTTACAGGGGTTTAAAGGGGTTTATGTAAGAGAAAGCCACATTTTATAAATATTTGAGGGGAGCACTGGGGACCTTTTGAGGAGGCAGTCTGAAAGGCCATCAAGCACCTAGGAAACCATATCATTAACACTAAGATTGCCTAGGAAATGTTATCAGAAATGCCACATTTGTGTACTGATGTAGAAGAAAAAAATAATTATACAGGGGAAAAATAACTAGGGGCAAGCCATTTATTTTGGAGGTGCCCAGGAGAGAGGAGAGATTATAGTAGTTGATGAAAGAACTGACATAGGGACCTTGTGGGACTGGGATAACAAAGGAGCCTGTGTGGGTCCTGGGGTCTGAGTGACTATCTGTGTCCATGCCCTGTGGGTGAAACTGTACCCCTTGAATGGGTGCTCAGCCAGCAGGTGGACCACCAAGGAGGAAGGGGACATCTGCTGCATCTTGAAGGCCACCAGTTTTGTCTGCTCAGAATTCTTATAGAATTTCACTAACAAAGTTTCAAAATTTTCCTTAAGAAACCACTTGCATCATTTACAACAGTACGAACAGTGTTAGGAAAATGGTACCTTCCAATATTTTTCTGGTGATTTTTCATAAAGAAACTAAACTTAAAACATACATTTTATCATATTTAGAAAAGACTGTAATTTAAACTCTCTCTGCTTTTTAAAGTAAAACACTGAAATTCCTTTATAACCTGAGTAAATTGCATATAAGGTCAATTTTTCTCTGATTACTGGTCTCTTTCCCAAGGTGCCTAAATAATTATTCTTCAATCCTTTTACAAGCTTTATAGGAGCTTAGTTGTACAAATCATTACTCAGTCACCTGTGTTCAAGGTGCTACAGGTTTTACAAACCGAAAGAAAATCTAGGGAGATTAAAAGCAAGAATCAAACAGAAAGAGATAGAAAGAGCTTTTTGTTTTGAGTTTTTTTTGCAGTTTGAGTAGTAGGGATATATTTTTCTTCTATATATATGGACAGGATATGTAAGCTTTGATTAATTTGTGTTCACTATAGCAACAATACCAAATTTCACTATAAATGCATTATTTTAACTTTCTTTTTAAAGAGAAACAACTCCCTCTCCACCCAACTAAAACTGGTATTAATTGATGATTTAAATAATGTTATTTCTCTGACCCTTCATACTGATAAATTTGCAGAGGGTTCCCCCTCATTTGCTTAATTATTTCCAAAGTTTTAAATATATTCTATTGTAAGATTAGTTTTATTTTACATAATAATTAAGGATAATCTGCTAAAATATCTCTGTTTTCTGGTTTGCTCTCTTAATTATTTATTACATCAGCTTATTCTTACTCTTCACATCCAGCAATAGCAATGTTACTATTTATTACTTTGCCTGCACTTTCCTCCTAAGCACTCATTCTTTTCTGTGTATGCTATTTCACATTTTGCTCCCTTTCTTCTTCCTGTCTGTCTCTCCACTGTCATGAACTTTCCCATTCCCAAGCTGAGGATAAAACTACTCCAGGCAAAACAGACAGAGAGAAATATATGTGTAAATGCTGTAAATGGACCATCTGAGAAGACTTGTGCCCCCAAACTGGTAATGATCAAGAGAAAGTCAGCTGTCTGTCAAGTTAAGCAGTAGCCAGACGTTGCCCCACCAGCATCAAAACCACCACCTCGTCTGGCTCTCAGCTTGTGGGGTGATGCTACAGGGACACTTGGGTGTACAGCTGTGACTCCTGGGGAGCTTGGGGGACAGGACCATGTTTATGTTTGAGTCAGAATAAAGCTCTTGGGATCAGTTGTAGAAGTATTCCTGGAAATGGAAGTTGTATATTTAATGCTTGTAGGTGTCTAGCACTGTGGTTTATCCATTCTATTGCCATTATTGATCCTGAATGTATTCTGACAGTTAATTGTTTAGCACCAATAAATTGTTTCAATTCTGATTTGGTTTAAATCTCACAAAACCACTTTTTCTTTGCAACAGGTAGTTATGTCATTGATGCACAGAAGCAGGTGCCCTGAAGCCTATGGGATTGTTTACATGGGATAAAGCTGGATTTGTGACAGGTTTCTCTTACAATAAAAGATTTATTTGGAAAATATCAGTATTACAGCTAGTGGAGAATCTTTCTACTATGATCTTTTCTTCCTTTCCTCATGCAAGTAATTTTTTAATTCTTAAGACTGTAGATTATTCTTTTTTCCTGTTGGAAGTCTAGTACTTCTTGTGGTGGAATAGACATGGATTCTTGTCACAGATTTTCTTTCAGATTTTCTACAGCAGAGATGAAAACAGTCTTACTCAACTGCTGGCTTTTCTGTGTGTCCCTTAAAACATCTTGTGCCTTTTGAATGTACCTCAGCCTTCCCTTAACACTGAAGGAAGTGTACTGTACTATCAAATTTAGATCAGAAGATAGGACCACTTCCTAAAACACTTCAAACCCATTGTATTTCAGGAACTGATATATATTTTTTATGTTATTCATGTTTTTTCCACCCCCACGAGCCTTTTTTGTGCTTTACTTCAAAACCTCGTACTGTAGAAAAGGGATTAATTAACTTCATTGTTCAAGCAGTACATAAAACAGCAACCACAACTACACTTCACTTACTACATTCATTTTTACTACTGTCATTTGAAAATGTCGGGAGCCAGTGATCTAAACAGTCTGAGGACTAAATGAAAAATTTGTTTGTGATACAAATAAATGTTTCCAGACTGCTAGCCAACTTCCAGCACCTGCATTATATACTTTCCAGTGTGTGACCTTGACAGATCAGACATCAGATTCTTCTCAAAAGGAGAAAAACAAGGGGAGGAGAAAGGGGTGGAGTGTGATATTGTATCTTTATCTGGAAGCATATTTCCATTTTTTCAGCCAACCAAATAGAGGACGGCAGAATGAAGTGTTCATGACAGTAAGAAAATTAAAAGTAATCTATAGGTCATACAGGGTGTCCTTTAAGATGACTTTCCAGGGATGCATATTGCATACCTCAAAGGCAGTGCAAATCATTTTGTTAGGTCATTCTTTTAGGTGACACTTGAAATTACTATGGTCACAGGATGCCCAGAAATGCAGCATGAAACATGGTTGCTTTCCATCAGATACATAGCTACAGACACACTGAACATTGAGTAGCCCAAAGAGAAGAGAAAATTGTACACGGCTGTGGAAATGCACACTTTGCCTGTAGCTCAGACTGCAGATAACATGAACTGTGGCTGAAGGTTTCAAAATGGAAGAAGACTTTGTGGTTTGAATTAAGACTGATGATTTAGGAGACTCCAAAGTAATAACTCCTGTCGCTGAGATTACACTAGGAAGGAGAATAAACCCAACAAGAAAGACAGGAGCGTTAGCAGCTGCATAATTGCATGCCTATGGAAATTTCTTTAGCTACAATTTTTGAGTACATGAAAAGGAGGAATCTTATAGCAGGATCAGATGGGAGCCTGCATGAATAAAAATGCACAGGAAGAAAATTTATCAAACAAGCAAGAAATAAGATCAGGAAATTATAACTCCACATAGAAATAAATAGGAAG